>NW_024412467.1:22501457-22682702 GCF_014898765.1 Herpailurus yagouaroundi
TCTTTCTTTCTTTCTTTCTTTCTTTCTTTCTTTCTTTCTTTCTTTCTCCTTTCTCTCTTTCTTTCTTCTTTCTCCAAACCTACTTTCCCCCAAGCAATCTCCATCTTGGTGAACGGCACTTTCATCTACCCATCCAGAAACTTGGGAACCATTCTTGACACAGCCCCAACATTTTCCTACCCCACACTCATGCCATCAAGAAATCCTATAGATTCTACTTCCAAATTAGATCTCACATCCATTCACCTCTCTTCTTTTCCACTGCCACCTGCCACTGGCTAGTCCCATTCACCACCATCTCTTTTCCAGACAACTATAGCAATCTGCTCACTGCTTCTCATAAAGGGCAAACATCGACAACACCTCCTCAAATCATGGCAGAAGTCTGTCATGATTCCGGAGAGGGAAGTGGAGTTCTAGGATCCATCCTGGTCTCAGAAACTGTAATAGAGCAGGGGCACCTGGGTGGCTCAGTCGGTTAAGCATCTGACTCTTGATTTCGGTTCAGGTCATGATTTCATGGTTCATGAGATCAAGCCCAGTGTCAGGCTCTGTGCTGTCAGCCTGGGGTTCTCTCTCCCTCTCTCTCTGCCCCTCCCTTGCCTGTACATGTGCTCTCTCTCTCTCTCTCTCAACATAAATAAATAAACTAAAAAAAAGAAGCTGTAATAGAGCAGATTTTTCTTCTCTGGGAACCTATGGATTGTTGTATCTGAATAAAATCAAGTTTTCAACCCAGGGTTCTATATATACTTCCAAACTCACATTCTCTTGATCTGAGAGGCTAGGTCTCCTGGGGCTTTAGCCCTCCAGGTGGCATAGAGAAATCCTTAAGGAGCAGTTACTTATAGATTCTGTTTCCATAACCATGTGCATGAAAGGAGAAATGGGAGAATCTGAAGGGCTAATTCAGCTATGGGCTGCAGTCACCCTGCATGCTGGGTTGTGAGTGCACTATTTCTCCAGAGGTGGTAACTCCTGAAACAGCTGGGGGAGAATGTGACTAAAAAAATGGCTCCCACCTCACCTCTGACCTTGCCATTTCTTTTCACATGCACACACACACACACACACACACACACACACTCAGCAGATGTGTTATTGAAGTCTCTTTTTGTCTTTGTTTTAATTCAGGAGCCTGGACAGAGTTCTGACTATGGCCAGAGGAACTGGCCAGGTGGTTGGGAGTAGGCTTTCCTTGTTACTACTTGGTCCCTGCCATTTTGGCCACTAGCAGACAGTTGAGTTCAACCAGTTTAATCCAGTAATCCATGGCACTTAATCCATCCACTGCAGACCTCAGAATTCACTGGCTGTCCTCTTGTTGGGGTGGAGAGGGAGAGGGATGAATTTCCCAGCAGTCGCTGGAAGACAGGACAACAGTGCTGTAGCTCCATCCTTTCCTGGAAGAGCTGGTGTCTGGGTGAGGCAAGCAGCTCCCAGAAGTGGCAGCAGACCATGTACCAGATCCAGGGACAGCTTATAGCAAACACGTGGGTGAGAGCAGTCTACACTCAGCTCCTTAGAGTCCCTTTTGCACTGTCCCATTCTTCTTCTAGGGATCCTTCAGGTGTCATTGATCCTTCAGGTCTTGGCTTATTGAAAATAAGAAGAACTCACGTTTATTAAGAGTGTGCCCTGTGCCATGGGCTTTACAAGCATTTTCTCATTTAATCATCAAAATAAAGCTATCTCATCATCATCACCACCACCATCATTATCATCACCATCATCACCATTTTTTCCTTCCTTTTAATTTTTAGATGAAGAAAATGAGCTCAGTAGTGAATTGGTTCACTCCAGGTCACACAGGGAATGAGATTTGGCTCTGAGCCTAGCTCCGATCCTAGAGACATGCTATTGGCTCCTTCACTCTGCTGTCCCCGCCCCCACACTTTGGCTTGTCTGGGCTGCAGATGCCTCCATGCTCTGGAGAACCAATGCTCTGTTCCAAGGCGGGCAGCCGAGTGCCTGACTGGGGCTAACATTCAGCACTCTATGGCCTAGTGAGCAGAGGCAGACAGCCTCCCAAAGGTAAGGTGCCTCTTCACTCCACAAGTCCTGCCAGTCAAGCCCTGAGCCCACTTAGAGGGACACATCTTTTTAATTCACACGAAGGCACCATATAGGCTAAGGAGCTCTTGCATTAGCACCCCATAATTACCATCTTGTAGCAATTACCACAATTATCAAAAGTTTTAGATTTTCATCAACTGCCTTCATGCAGGTTTTATTATCATCAAGAAAAGTACCGCAAGGATGAGACAAGTGTGCAGAGGTCCTAGTAGCTCAGCTCTCTTCTTACTAGCTATGGAAACCTGGAAACCTGGTCACATCATTCAGCCTCTTCCGGCCTCAGTTTCCTTATTTCTGAAATGGGAACACTAATGTCTACCTCATAAATTTGCTGTTTAAATCTGCTGTTTAAATCTGCTGTTTAAATGAAGCATTCCTGGGGAGGGTTTAGTATAGAGGCTGGTACAAATTACCTACTCAGTATACGTTAGCAATGTATAGGACTATACATACATATATTATTATTTTAATTTTTTTTAATGTTTATTTATTTTTGAAGGAGAGAGAGATAGAGCATGAGTGGGGGAAAGGCTGAGAGAGGAGACACAGAATCTGAAGCAGGCTCCAGGCTGTGAGCTGTCAGCACAGAGCCCAACCCGGGGATGGAACCCATGAGCCGCGAGATCATGACATGAGCTGAAGTCGGACACTCAGTTGACTGAACTATCCAGAACCCCCTAACCATTATCATTATTACTGTGTGGAGAGCATGGCCATTGAATCCAAGTTGCTTAGACTCTGAACAAAACAGACACATCAGCAAAGGAACAACATCCCATGAGTCCCAAAGGTGTGAAGCAGACAAGGAGGGCTGTGGTAGCTGACATGAGGGTGGGAGCTTTGGGACTCAAGCGGGGCAGGGAGAAGCATATGGAAGGTGACTCTGAGTCAGATCTGGAGGGACGGGGGAGGAGGAATTCCAGATGCAAGAGCCGAATGAGTGAGCACCAAAGACTAAGTATTCCCCTCACCTCTTCAACACATCCATGGGTCTCAGCTTAAGTGCCATGACTCAAGCATTCCTGGACCCTTTCAGTAGGCCCATTCCTCTTGTCACGTGCTGCTGTATTCTGATGCCAATTCTCCAATGCCAAGTGAGTGTCCTGCAGCTCAGTTTAACTACCTGGTGTCAGCGTCAAATTGCACACATCAAAAGGCACAGTCTCATCAGGACTATCCTCACTTTACATGGGAGCTGCACTTTGGGGGTTCCCAGGCCACCTACATTCTTTTTTTCTGGCTTGACTACAAATTCAGGGGTTCCCACACCTCCCTTTAGGTTTGATAATTTCCTAGAGAGACCCACAAAACTCAGGAAAGTGCTATCTTTATGATTATGATTTTATTGTAAGGGATACAAATCAGGACCAGCACAGGGCAAGGATGGGGGAAGGGGGGGAACACAGAACTTCCAAGCCCTCTCTGTGGAATCCGGGCATATCACCCTCAAAGCACATCAGTGTATTCACCAACCAGGAAGCTCCACTGAGCCTCGCTGCCTTCACGCCCATTGGGGTGTCATTACATAGGTATTGCTGATTAAATCTTTGGCCAGGCAACTGAACTCAATGTCCAGCCCCATTGCCTTCCCTGAGGGTTGGGCAGCTAAACATTCCAACTTCCAAATCACGTGGTTGGTCTTTCTGGTGACCGGTCCCATCCTGAAGCTCTCTAGGAACCACCAAGGTTACCTCACTAGCATAACAAGGACACTCCTGTCACCCAGGAAATACTAAAACTTTCTCCAACTCTGTGCCAGGAACTGAGACAAAAACCAGATACAGTTTTTCATTGTACCGACAATACCTACAGCACTTTTCCCAGCTAAAATGGATTATTTGTGCAATTCAGTGTTGAATATTCCTTTCTCCCACTAGACTATGAGCCTCATGAAGGCAGGGATTTAGTTCTTGTTCCCCTATAGCCTCAGAATGTAGCTCAATTCCCAGCACCTACAATGGCTTAATAGATATTGACAAAGTGGATGCGTTGTGGGGAATAAGACTAGAAAGTTATATGGGGACCGGATTGCAGAAAGTCTGCCTGCTCTGTGGCCTTAAATGTTTTCAGCATTTCTCACATTTCATTGAAGCAACTTCTGGGAAAACATTGCTGGGAAGGTTTATGAACTCATCCAGCCTACTCTGGCTCCATGATGTTCCTCTGCAACATGAATCTTATGAAGTCTGGGAAGGAGAGGGTGGCAGGAATGAATGACTCAGCATGTAATCACAGTACGGGGTGTGAACTTATCTCTAAGTTGAGGGAAAATGGCCAAAAATACAAAAAGTGGAAAGATTAGTCTCTCTCATGTTTAACAGCCTGAGAAGCGATTTTCAACAAAAGAAAAAGAAGAAAAAAAAAAAAGAAGGGAGAAGTGCCATAGCCCATTGGACAGGGAAATGGGGAGACAAGGTCTGGTTCCTACTAAGCGTCAATAGACATGGTGGGGGGGGAGGAAAGCCTCTGCGGGAAGGAATCCAGGTTCCCTAGGAGGACCTGACAGATGCCTTGAAGGCTCAGTTCACAAGCTTCCATCGTCTCCTGCTAACGGCCAAGCCAAAGGAAAAAAATATATAATTTCTATTCATAAAAATAGCAAAAGGACAAAGTGAGAGACTGATGACATCATGATGTAGAGATGGGCTACTGTTCTAATCCAGACTGTTGAATGCACCCCCCCCCCTTTTCAGAGCAGAATTTGAGTGACTTTAAATATTCAGATAAAGTCTTCGTTCTTCACTTTGTCTGCTTGTGTGGTCTTAGCTTTGTTTTCTAGAAAGCATACAATAATTGACTATTAGATTTGGAAGAAATCTCAGATTCCATCATTTGGAGCCCTAGTAAATTGCCAGGGCCACCCAGGCCCAGTCTCCATATGGATTGCAACTAAAAACCATAAGCCCAGGGACACCTGGGTGGCTCAGTCAGTTAAGTGTCCTACTTCAGATCAGGTGGTGATCTCACGGTTCATGAGTTCAAGCCTCACATCAGGCTCTGTGCTGACAGCTCAGAGCCTGGAGCCTGCTACTGATTCTGTGTTTGCCTCTCTCTCTGTCCCTCCCCCACTCATGCTCTGTCTCTCTCTCTCTCTCTCCAAAAAAAGAAAAAAAATATATATATATGTAAAAAACAAAAACAAAAAACAAAGAACTTTAGCCCAGAGGAATAATAAAGAAATGCAGTAGACTTGTTGTTTTAATGAGGCTCCTTCTAGGGGTTTGCACAGTGTACCAGAGTGTACCATAGAGTAAGCCTCTCAGAAACCTTTATATGTTATTCCCCTCCAAAGTTCCATACTGGGAGCAGCCACTAGATCTTTCTCCTTCTCCCATCTCCTGGTTTCACACTGCCATGCTGCTTCCCCACCCACTTCCTGTTTTTCTTCCATCTTGCCTTCAACTCATCCCTACTGTAGGGTCCCCTCAGGAATTCTGCTGGCTTTCTTGCGCATTGGCCTTCATTAACACTGAAAACTTTCCTCTAAGAAATTCTTACTCAGTATTTCTGGTGAACAAAACTATCTAGTTACTCTCCTAAGAAGTTGTCTCAGTGCTGGGCATGGCACAGGCAGTACTTAAACCTTGATGGATGAAGGACTAAAAGATTCCACTCTTCCAAATCACCAGAAGACTATCTGCATCTCACGGACCCATGAATTACTTATTTTATTCTAGGGGAAATATTAGAATGACCTGCTGGTAGAACTAGAAAAAAGTAGCTCTTAAAATTTTAATCATAACTTACTCTGGAGAGACAATTAAAAACATGGTGAAGCTTTAATACTAGATAATAATAATGTAGGAAATGGAAGAAAGCTTAGATGTCCTTGGCTTTTTGAAGAATAAGACAAACATATTGATTAGCTTTTTGCCTTTTTAAAATATAAATTATAAATGCATATCAAAAATAAGATAATCAAAAGAAGAATAGAAATTGAGTGTTTAACTTTAAAAATTATGGAAGAAGTATGCTGTTAGTATTTGGGGTATATTCCCATGATTCATTGCTTCCATACAACACCCAGTGCTCATCCAAACAAATGCCCTCCTCAATGTCCACCACCCATTTTCCCCTCTCCCCCACCCCCATCAATCCCCAGTTTGTTGTCTATTTAAGAGTCTTTTATGGTTTGCTTCCCTCCCTGTCTGTTTGTAACTATTTTTCCTCCTTCCTTCCCCCATGGTCTTTTGTTAAGTTTTTCAAGATCCACATAGGATCTCTGTCTTTCTCTGACTGACTTATTTCATTTGGTATAATACCTTCCAGTTCCATCTACATTGCTGCAAATGGCATGATTTCATTCTTTCTCATTGCCAAGTAGTATTCCATTCTATGTACAAACCACATCTTCTTTATCTATTCATCAGTTGATGGACATTTAGGCTCTTTCCACAATTTGACTACTGTTGAAAGCACTGCTATAAACATTGGGGTACATGGGCCCCTATGAATCAGCACTCCTGTATCCTTTGGATAAATTCCTAGTAGTGCTATTGCTAGGTTGTAGGGTAGTTCTATTTTTAATTTTTTGAGGAACCTCCACACAATTTTCCATAGTGGCTGAGCCAGTTTGCATTCCCACAAAAAGTGCAAGAGGGTTTCTTTTTCTCCACATCCTGGCCAGCATCTGTTGTTTCCTGAGTTGTTAATTTTAGCCACTCTGACTGGTGTGAGGTGGTATCTCAGTGTGGTATTGATTTGCATTTCCCTGATGATGAGTGACGCTGAGCAGCTTTTCATGTGTCTCTTGGCCATGTGGATTCTTCTTTGGAAAAGTGTCTATTCAGTCTTCTGCCCATTTCTTCACTGGATTATTTGTTTCTAGGGTGTTGAGTTTGGTAAATTCTTTATAGACTTTGGACAACCCTTTATCCAATATATCATTTGCAAATATCTTTTCAAATTCCATTGGTTGCCTTTTAGTTTTGTTGATTGTTTCCTTTGCAGTGCAGAAGCTTTTTATATTGATGAAGTCCCAATAGTTCATTTTTGCTTTTAATTCCCTTGCCTCTGGACATGTGTTGAGCAAGAAATTGCTGTGGCTGACATCAAAGAGGTTGTTGTCTGCTTTCTCCTCTAGGGTTTTGATGGTTTCCTGTCTCACATTTAGGTATTTCATCCATTTTGAGTTTATTTTTGTGTACACACTGTATGTTAGCCAATTTAACAATAAATTATATTTTTAAAAAGATCAGTTTAATGTAGTTTAATTAATTCACTTAATAATAGCTGGAAAGACTCTTTAGTAAAGTCTCTTTCCAAATAAAATCACATTCACTGATTCTGGCAATTAGGATGTGGACTGGACATATATTCAGCCCACTACCTGCTGCTGAAGAAGTTTAAAAATTTCTGATATTAAATGATGAATGTGAAAAATAGTTAAAAAATAGGGGCACCTGGGTGGTTCAGTAGATTAAGCATTCAGCTTCGGCTCAGATCATGATCTCACTGTCTGTGAGTTCGAGCCCCGCGTCAAGCTCTGTGTTTACAGCTCAGAGCCTGGAGCCTGCTTCAGATTCTGTGTATCCCTCTCTCTCTGCCCCTCCCCTGCTCATGCTCTGTCTCTGTCTAAAAAATAAATTAAAAAAAAACATTTAAAAATTTAAAAAAAAAGGAAAAGGTCCTTAACCTTTGGGGTTTTCTGCTGGAGGTAGAGAAAGACACGTAGGCCACAATTTGATGTTTGAATATTAGGTAGATACAACAGGACTGGAAGGTGATTTGAATGGCACAGAAGTGGTAGCACACATATGTGCTGGTTGTCTGCCTGAGGGCCCTTGTCATTGTTAGGGTTCCATCAGTGAAGGCTCAACTCACTCACTTTCACTCACAGTCCCTTGCCTTGTTTCTCAATACTGAATGCTGATGATTTTGAAGGAGGATCAGGTGGGGCTCAATCTGGATGTGGCATGGTTCTCTAACAAAACCCAGGCTTTATGGAAAGGGTAAAGGGAGTAGTTAATTATGACCCTACCTCTAGGTGTACAAACCTAGTGTGGTAAACTCAAGCATAGCATTTATAACAAAGACGTATGTGATACAGTCAGTGGGATCTGATCTTATTCCTCATTCCCTTCCTAGTAAGGAATAAGTGAAAACCTTTGGACATGTTTGAGGGAACAGCCTGTATTTTGTTCTGCTTTCCCTACTGTACAGTTATTTGTCCTTTTGTAATTATTTTTTTCAATATATGAAATTTATTGTCAAATTGGTTTCCATACAACACCCAGTGCTCATACCAAAAGGTGCCCTCCTCAATACCCATCACATACCCTCCCCTCCCTCCCACCCCCCCATCAACCCTCAGTTTGTTCTCAGTTTTTAAGAGTCTTTTATACTTTGGCTCTCTCCCACTCTAACCTCTTTTTTTTTCCTTCCCCTCCCCCATGGGTTTCTGTTAAGTTTCTCAGGATCCACATAAGAGTGAAAACATATGGTATCTGTCTTTCTCAGTATGGCTTATTTCACTTAGCATAACACTCTCCACTTCCATCCATGTTGCTACAAAGGGCCATATTTCATTCTTTCTCATTGCCACATAGTACTTCATTGTGTATATAAACCATAATTTCTTTATCCATTCATCAGTTGATGGACACTTAGGCTCTTTCCATAATTTGGCTATTGCTGAGAGTGCTGCTATGAACATTGGGGTACAAGTGCCCCTGTGCATCAGTACTCCTGTATCCCTTGGGTAAATTCCTAGCAGTGCTATTGCTGGGTCATAGGGTAGGTCTATTTTTAATTTTTTGAGGAACCTCCACACTGTTTTCCAGAGTGGCTGCACCAGTTTGCATTCCCACCAACAGTGCAAGAGGGTTCCCGTTTCTCCACATTCTCTCCAGCATCTGTAGTCTCCTGATTTGTTCATTTTGGCCACTCTGACTGGCGTGAGGTGATATCTGAGTGTGGTTTTGAGTTGTATTTCCCTGATGAGGAGTGACGTTGAGCATCTTTTCATGTGCCTGTTGGCCATCCGGATGTCTTCTTCAGAGAAGTGTCTATTCATGTTTTCTGCCCATTTCTTCACTGGATTATTTGTTTTTCTGGTGTAGACTTTGGTGAGTTCTTTATAGATTTTGGATACTAGCCCTTTGTCTGATATGTCATTTGCAAATATCTTTTCCCATTCCGTTGGTTGCCTTTTAGTTTTGTTGATTGTTTCCTTTGCTGTGCAGAAGCTTTTTATCTTCCTGAAGTCCCAATAGTTCATTTTTGCTTTTAACTCCCTTGCCTTTGGGGATGTGTCAAGTAAGAAATGGCTACAGCTGAGGTCAGAGAGGTCTTTTCCTGCTTTCTCCTCTAGGGTTTTGATGGTTTCCTGTCTCACATTCAGGTCCTTTATCCATTTTGAGTTTATTTTTGTGAATGGTGTGAGAAAGTGGTCTAGTTTCAACCTTCTGTATGTTGCTGTCCAGTTCTCCCAGCACCATTTGTTAAAGAGACTGTCTTTTTTCCATTGGATGTTCTCTCCTGCTTTGTCAAAGATGAGTAGGCCATACGTTTGTGGGTCTAGTTCTGGGGTTTCTATTCTATTCCATTGTTCTATGTGTCTGTTTTTGTGCCAATACCATGCTGTCTTGATGATGACAGCTTTGTAGTAGAGGCTAAAGTCTGGGATTGTGATGCCTCCTGCTTTGGTCTTCTTCTTCAAAATTACTTTGGCTATTTGGGGACTTTTGTGGTTCCATACAAATTTTAGGATGTTTTAGCTTCGAGAAGAATGCTGGTGCAATTTTGATTGGGATTGCATTGAATGTGTAGATAGCTTTGGGTAGTATTGACATTTTGACAATATTTATTCTTCCAATCCATGAGCACAGGATGTTTTTCCATTTCTTTATATCTTCTTCAATTTCCTTCATAAGCTTTCTATAATTTTCAGCAAACAGATCTTTTACATCTTTAGTTAGGTTTATCCCTAGGTATTTTATGCTTCTTGGTGCAATTGTGAATGGGATCAGTTTCTTTGTCTTTCTGTTGCTTCATTATTAATGTATAAGAATTCAACTGATTTCTGTACATTGACTTTGTACACTGCAACTTTGCTAAATTCATGTATCAGGTCTAGCAGACCTTTGGTGGAGTCTATCGGGTTTTCCATGTACAATATCATGTCATCTGCAAAAAGTGAAAGCTTGACTTCATCTTTGCCCATTTTGATGCCTTTGATTTCCTTTTGTTGTCTGATTGCTGATGCTAGAACTTCCAACACTATGTTAAACAGCAGCAGTAAGAGTGGACATCCCTGTCGTGTTCCTGATCTCAGGGAAAAAGCTCTCAGTTTTTCCCCATTGAGGATGATGTTAGCTGTGGGCCTTTCATAAATGGCTTTTATGATGTTTAAGTATGTTCCTTCTATCCCGACTTTCTCAAGGGTTTTTTTTTTTTTGGGGGGGAAATCCAATTTTTATAGGTGGACAGTGTCCAAAAATTCAGTTCTTTTTTTTTATTTATATATGAAATTTATTGTCAAATTGGTTTCCATACCACACCCAGTGCTCATCCCAAAAGGTGCCCTCCTCAATACCCATCACCCACCCTCTCCTCCCTCCCACCCCCCATCAACCCTCAGTTTGCTCTCAGTTCTCAACAGTCTCTTATGCTTTGGCTCTCTCCCACTCTAACCTCTTTTTTTTTTTTTTCCTTCCCCTCCCCCATGGGTTCCTGTTAAGTTTCTCAGGATCCACATAAGAGTGAAACCATATGGTATCTGTCTTTCTCTGTATGGCTTATTTCACTTAGCATCACACTCTCCAGTTCCATCCACGTTGCTACAAAAGGCCATATTTCATTTTTTCTCATTGCCACGTAGTATTCCATAGTGTATATAAACCACAATTTCTTTATCCATTCATCAGTTGATGGACATTTAGGCTCTTTCCATAATTTGGCTATTGTTGAGAGTGCTGCTATGAACATTGGGGTACAAGTGCCCCTATGCATCAGTACTCCTGTGTCCCTTGGATAAATTCCTAGCAGTGCTATTGCTGGGTCATAGGGTAGGTTTATTTTTAATTTTCTGAGGAACCTCCACACTGCTTTCCAGAGCGGCTGCACCAATTTGCATTCCCACCAACAGTGCAAGAGGGTTCCCGTTTCTCCACATCCTCTCCAGCATCTAGAGTCTCCTGATTTGTTCATTTTGGCCACTCTGACTGGCATGAGGTGATATTTGAGTGTGGTTTTGATTTGTATTTCCCTGATAAGGAGCGACGCTGAACATCTTTTCATGTGCCTGTTGGCCATCCGGATGTCTTCTTTAGAGAAGTGTCTATTCATGTTTTCTGCCCATTTCTTCACTGGGTTATTTGCTTTTCGGGTGTGGAGTTTGGTGAGCTCTTTATAGATTTTGGAGACTAGCCCTTTGTCCGATATGTCATTTGCAAAGATCTTTTCCCATTCTGTTGGTTGCCTTTTAGTTTTGTTGATTGTTTCCTTTGCTGTGCAGAAGCTTTTTATCTTCATAAGGTCCCAGTAATTCACTTTTGCTTTTAATTCCCTTGCCTTTGGGGATGTGTCGAGTAAGAGATTGCTACGGCTGAGGTCAGAGAGGTCTTTTCCTGCTTTCTCCTCTAGGGTTTTGATGGTTTCCTGTCTCACATTCAGGTCCTTTATCCATTTTGAGTTTATTTTTGTGAATGGTGTGAGAAAGTGGTCTAGTTTCAACCTTCTGCATGTTGCTGTCCAGTTCTCCCAGCACCATTTGTTAAAGAGACTGTCTTTTTTCCATTGGATGTTCTCTCCTGCTTTGTCAAAGATGAGTAGGCCATACGTTTGTGGGTCTAGTTCTGGGGTTTCTATTCTATTCCATTGGTCTATGTGTCTGTTTTTGTGCCAATACCATGCTGTCTTGATGATGACAGCTTTGTAGTAGAGGCTAAAGTCTGGGATTGTGATGCCTCCTGCTTTGGTCTTCTTCTTCAAAATTACTTTGGCTATTCGGGGCCTTTTGTGGTTCCATATGAATTTTAGGATTGCTTGTTCTAGTTTCGAGAAGAATGCTGGTGTAATTTTGATTGGGATTGCATTGAATGTGTAGATAGCTTTGGGTAGTATTGACATTTTGACAATATTTATTCTTCCAATCCATGAGCAGGGAATGTCTTTCCATTTCTTTAAATCTTCTTCAATTACCTTCATAAGCTTTCGATAGTTTTCAGCATACAGATCCTTTACATCTTTGGTTAGATTTATTCCTAGGTATTTTATGCTTCTTGGTGCAATTGTGAATGGGATCAGTTTCCTTATTTGTCTTTCTGTTGCTTCATTGTTAGTGTATAAGAATGCAACTGATTTCTGTACATTGATTTTGTATCCTGCAACTTTGCTGAATTCATGTATCAGTTCTAGCAGACTTTTGGTGGAGTCTGTCGGATTTTCCATGTATAATATCATGTCATCTGCAAAAAGCGAAAGCTTGACTTCATCTTTGCCAATTTTGATGCTTTTGATTTCCTGTTGTTGTCTGATTGCTGATGCTAGAACTTCCAGCACTATGTTAAACAACAGCGGTGAGAGTGGGCATCCCTGTCGTGTTCCTGATCTCAGGGAAAAAGCTCTCAGTTTTTCCCCGTTGAGGATGATGTTAGCTGTGGGCTTTTCATAAATGGCTTTGATGATCTTTAAGTATGTTCCTTCTATCCCGACTTTCTCAAGGGTTTTTATTAAGAAAGGGTGCTGGATTTTGTCAAAGGCCTTTTCTGCATCGATTGACAGGATCATATGGTTTTTCTCTTTTTTTTTTTTGTTAATGTGATGTATCACGTTGATTGATTTGCGAATGTTGAACCAGGCCTGCATCCCAGGAATGAATCCCACTTGATCATGGTGAATAATTCTTTTTATATGCCGTTGAATTCGATTTGCTAGTATCTTATTGAGAATTTTGGCATCCATATTCATCAGGGATATTGGCCTGTAGTTCTCTTTTTTTACTGGGTCTCTGTCTGGTTTAGGAATCAAAGTAATACTGGCTTCATAGAATGAGTCTGGAAGTTTTCCTTCCCTTTCTATTTCTTGGAATAGCTTGAGAAGGATAGGTATTATCTCTGCTTTAAACGTCTGGTAGAACTCCCCTGGGAAGCCGTCTGGTCCTGGACTCTTATTTGTTGGGAGATTTTTGATAACCGATTCAATTTCTTCGCTGGTTATGGGTCTGTTCAAGCTTTCTATTTCCTCCTGATTGAGTTTTGGAAGAGTGTGGGTGTTCAGGAATTTGTCCATTTCTTCCAGGTTGTCCAATTTGTTGGCATATAATTTTTCATAGTATTCCCTGATAATTGTTTGTATCTCTGAGGGATTGGTTGTAATCATTCCATTTTCATTCGTGATTTTATCTATTTGGGTCATGTCCCGTTTCTTTTTGAAAAGCCTGGCTAGAGGTTTGTCAATTTTGTTTATTTTTTCAAAAAACCAACTCTTGGTTTCGTTGATCTGCTCTACAGTTTTTTTAGATTCTATATTGTTTATTTCTGCTCTGATCTTTATTATTTCTCTTCTTCTGCTGGGTTTAGGCTGCCTTTGCTGTTCTGCTTCTATTTCCTTTAGGTGTGCTGTTAGATTTTGTATTTGGGATTTTTCTTGTTTCTTGAGATAGGCCTGGATTGCAATGTATTTTCCTCTCAGGACTGCCTTCGCTGCGTCCCAGAGCGTTTGGATTGTTGTATTTTCATTTTTGTTTGTTTCCATATATTTTTCAATTTCTTCTCTAATTGCCTGGTTGACCCACTCATTCGTTAGTAGGGTGTTCTTTAACCTCCATGCTTTTGGAGGTTTTCCAGACTTTTTCCTGTGGTTGATTTCAAGCTTCATAGCATTGTGGTCTGCAAGTACGCATGGTATGATCTCAATTCTTGTATACTTATGAAGGGCTGTTTTGTGACCCAGTATGTGATCTATCTTGGAGAAAGTTCCATGTGCACTCGAGAAGAAAGTATATTCTGTTGCTTTGGGATGCAGAGTTCTAAATATATCTGTCAAGTCCATCTGATCCAATGTATCATTCAGGGCCCTTGTTTCTTTATTGACCATGTGTCTAGATGATCTATCCATTTCTGTAAGTGGAGTGTTAAGGTCCCCTGCAATTACCACATTCCTATCAATAAGGTTGCTTATGTTTGTGAGTAATTGTTTTATATATTTGGGGGCTCCTGTGTTCAGTGCATAGACATTTATAATTGTTAGCTCTTCCTGATGGATAGACCCTGTAATTATTATATAATGCCCTTCTTCATCTCTTGTTACAGGTTTTATTTTATTTTATTTTTTTTAATTTTTTTTCAACGTTTATTTATTTTTGGGACAGAGAGAGACAGAGCATGAATGGGGGAGGAGCAGAGAGAGAGGGAGACACAGAATCGGAAACAGGCTCCAGGCTCTGAGCCATCAGCCCAGAGCCCGACGCGGGGCTTGAACTCACGGACCGCGAGATCGTGACCTGGCTGAAGTCGGACGCTTAACCGACTGCGCCACCCAGGCGCCCCCTTGTTACAGGTTTTAAAGTCTAGTTTGTCTAAGTATGGCTACTCCAGCTTTCTTTTGACTTCCAGTAGCATGATAAATGTTCTCCATCCCCTCACTTTCAATCTGAAGGTGTCCTCAGTTCTAAAATGAGTCTCTTGTAGACAGCAAATAGATGGGTCTTGTGTTTTTTTTTATCCATTCTGATACTCTATGTCTTTTGGTTGGCGCATTTAGTCCATTTACATTCAGTGTTATTATAGAAAGATATGGGTTTAGAGTCATTGTGATGTCTGTAGGTTTCATGCTTGTAGCGATGTCTCTGGTACTTTGTCTCACAGGATCGCCCTTAGGATCTCTTGTAGGGCTGGTTTAATGGTGATGAATTCCTTCAGTTTTTGTTTGTTTAGGAAGACCTTTATCTCTCCTTCTATTCTAAATGACAGACTTGCTGGATAAAGGATTCTCGGCTGCATATTTTTTCTGTTCATCACATTGAAGATTGCCTGCCATTCCTTTCTGGCCTGCCAAGTTTCAGTAGAGAGATCCATCACGAGTCTTATCAGTCTCCCTTTATTTGTTAGAGCATGTTTATCCCTAGCTGCTTTCTGAATTTTCTCTTTATCCTTGTATTTTGCCAGTTTCACTATGACATGTCGTGCAGAAGATCAATTCAAGTTACGTCTGAGGGGAGTTCTCTGTGCCTCTTGGATTTCAATGCCTTTTTCCTTCCCCAGATCAGGGAAGTTCTCAGCTATTATTTCTTCAAGTACACCTTCAGCACCTTTCCCTCTCTCTTCCTCCTCTGGAATACCAATTATGCGTAGATTATTTCTCTTTAGTGCATCACTTAGTTCTCTAATTTTCCCCTCATGCTCCTGGATTTTTTTATCTTTTTCTCAGCTTCCTCTTTTTCCATAATTTTATCTTCTAGTTCACCTATTCTCTCCTCTGCCTCTTCCTTCCGGGCTGTGGTCATCTCCATTTTATTCTGCAGTTCATTTATAGCATTTTTTAGCTCCTCCTGACTGTTCCTTAGTCCCTTGATCTCTGTAGCAATAGATTCTCTGCTATCCTCTATACTGTTCTCAAGCCCAGCGATTAATTTTATGACTATTATTCTAAATTCACTTTCTGTTATTATTGTTTAAATCCTTTTTGATCAGTTTGTTGGCTGTTGTTATTTCCTGGAGATTCTTTTGAGGGGAATTCTTCCGTTTCGTCATTTTGGATAGTCCCTGGAGTGGTGCGGACCTGCAGGGCACTTCCCCTGTGCTGTCTTGAATAACTTGCGTTGGTGGGCGGGGCCGCAGTAAGACCTAATGTCTGCCCTCATCCCACCGCTGGGGCCACAGTCAGACTGGTGTGTACCTTCTCTTCCCCTCTCCTAGGGGCAGGATTCACTGTGGGGTGGTGTAGCCCGTCTGGGCTACTTGCGCACTGCTAGGCTTGTGGTGCTGGGGATCTGGTGTATTAGCTGGGGTGGATCAGAAAGGTGCACAGGGGCGGGAGGGGCAGGCTCAACTCATTTATCCATCAGTGGTCCGCTTCGGGAGGGGCCCTGCGACCCCGGGAGGGAGTCAGACCTGTCACCAGAGGGATGGATCCACAGAAGCACAGCTTGGGTGTGTGCGCGGTGCAAGCAAGTTCCCTGGCAGGAACTAGTTCCCTTTGGGATTTTGGCTGGGGAATGGGCGAGGGTGATGGCCCTGGTGAGCGCCTTTGTTCCCCGCCAAGCTGAGCTCTGTGTCCAGGGCGCAACAACTCTCCTTCCCATTGTCCTGCAGCCCTCCCGCTCTCTGAGCAGAGCTGTTAGCTTATAACCTTCCAGATGTTAAGTCCCACTTGCTGTCCGAACACACTCTGTCTGGCCCCTCCACTTTTGCAAGCCAGATGAGGGGCCTCTACTTGGCCAGCCGGCTGCCCCTCTGCCCCAGCTCCCTCCCTCCAGTCCGTGTAGCGCGCGCCTCTCCGCCCTTCCTACCCTCTTCGGTGGGCCTCTCATCTGTGCTTGGCTCCAGAGAGTCCATTCTGCTAGTCTTCTGGTGGTTATCGGGGTAAATTAAGCAGATGTGGGTGGAATCTAAGTGATCAGCAGGACGCGATGAGTCCAGAGTCCTCCTACGCTGCCATCTTCCTAAAATCTGTCCTTTTGTAATTAATAAGTAACTTCTGGGGAGACACTTTGAGACCATATAAATAACCCATTCCTTATCAAAATTTCCTTTCCAGATTTAGCATCCATGGAGGATTTTTTCTTGCCTCAATCTCTGCTGTGGTGGTTTAAAATGGTTTTTACTAATTCTATCCTTCCTTCTATATTTATTTGTCAGCATTTCATTAAAAGAAAGAGATTTCCCCTTTAAGAAAATAAATAAAATAAATAAAGATTATGGAAGAAAAATGGAATAAAGAAAACCCATAAGAAGACAGGAAAGGAGAACAAAGAAAGAGAAGGAGGGAATATACAGTGAATAGAAGATACGAAAGAAGATGGTAGAATAAGTATAAGTATATTCATAATTCAATCAATATAAACACATTAAACTTATCTATTTTAAAACAGAGACTCTTAACTTGGATAAAAAACAAAGTCCAGTCAATTGATGTTATAAGAAACACACCTAAAATTTAATAGTCAAAAAAATACCATTACTAAGAAGGAGGTGATACAGAAGAAGTAATATCAGAAAAAAATAGGATATAAAAAAAGCAATAATATGGATAAAGACAATCATTAGTTAATGGTAAAAAAAAAACTCCAAAAATATGTAAATGTGGCACATTTATATGCTTTTCAAACATAGGCTCAAAATATGCAGAATTACAAGGAGAAATTTCCAAACTCATAATGATATCTGGAAATTTTAATGTGTATGTCAGACTTTGTTAGTTGCCCTTTCTTACTTGATAACAGAACATCATTCAGAGGTGGCAGAGGAGTCAACTGCTCCAGGAAAGCCCTGGGCAGACAGTGAGAAGTTCCTACCTCAATTTCCTGAGACATATGTTTCAAGATTTATGCATGGTGTATTGATTTTAAGAGCCATTACACTGTGGGGGTGGGGTTCCCACAGATCCACCAATTCTCTGCAAAACAAGTTGAGTGTCCTACAATTCAAGTTAGTACTAACACTATCTGCTTGGAGATCACATCCTGCAGGTCAAGAGCTCAGTCCCACAAGACTGCCCTCTCCCCAACTTCAGATGCCAGTTGAAAGCCCAGATTATCACTTGTGCTTCATACTGGCCAGCTATAAATTGAAGGTTCTAAAGTCCCTCTTCCTTGGATTTGATTAATTTGCTAGAGTGGCTCACTGAACCCAGGAGAACACTTACTTACTTTTACTAGTTTATTAAAGAATCCGATGAAGGATACAGATGAGCATCCAGAGAAGGAGATATATAGGGCAAGGTCTGGGAGGGGCAAGAATGCAGTAGCTTCTGTCCCCATGGAGTTGGGATGTGTCACCCTCCAAGCGTGGATGTGTTCAACCACCTGAAAGCTCCCTGGACCCCATCCTTTTGGGACTTTTGTGGAAGCTTCATGTAGGCATGATCAATTATTACCTCCATTTTCAGCCCTTAGTCCTTCTCCCTTCTCATGAGAATGGGAGTGGAGCTGAAAATTCCAAGCTCCTAATCATGGCTTGGTCTTTCCTGTGACCAGCCTTCATCCAGGACCTCACCCAGAGTTGCCTCATTAGATCAAAAGACACTCCTATTGCCTCTGAAATCACAAGGTTTTCAAAAGCTCTGTGTCAGGACCCAGGGTCAAAAAATGCTCCTGAGCTCTTATCACTTATGAAATTGCAAGGGTTTCAGGAGCCGTGTGCCAGGAACTGTGGACAGATACCAGTATGTATTTTCTATTACTCCACACATGGCAAGATTGTTTCCCAACGAGTCTGCTTTGCCTGGCCTGCGTTGATCTTTTTTCATTTGACCTGGAATGAACAGGCAGGGAAAGGGCACTTGGGGCATGTGGGGGTACTGGGAGGCACTTGGGGGTTCTGCAAGGGAAGGATCCCTTCATTTGGGAGCCTCAGATGTGGGTTTCACATTGTCCAACACAGCTTTGGGAAGAAGATGGAAGGAAGGTGTCCATGACACTGAGAGGTCAGCTGACTTAACTGAAACCACAGACTTCACCAGAACCAAATTCTGGAGAGAATTAATTTAGGAGATATGACTGAGACCGGTTCCTTCTTAGGTCTCCGGAGTCCTTATTGCCACCCTCCATTTCCACTCCTCCATTCCCCACCCCACTTGAGGCTCCTTTTCACATTTCTGTATGTCATTTACTGTGGACGTTTTGAGTATTTTCTATCACAATTCTAATTTTTTTAATGTTTCTGTAACATTTCTTTAAAAAGAAGCTCTTTTGGAGACTCTCTCTTTGACCTCCTTTGCTTAATTTTAAATTGTCCAGGTCCATTGGTAAAAATAAAGACAGTTGTTCTGTTCTTTGTTCCAAGTCTCCTTAATTTTGTTTCTCACAAGGCATTTGTGCTTGAGTGAAATTTACCTCTGAAAATTGTTGCCATGGTAACTGGGAGGACCGTCTTAGTGAAACAAATCCGTGACATGTAAATAAATGGGGATGAATGTGATGGTATGGCAACAATATTCCCTCTTTTACCAGCAATCTGTCCTATTCAAACCCATTGTGGTATTTCAATGTTCTTGGCAGATTTAATCACATCAAACTTCCATTCATACAGAATACACCCCAGAACCAAGTATGATGACTAAGTAAACACATCTGTTCAAAGTTATCTCATGCTAGCTAGCTCCCAAGATGGCCTCGTCCTATATTCACACTGTTATGCTGTCCTTTTCTCATTTTACCAGGGGGGTAAATTTTTTTTACTAACCAATCTCTGCAGCCAATGCAATATGACAGTAGCGATGGAATGTCACTTCCAATATTAGGTTATTGCAAGATGTGGCTTCTGCAGATCACACTCTGCGGGGATCCAGATCCAGGCCAGGAGATCATTCAGCCAATGCAGAGGCTCCTGTGACAAGGAACTGAGTATCTCTGACCAGTAACCAGTGAAGAGTGGAACCATCAACAATGACATAGGTGAGCCTGGTAGCAGATCCTCCATCACTTGAAACTTCTCCTGTGACTACAGCAGTATCCAACAGCCTGACTTCAACCTCCTCAGAGACCTTGAGCAAGGACCACCCAAGAAGCTGCCTCTGGATTCGAGACCCACAATAGCTGCCTGATAACAGATATTGGTTGTTTTAAGCTGCTAAATTTTGGGAGAAATCTGGTATATAACAGTAGTAACTAATACATTAGTTTTTAGTACAAAAATATAAAAATGTCATAAAACATACTTATCACTAAAGGTAAAGTAATTTAATCTTCCTTTTATCCAGGAGATACTTCTAGATCTCACCAAGTCTGAATGTCTCACCATGAAGGCTTATTCTCTCTCACCAGACTAAAGATTCCTTGACAGTAGAGTGGTGACTTGTTCACCATTGTTTCCCATAGTGTCACATTCATGCCTGGCATGTGGCATGTGCTGAGTAATATGTGTGAAGTTGTTGACCTGTTTGCTGTTGGGTAATGTAGTGCATGCAGAAGGGCAATGTGGCCAAATCTCCACAAAGCTTACACCAGGTTCTGGAACAAGCTTTCCTGAATGGATTCTTTACATCATCTAAATCATTCGTGTGCCTCTATTTCTCAAGAGTTAATAAAAAGGAATGAATTATTAATGCACACAACATGATGAATCTCCAAGTAAGTATGCTGAGTAAAAGAAATCAGACAAAAAAATTACATATTATATGAGTTCATCTATAGACTCTTGTAGAAAAGGCAACTAATCTGTAGTGACAGGGAGCAGATCAGTGGCTGCCTGTAGATGGGGGTGGGGGAGAGAGATTACAGATGGCATAAGGGGTAATGCTTATGTTCATTAAAAAATACCATCTGGATGTCTTCTTTAGAAAAGTATCTATTCATGTCTTCTGCCCATTTCTTCACTGGATTATTTGTTTTTCGGGTGTGGAGTTTGGTGAGTTCTTCATAGATTTTGGATACTAGCCCTTTATCCAATATGTCATTTGCTGGCGAGGATGTGGAGAAAAGGGAACCCTCTTGCACTTTTGGTGGCAATCCAAACTGGCCCAGCCACTATGGAAAACAGGGTGGAGGTTACTCAAGAAATTAAAAATACCATATGACCCAGCAATAGCACTGCTAATAATTTACCCAAGGGATACAAGAGTGCTGATTCATAGGGGCACATGTACCCCAATGTTTATAGCAGCACTTTCAACAATAGCCAAATTATGGAAAGAGCTTAAATGTCCATTAACTGATTAATGGATAAAGAAGATGTGGTTTATATTTACAATGGAATACTACTTGGCAATGAGAAAGAATGAAATAATGCCATTTGCAGCGACGTGGATGGAACTGGAGGGTATTATGTTAAATGAAATAAGTCAGGCAGAGAAAGACAGAGATCATATGTTTTCACTCATATGTGGATCTTGAGAAACTTAACAGAAGACCATGGGGGAGGGGAAGGGGAAAAAAGTTACAGAGAGGGAAAGAGGCAAACCATAAGAGACTCAAATATTGAGAACAAACTGAAGGTTGGTTGGGGGTTGGGGGGGAGAGGGGAAAGTAGGTGATGGGCAGTGAGGAAGGCACTTGTTGGGATGAGCACTGGGTGTTGTATGGAAACAAATTTGACAATAAATTATATTTAACAAAATAAAGTAAAATAAAATAATGAAATAAATAAAATAAAATAAAACCATCAGAGTGGCTCTAGAAGGGTTTCCTGTCTCTATCCTGGGTTCTTCCACCATACTGTGCTATATCCGTCTATGGCTTTCTGTTTTTTACAAAAGATCTTCAACAACATTGACAAAAATACACATTTTAGCAAAGAACTAGTTCTATCACTGTTTGAAATCACTTGGACTCTGATGAAATGATTTACTCGGCCCATCTCTCTTTTCAAGTAAAGGGTTTGTACTATGCCTCAGATAAAATGGGGCATCTTAGCTTCAACACAGAAGCTCCATTGTGAAGTTTCTTCTATGAGATGGGCCTCAGTATCCAGGATGCCTTCCCCCCCCCATAGGTACTGCCCACAGTGCCCCCTGACCCCCTGCTGTCCCCAGCTCTGCCACCCATTCAGGGTTCCTCTGCCCTCAAGTTGCCTGCAGGTTCCATGGCTTGGCTGCCACGTTTGTTGTCACACTCTGACTTTTTTTAAAACATTTAATGTTCAAACACTTAACATTTAACATTTTTATACTTAATATTTTATTTCATTTTCAAATTTTTATTTAAATTCTAGTTAGTTAACATATAGTATAGTATTGGTTTCAGGAGTAGAATTGAGTAATACATCACTTACATAGAACACCCAGTGCTCATCATAAGTGCCCTCCTTAATCCCATCACCTTCTTGGCCCATCCCCCAACCTCCTCCCTTCCATCAACCCTGTTGGTTCTCTATCGTTCAAAGTCTCATATGGTTTGCCTCCCTCTCTCTCTCTCTCTTTTTTTAACACTTAACATTTTTAAATACTTTTGCCCATTTCCTGACCACATATCTTCCATTCTGGGAGAAGATTGTCTTTACCTCTGGAGAATGTTTGGAAATGCCTGAAGGTCAGAGTGAACCCCAGCTGAGAGACCCCTATACACAGGAAGCAGTAGGATCTCAGGAGACAGAGAGAGGCTTTGAAAGCTCTCACCAGTTGCTTCCCTTGAACCAAAGTTGCTTCAGCTTGTTCAGAGAAATCCCATGTAAGATGTTTTAGCAGAAATATTTCATTGGGCTTCCAGGCATTTTTTTCTTACCCCCTGGGCCTCAGTCAAAGATTCTTGTGAAAAACAGTGGGTTGAGTGGATGATTTCTCTTCCTTACAAAGTTCACAGTGCAGGTGAAATTGCCAGGAGGGCATGTGACTGAGGTCTAAATGACCATTATTTCTGAGAGGAAAACATTTGGGAATTGGCTGATTCGTGACAGACCAAGGCAGATCCAGGTTCTGTGTGACCTAAGGTGGTACAATTTTCGAGGTCCTCTCTAAGTAAAATGACACAACATTACAGATATAAATTTAGTCATAAAATGAATATTTATTTAAGATTAGAAAAGAAATCAAAATAAATAACACTTCTTAGAAAACTGAAAAATATCATAAGATAGCTAACATGATGGGTTTCTTTCTTTCCTTTTTTTTTTTAAAGTTTTTATTTAACTTCTAGTTAGTCAACATACAGTGTAATATTAGTTTCAGGTGTACAATTTAGTGATTCAACACTTCCACACAGCTCTCAGTGCTCACAAGTGCCCTCCTTAATCCCCATTGCCTGGTTTACCGATCCTGCCACCCACCTCACTTTTGGTGACCCTTCTCTATAGTTAAGAGTCTATTTCTTTGTCTCCCTCTCTCTCTTTCCCCAAGATCATTTGTTTTGTTTATTAAATTCCACATGTGAGTGAAATCATATGGTATTTCTCTTTGTCTGACTGACTTACATTGGTTCCATCCATGCCATTATAAATGGCAAGATCCCTTTCTTTTTTATGGCTGAGTAATATTCCAGTATGTGCATATGTGCGTGTGTATACCACATCTTCTTTATCCATTCATTAGTGAACACTTGGGCTGTTTCCATAATTTAGCTATTGTAGATAATGTTCCTATAAACATAAGGGTGCATGTTTCCCTTTGAATAATGTGGGTTTTTTTAAGTTTTTTTTTTTTAATTTTTATTTTTGAGAGAGAGAAAGAGAGACAGAGCATGAGTGGGGGAGGGGCAGAGAAAGAGGGAGACACAGAATCTGAAGCAGGCTCCAGGCTCTGAGCTGTCAGCACAGAGCCCGACCTGGGGCTCAAACTCACGAACTATGAGATCATGACCTGAGCCAAAGTTGCACAGTTAACAGATGGAGCCACTTAGCCTCCCTGCCTTTGAATAATGTTTTTATTAAATAATTGGGGGACATACCTCTATAGTTTTTGTCCTGTATTCTTTATGCATTCCTTTTCGTCACTTTTTCCTATGCCAGCAATTTTGTCATATCATTTTCTACAGGGAATTTGGAAAGAGAAGTCAGTTGTGTTTCTAGGATGGCTGATCCAAATCTAACTTTTTATTATCGATGGATGAGATGCACATAACATGTGACTTCACACACAGATTTGCCTGACAGTGCTGCTACACAAGATTTCTAGTACATTCTATTTCTAATATGTCTTGAGCTGAATTGTGTCCTCCTACAAACTCTTATGTTGAAGTCTCTACCTCCAGTCCCTAAGAATGTAACCTTATTTGGAGATAATGTCTTTACAGAGGTGATTAAGCTAAAATGAGGCTAAGTTGGGCCATAATCCAGTGAGACTGATATCCTTATAAGAGGAAATTTGGATACAGACACACACAGAGGGAAACCACGTGAAGCCAAGCCAAGGAGAGCGATCCCCAGAGAAAGTAACCCTGCTGACACCGTGATCTCAGACTTCCAGCCTCCAGAACTGTGAGAAGACAAATTTCTGTTGTTGAAGCCACACAGTCTGTGACATTTGTTACAGAAGTCCTAGCTAACGAATACCATAATTTCCATGAGAAAGAAAAAAAAAGTTTGTATATTTCATATTGTACATGCTGGATTATCAAGTGCTTTCCTGACAGGAGAGTTTTTCATTTGCCTAGGTATTGAAGATAACCAGATCTTTTGTTCGCTGTTTGACAAGTCCAGGAAGTAGGTGAGCTCTCCACAGACTAGTTTCTGATCCTGAACATTCCAACCTGGTTTCTCCTCCATTCCCACACGCTTCTGGTGCTGGGTGCCACACAAGGTCATGTTCACACTGGGCTACCAGCTGACCACACACCTTTGTGTCATGATGCGGGTGAATTGATGCAATAGGTGGTTAGGGCCTCCTGGAAGCCATTACCACACTTGGGTGGCTAGCAAAATCTTAACCATGCATGGAAGAAACTGCTAACATTGTTCATACACTAAGTCCGAACTAAATGTTTCTTCAAACTAACTTTTCCTCAGAGAATACTAGCAATGCCTGCAGCTTTCCACACTACCCTGCAAGAAGAGAATGTGTAAAGAGGCCATTAGGATGGAAAAGGACAGCAGTTTTAACTTACTGCAGTTAAAATAGCATATTTGTAAAGTTAAACCTATAGCTTTCATCTTTTTTGTTGTTGTTTTTTACTGCTGTGCTTGATATACATTAAGCAATTTATTTTTATTATATGTTTTGTTCTTAGGTTGAGTTTGAAATTTTATAATTAAATACATAAGAAAGATAATATAAGTTTAAAAAATTCAATAAAATACGCTATCGCACTTGAGCAGATTTTACAGAAATCCATGAGTTCATCATCACTCTGCTGGAACCCTCCCCAGGGGCTTGGAAGAAGTCAGTGTGAGTGAGGGGCTTAAAGCTTAAACTTCACTGTAACCCCGTAACTGGGCTCAGGCAGGTGCAGGCAGCCTAGAGAGAAAACCCTTCTTGAACATGCTTGTGAATTGGGGAAAGCCTTTGGTTTTGCACCAGTGGTGACTATGTCACAGAAGAAATATCAGGTCCAGTCTTTCTAAGTCTCAACCAAGAAATCTAGATGGGAAGGAAGGCACTTGCATGGTGAAAAAGTCTCCTGTGTCTTAAACAGCTTCTCCCATGTTGCTTCCTTAATATATTCCTTTCATCACCCACGGAGTCACGTACTCATTACACAAATATTTATGGAGCATCTGCTTGATGCCAGGCATTTTGCCAAAAAGTGCTCCAATTGGTGACTCATTCTGTGGCTTAAGGCTTAAAGCTTTGTTATTTGTTCTTTGTTCTAATGCCCTGCTCCTATGGGATGGGTCATCTGATGGACAGAATATTGCCGTACTGGACGGCATTCAATTCTAGTGCAGACAGCATGCGGCCGTGGTCACAAGACATGGATATGAGTCCCAGCCCTGGACTAATGAGGCAAGTGACCTTGGACAATCTTTTAGCCTTCCTGAGCTTTGTTTCTTCATTTGTAAAGCCCAGCACTTAGTGCTAAGGAATCTATTAAAACCCAGACAGATGTAGGCATGGAGAGGCAAAAGCATTCAAAAGTTGCAGGCAGGTTCTATGAGGTATAACTTGATTATACCTCTGGGATGGAATGTCCCTTTTCTCTGGGGGAAAACAAGTCTAGAGAATGAAGATACTTAGATTACAAAGCACACACTGGTTCTGTCTGCTCTGCGAAACGACATGATCTTGGAAGTAAACCCACTGTCCCATCCGTGCTGCACGGTCCTTTCCCTCTGGCCACAACTGACTTATGTGAGGCGGTTCCAGGCTCAGGCTCACCCAATCATTATTTCTCTTCTAGGAATCTTAAACTGTTCAGTGACCCGGAAACTGAGGATTATTGGAACAGGGTTATGTTCAGGGCCATTTTCATGATCTCTCCCACTGTTGGAGATTGGGGAGCTCATTCTTGCTCTTCCCAAGGACTGGGTTTTCAGTTCTTGCCTTGGAGTTTATGAGCTGCACCAATATGCTTTCTAAATGTCCCTTTTAATGCATAAGCCAACCACAACTGGTTTTTGTTGAAATCAAAGTAAACTTACTAAATACAAATATATAACTCACAAGGCTGTTTGATTAAAGAATGCATGTAAAAGCTCTTTATAAACAGATTTTATATTTTAGGGTTGGTTATTAGGTGTGCTTTTGCTTTTAAACATTTCACACACATGACCTGGGATTTGCTGTAATTAGAGTGCACATGTCACTCACTTGTTGGATCTTGGCTCAGATCTACTTTGATACAATCTTGGATTAGTTAACTTCTCAAACTTTAGTTTCTGAGTCTGCAAAATGGGGATGATACGCTCAAGCTCATAGGGCTGTTATGAGAATAAAATAAGATACCACATGTAAAGCATTTAGCTCAGCACCTAGCACATAATAAGCACTTCATAAATTTGAAACATTATAATTTGATGAGTAGTAATGAGAAATGCATGCAGAAGTAGAATAGAAAGCCATTATAAATGCTTGAATCTGAATATTTCTCAATTGATAATTTGAACTCCCACATGTCAAACTGATTTTACCTTCATCACATTCACCTGCCTAGAAAGGACTTTCCATATCACTTTTCTTATGAAAATAAAGGGAAACTCTTGTTGTTGCTGCTGCTTCAATTCTTTTGAACAACACTCCAAAGGAAAATTCTAAGCCTTAGCCAAATGTCTCTTTCTTTGTGGGAATTTCTTGATATTGCTTAAATGGCCATATCAGCAATAATTTAATATCCCCCCAAATATGTCAATCTGTTTTGCTTTTTTAAGAAAATAACTGTACACGTTTTGACATGGTGGCTAAAAAATTAATATTATGCTTCTCATTTCCTCTCATTGTTATTTTCATTCTTATTATATGACTCATCCAACTTATTCTCTAAGATTAGTGCCCAAATTCAGGAAGTGAAGTTTTTAGAGGCTGACATCACAAATAATTGAAAGCTCCTTGAAGGTATCAACTACTTGAAATGTCTACCTCTAGGAAAAATATTCTTCACTTTAATGGATGGTAATTTTGCAGGGACACTGCTAAAGGATAAGACTGTTCCACCATGTACAGAAGACATTAGTCACACCTTGAGGCTCATGACTAATCCCTAATGAGCCTGGAGTCATTTCTTCTATTTGATTTGGCTGTCTAATAGAAGGGACTCTTTTTTTCACTGCTTATCCCAGACCTCATTGAGAGACCCCTTGTCTTTCCAAAGAAGATGCAAATCCACATAACTTTGCATGGAACTAAGTCCTAGGATAAAATTGTGAATATTTTCTGGCATCTTCATATCAATCTTTCATTTTTATTTTTTAAACTTTATTTAATGTTTATTTATTTTAGAAAGAGAGAGACAGAGTGTGGGTGGAGAAGGGGCAGAGAGGGAAACACAGAATCTGAAGCAGGCTCCAGGCACTGAGTGGGGCTCGAACTTGTGAACCAGGAGATCATGACCTGAGCCAAAGTCAGACGCTTAATCAGACTGAGCCATGCAGGTGCCCATCAATTTATTTTATTTTTAGACAAATGTGGCTCCTGAACCAATTGATGATGGTTATGGATTGATTTAACAGGACTTAAAAAATGTATAGTACTTGAGTAGTGTGAGTATTCAACATACATGTCTGATTTCTGGGCATATTGGCCACTATCCAGGCTTTGTTCTCTGATATTGTGACTGTGGTCATTTTCAGCCCTCAAGTGACATTCACTCTCACAGAAAACAATTTCATCAATAGGGTTCTGGGGCCCTTAAATGTCACAACCAAGAATTTTACATTTTGTTGCGGGTGCTAGAAATTCAATTCAGTTCAGTTCAATTCAAGACTATCTGTATTTTTGAGATGAGTTCTGGCCAGTCAGAATTTCAGTTATCCTGATGTATAGACATAGCATCAAATAGAGAAGAATATTTAAACAAATGTTAAACCTTTATACGTTCATCACATTAAGTGACAAAAGACAAATTGTCATATGAAATGACCAGGAGTCTCTAAGTCACAATGAAGTTATCATCCAATACATACCCTGCTTTCTATTTTGCACTAACACGCTAAAGCTCTGTTACTGTGGAAACCACTGTGCGGGCAGACTGTCCCATCCAATCACAGACTTGTCACTTGTCCAGGCGGGAGGCCCCTGTGAGTCTCTGACAGGATCAGACTCCCAGCCATGCTCCTCACCACTTCATTTACCTTTTAACCTAGTTAAAGGTTTATAAACTTAGAGAAGCTAAAGATTTTTTCTTTCAGTGACAATCAGCCTGCAGCCCAGGGATGTACACGCTGTGCCTGAAACATCTGCTGCTCTCTTCACACCCCTCTTCCAGCCTTGTCCTCAGGGCTCTTAAAGAAGCCCTCCCTCAGTTACACAGTGGGCTGTGAGCCAGGCTTCTCTGCACCTTGCAGTTTCCACGTAGAGCAAATCATCTTAGGCACAATTTATAGAAGATTAGAAGGAATCGCTGAGGGCAATGTCTACTCAAGGCATACATTTGGCCACCAGGGAGGAAGAGTTGGTGAAATAGAGCCAAAAAGAACCTTGGGATAAACTGACCACTTTGCCACAAATTCTGAGCCAGCCAAGCAGCTCATTGAGGAGGTGCGTGCTCCAAACACATTGATTTCTGGGTCTCATTCAATGGCACAAGCACCTTGAGAGAAAGCATTTCAAGGAAAAACTATTGCCTGGCAAATTAAAATAACATCACAGGAAGACAGAGTGATCCCTCTAGTCCAAATCAAATAATCCTGACAAAGAAGGAAAGCAAATTGTTAAAGGAATTTTGACAACAGATTAAAAACGATGAATGCAGACTAAATGCCATGTGGAATCCTGGACTGGATCTGGGAACAGAAAAATGAGTATTAGTGGGGACCCTGGTAAAACTTGAATAAAGTCTGTAGTTTAGCTAACAGTAATGTACCAGTGTTAATTTCTTTGCTTTAGTAAATGTACCATGGTTCCATAACATGTTAACATTAGGGGAAAGTGGGTTAGGAGTATATGGAAACTCAGTGTACTATGGTTGCTACTTTTCTGTAAGTCTAAAATTACCCCAGAATAAAAAGGCTGTTCAAGAAAATGAACAAGGAAAATAGAGGAAGGACATATTCTAAGGATGAATATGACACAGAGCCATGGTCTGTAAGGACAGGATCAGGAGGTCTAATCCTAGAACCCACAAAGGTCTCCTGCCATGCCAACAAGGAGGCATCTGTGCTGCTTGGAACTAGAAGAGAAAGAGGAATGGTGGGTAGTGTGATGTTGGCAAACAACACAAAGTCCTCTAAGCCATCTTGGGGGGGGGGGTAGAAGGAGCACCATCTGAGGGAACTGATGCCCAAGATAGCCAAGCAGACTGAGGAAGAGTGACTAGCAGCTCATCATAGGTGAAAGTTGCCTGGCCAGGTGGAACTTCAGTCCAACCTAGTGGGATGATCTCCCAGAAACTGTAGAAAGTGGGAGAGGAGCCTAAGACTGGAGGTGGACAGATGTGGTGTTTATTTTGTATAATGGGCAGAATGTGGTGCCACAGATTGTAGAGCAGTGGGCTTGATGTGGATGGATCCTAGGAAAAGCATTGACACACACGATCAATGGCCTATGAACTTCTGGAAAGAGAAGAGGAGACACTGGTAGCTGACATGGGTTTGCCCAAGAACAAGGAAGGCAGGAGTAATTACAGACCCTTTTTGGATAATGTTACTAAACTGACAGATCTAGTGTATTTGGATTTCTAGAAAAAAACTTCTCATTATGTCTTTGTGGACACAATGCAGTTTCAAGGGCTAGATGATAATATGATTAGTGAATTTAGTACAAAAAAGGAAAAAAAATACAAGTTATACCTATCTAAAGAAAGCAGACCTCTAGTGCTCAGCTTACCATTGTTTAAGTCAATGACTTTGACATAGCCATTGTGTTATCATAGATTGTGTTTGGCTCCTTGTTATAGAGATTCAATAACAGTGGCTTAGCCAGATAGGGGTTTATTTTTGACAACCAACAGGAAAACCAAAAACGGAAGTACAGGGCTGGTCCAAGCTTCATGCTGTCCTAGATGCCCTTCTGTGTCATCCCATATGTGGTTTCCATTCTCAGGATTACTCCATGGCTGTTTTACCTCTAGCCACACATCCAGATTCCAGGTAGGAAGTAGACTAAGTAAATCCAATGTCCTAAATAAGGAAAGCCCTAGGATTTCCCTAGCAGGATTCCAATTGGCCACAATTCTGAATCCTAGCTGCAAGGGAGGCTGGAAAATGAAGGAGTTTGGTTTTGTTGCTTTTTTTGTTTTGTTTTGTTTTTTGTTTTTGATTGAGCATGTCACCACACTGACCAGAATCAGTGCCTCTCTAACAAGGAGAGGATAGATATTGAGTTTGTAATTAGCAGTGTTTACCAAAGATGGCATACTTACTTAAATCAAGTGGCATTTTTGGACCGCTGACCTTTCTCACCTAAACTTGCTGTACTTTATCTCAGTGATGCATACTCCCTTATACCAGTCTCTGGGGTTAAAATCCTGGTGTCATTCTGTATACCAATCTTTTTTTCTCATACATCACATGTAATCCTTCACATCCCATGAAAACATATTCAGAATCTGACTACTTTTCACCATCTTTATTACTATCACTCCAGTTTGGACCAGCATGGTTTTGTATTTAGTGGTTAAATAGCTTTCTCTCAATTATCAGGGAAAAGACCATGATTTTTTTTTTTATCTGTAATAGTGCATTTTTAATGGTTGGTTGATTATATCACTACATTTTTATTGCAATATAGTACTCATTTAAGCACTTAAAAATGGAAGGTATACAAAGATTAAAGTAAGACATGGTAAATTGAGTAAATATTTGGTTTTTATATAAATAAAGGTCATAACCACCTGCTGTCACCATTGCTATTCAACACTGTCCTAGCAGTTCTGGCCTGAGTTATGCTATGTTCATAGCAGCCTTATTCACAATAGCCCAAAAGTGGAAACAACCCAAATGTCCATCAAATGATTAATGAATTAACCAAATGTGGTATGTCCACACAATGGAAGAGTATCTAGCAATAAAAAGGAATCAAGTACTGATACTTGTTACAACATGAATAAGCCTTAAAAACAGTATAGGGGCGCCTGGGTGGCTCAGTTGGTTGAGTGTCTAACTTCAGCTCAGGTCACGATCTCGCGGTCCGTGAGTTCGAGCCCCGCGTCAGGCTCTGGGCTGATGGCTCAGAGCCTGGAGCCTGTTTCCGATTCTGTGTCTCCCTCTCTCTCTGCCCCTCGCCCGTTCATGCTCTGTGTCTCTCTCTGTATCAAAAATAAATAAAAACACTTAAAAATTAAAATATATATATATATAAATACAGGACGCCTGGGTGGCTCAGTCGGTTGAGCGTCCAACTTCGGCTCAGGTCATGATCTCACAGCTTGTGAGTTCAAGCCCTGTGTCAGGTTCTGTGCTGACAGCTCAGAGCCTGGAGCCTGCTTCAGATTCTGTGTCTCCCTCTCTCTCTGCCCCTAACCCACTCACATTCTGTCTCTGTCTCTCTCAAAAATAAACAAACATTTAAAAAAAGTTTAAAAGTAATATATAAATAATTCAAAACAGAACAAAAAAATTTCACAAAATATGTAAACATAATTACCCATACTTACCCAAAATATGAGCAAACATATCAACCACCCCACTCTCAATTTCTGGTGGATATGTCACTATCTTGACTGTGGTAATGGTTTCATGGATATAGACATATGTCAAAACTTACTAAATTATACACCTTAAGCACATGTAATTTACTATATGCCAATTGCACTTTATTAAAGCTATTTTAGAAAAAGAAGGACTGATGGCTTTGCCAGAGAACAGTAGGTATGACAGTAGAAGATGGAGGTGAGGGTTGGTCTAAGTGGCTTCTCCAGGTCTTACCAAACTTGAGAGGACATAAATTTGAAGAATTAAAAGCATTCATTTAAAACAAACTCTGTCTGGTTGCAAAATTTGTCTAAAAATCACCATTTCCATGATGAATTTGTTTGTGTGCATTCTTGTGCCCCTGGGAACTACAAAGGCCAATGCATAATACCATAGATGTCCCAGATGCTGGGGGCTGCTTGTCTCCAAGTTCAAATCTTCTTAGTAGAAATGTACGGACTCCGGGAGTTCAAGCCCCGCGTCAGGCTCTGGGCTGATGGCTCAGAGCCTGGAGCCTGTTTCCGATTCTGTGTCTCCCTCTCTCTCTGCCCCTCCCCCGTTCATGCTCTGTCTCTCTCTGTCCCAAAAATAAATAAACGTTGAAAAAAATTAATAATAAAAAAAAAAGAAATGTACGGACTCTAGTTTTAAGTAAGTTTTAAGTAACTTATATGTGGTATTGAGTTTTAGGTTGTTTTGGTTTTTTAATTGACATCTAAAATCACAACTGGCCTGGGTAATTTTTTTACCACATTGGGAGGCTGTTCGGAATGTAATGATTCAACTGCAGGAAGCATTCTTATTGCTAGTTACAGAAGCATTCTCATTTAGATGGCAATATTTGAAGATTCATCTCTGTCATGATTCTGGAAAGAAACAAAATATTCCAGTAGCAAAACTAACTTATTAGGTAATAGAAGAAATCTTATCTAGGGTGCATTCTCTATTAGGATTTAGAAGTTGTAGATTCTTATGGAATGTTGCTGTCTCTCTGACATTCTGAGTCAACACTCCAGCTCAAACTTTAGGGAAATACTCCACACTTTGAAAAATTAATATAATGAATAACAGAGGTGGCATGATACAGTGAGAACAAATATACAAGTGTCTGAAAGACCTGTTTATAAATTCCATCTTCTTCTTGAGAAAGTTACTTAATGTATCTGAAACTTGGTTTCCTTATCTTTAAAACTGGGGAAATAATGGTTATTTTTCAGGCCATTGGTGAATAAATGATGTGATAACAATAGCATAGGAAAAACCACTCTGAATTATTAGACACTTAGTAAGAGTGTCAGAGATAAACCAAAACAACAGAAGCCACTGCAAACATTTACATCAGAGGAATTTAATTCAGGATATTGGTTAGGCAAGTGATGGGAAGTCAAGAAGACAAACAGGTGATGGTGAAGTTACCTAGAGGTTGGCATCAAGAGGAAGTCATGTCAACTCCTCAACTGGAGACACAATGGGAGGGGGCTATATTTTTGTGGTCCAAGAACTGGGATCATGCTGCAGGAGCTGTCTGATGGGAAATGGAGTCATAGAGAAGACATTCCAAGAAAATTCCTGAGGTAGAGAGGGAAGAGGACAAATATCTGGTTTGGTCTTCCTGCCGCTCTCCAGCTTCTGGCCAGTCTCCTCCTTTGACTGAACCTGGCTGAGAAGCCACATGACCCAGGAGTCTGGGAAGCATAGCATGCAGGATCAGATATGCTGTCCAGAGTATAGGAAGGGAAAGGTGAACACAGATCTGAGGGATCACAGACCAGGACCAGCATACTAGGTGACCTTGTACCTTATTCAATAAGTGAAGTACAGAACATCATGACAGCATCTTGAAGTGGCTCAGTTAATGTTCATCCCCGTCCCTCAGTCATCCTCTCCATTCTGCCAACATAAAGTGAACATTAGATTTCATTGCTTATTGTCGGCAAGTCATATCTCCGTGTGCTATATGCTATTCTATGTGTAGTTCAATAGCAACATGGATTTGCTGTCAAGTTTCCTAGAAGGCCAAAGTTGTTATCTCCAGCATACTGCCCACTTCTGTATCTGTATTGGGCTGGAGGAATATCCCATGTTCTTGTTTGTGTCTTCTCTGTCTAGCCTTTTCCTCTTGGGCACTTCTGTCCCCATTTACTTCTGTTCTCACTTAGGAGAGACTTCCAATGTTGCCAAACCTCCTCCAATCTAAACTGTGAATGGGAATCAGCATGCCTGCTGGTTGACCATGAAATTTTTCAAGCCAATAGAGTTCCACTTAACCTAGGAAAAAGGGGATTTTCTAAGTGAATTCATAACAACCTGAATAAATAACGTCTGCCAAAAATGGTCTCTTCACAGCAAGATTGTCAGTCCCTACTGCCCATTTCTTGTTCCTTGAACTTGTGTCCCAGAGTCTCCTTTTACGGTTTCTATTCTATTCTAGTCCTGAAGCAATCTTGAGGGAGGTAATATATCAGATATCTCAGTCCCTACAGCTAAAAGTCTGGAATCCAGTCTTGTTGCATCAAGTTTATGGCATCTGGCTCAGGGATGTGCGCTGTGGTCCCATGTGGGCACCAGGTATAGCCATCCTTGCCTCCTCCTAGCAATGAGTATAAAGAGAAAGGGAAAGCAAACATGATAGTACACAGAAACCAGTCACATTCTCCACTCTTGATTTCTACTATCCACCAGTTGCCCACACTCAACTTAATTTCAATTTCCAATTGTCCATTGCTTATATATAGACATATAATTGATTGTATATTGACCCTGACAATCTCCCTTATTAGTTTTAGTAGCTTTCCCTGTCAATTTTGGGGGATTTCCTATGTAGACAGCCATATCATCTGCAAATAGAAAGAGTTTTCTTTCTTTATTCCCTTAGATGCTTTTTATTTCTCTTGTTTGCTTTATTTCACTGGCTAACAGGTCCGGTAAAATGTTGAATAGGAAGGATAAATGTAGACATTTTGTGTTGTTACCTTTCTTAGGTAGAAAGCATTAAGTATTTGGTAAGTAAGTATGATATTAGCTATAATGCTTTTTGCAGATGCCCTTTATCAGTTTGGGGAAATTCCTGGTTTAATTTCTAGTTTGCTGAGAGATTTTTTATCATAAATGGTTGTTGAATTTTGTCCAATGTTTTCTCTGTATTTATTGAGATGGTCATATCCACAGATGTGTGATATGATGAATGATATGAATTAATTGTTGAATGTTGAACCAGCTCCACTTAAATGCTAAACTGCTTCTCCATTTGAAAGCAGGGGCAATTACCACTTGTTTCTAAGTTTTTTTTTTTAATGCATATAAGGTGATATAATGTATGTAAAGCATTCAGCACAGCATCTGACATGTGGTAAACCCTTAATAAATTACAATAGATATCATCATTTAATTACTAGTTCTTACAAGTGCCCCACATTACCTCCCACTCCTCCCCAAGGGCTGGATGTGTCATGGTGTGGCTGTGCTTGCTGTATGGGTCTGGGGCATACAGAATATAACTGCAGCCTACTTGGCTTCTGACTATTTCACCACAGCCTGGATTTCTTCCTGCTGTGCCCTGTTCCACAAGATTGGCCTTTCTGGCACCAAGGACTTACCTGAATCACCCTTGAGTGTCTCTTATCTCATGCCCTGTGACTCAGAATGGCTAGTTGCCCTCATAAAGCTGCCTCTGTATCTAGGTTGTTTTTCCTAGAACTTGCTTCTTGTTCTCCCTACTGATCCCACATATCAGTTAGGATGCCTTCAGCTGTAAATGATAGAAAAGCCAATACAAAATCAATTCCTTAGTTCACACAACTAGGAATCTGCAAGTAAAAATTGACTTGCAGGCATCAGGCTCAGTGATATCACTAAAAGCTAAGTTCCTCCATGTATGTCTTCTGTTGTCCTCAGTGTTGGTCCTATGCCAAGGCTGTTTTGTCCCCTTGTGGATGTTGAAGGTGACCTGGTGGCAATCCCAACTACATACTGACTCATACTGTGGGAGCATCTCTCCTCCAACCATAACAAGAGTCTTCCCTTCTGGGATCATTTTCTTCTAACCAGTATCTATTGCAATGAAAATGCCATTTGCAAACTGGTTTATCTGGATTCCTGGACCCAAAACTGAAAAGGGAAAGGAGTTTATCATGATTAGTCTGTTTATTCAAAGCCCCATCCCCCTGTGGAGATAGAGTCTATTCCCCAAACTGCCCTGTTGCTACCCAGTGAGGACATAGGAGAATGGATGCAAAAAAGTGAACTACAAAGCTTACTCCCCCACATGCTATGGGGACCCCAGGATACTCTGTTCTGGTTCCTATGTTCGAGTCACAAGAGTCCTGGAAGTCCTTGTAGATTTAATTGAAAAGCATATATATATTGGTGGAAAATTTTATATCACACACAAAAGAAGGCCATACTCTTTCCAATCAAACTCATGCCCCTCTGTCAAACTTTTTATTTTTTTCTAAAATTTTTTTAACATTTATTCATTTTTGAGACAGAGAGAGAAACAGAGCATGAATGGGGGAAGGTCAGAGAGAGAGGGAGACACAGAATCTGAAACAGGCTCCAGGCTCTGAGCTGTCAGCACAGAGCCCGACCCGGGGCTCGAACTCACGGACCGCGAGATCATGACCTGAGCCGAAGTCGGACGCCCAATCGACTGAGCCACCCAGGCGCCCCTCTGCCAAACTTTTTAAAGAAAAGTTTTATATTCACCACCTCCTCTTTCTCCCCACACTCCTGCATATATATAGTCTGGTCCCTGAAACATGCCTATTATTTAAAACACTTCTCTGAAATGGACCTTGTAGAGGTCACTAGTGAAGTTTTAGTTGCTAAATCCAACAACCTCTACTTCACCTGGCCCAGTGGGTCTCAACTTTGGCAGCACATTAGAATTACATGTGCAGCTTTAAAAAGTCCAGATGCCCAAGCTGTACCCAGAACAATTCAATTACATTAAAATCTCTGGGAGTGGAGCCCAGACATCATTACTCTTTAAAATTCCCCAGGTGATTTCCAGGTCACCTAAGGTTGAAGACCACTGATCTAGACATTCCCCTTATAGCATCCAGGGTTTCTCCTCATCCCCATTTGCCTGGGACTGTCCCAATTTATCCCTGAAAGTCCTGCATCCCAGAAAACCCCTCAATCCTAAGCAAAGTTGGATTGTTGGTCACCAAAATGGCATCGGTCCCAGTGGTTCTCCACACTGGCTTTACATTGGAATCCCCTGGGGAAGTTTAAAAAAACTACCAATGTTCCATCACTACCCTCAGAGACTGCTTCCATTAGGCTAAGCTGGGCCACAAGCACTGGTTTTTTTCTAAGCTCCCTGAATAATTTTAATATACAACCAGGGTAGAGAATTATTCATATACACCAATGGTTCTTGAAATGAGATCCTGAGACCAGCAGCAGCATCCTCACCTGGTAATTTGTTAGAAGTGCAAATCTTCAGGCTTTATCCCACTCCTACTGAATCAGAAGCTCTGGGGGTGAGGCCTAGCAGTCTGTTTCAGAGACCTTTTTTGGATGAGCGCAATGCACACTCAAGTGTGAGAACCACTGATGAACAGTGTTGAGCTGACTCATCTTTTGACATGTTCTGACCCAGTTTGAATGGTTGTTTACATTATCTGTCTGCCTTACATAAAATGTTTCATACTACTCCTAGTACAGGGCCTAGTCATAAGGTATTACCATTCTTTTACATTGCCAGATTCAATTTGCTAATATTGTATCGTGGATGTATTGTGGTAGTATGTGGTAGTATGCAATGTGGTAGCATTTATGTTCATGAGGGATATTGGTGTATCATTTTCTTTTCTTGTAATGTTTTTGTGTTAGGTATCAGGGTTACTTCAGGCTCATAAAATATGATGGAATGCATTTCCCTTCCTATTTTCTAAAAGAAATGATGTAAGACAGGCGTTATCCATTCCTTAAAATTTGATATATTTAGCCAATGAAACTATCTCAGCTTACTTAGAGTTTTCTTTGACAGGAGGTTTTCAACCACAAAATAAATTTCTTTAATAGATATAGGGAATTCATATACTCAATTTATTCCTGAAACAGTTTTTATAAATTGTGTCTTTTAAGAAATGATCCCATTTTGGTGCTTGGGTGGCTCAGTTGGTTTAGGAACCAACCCTTGATCTTGGCTCCGGTCATGATCTCATGGTTTTGTGAGTTCAAGCCCCACATCAGGCTCTGCACTGACTGTGCATGGAATCTTCTTGGGATTCTCTCTCTCTTTCTGTCCCTTTACCACTCTCACTCTCTGTCTTTCTCAAAATAAATAAACTTAAAAAAAAATGAAATCATCCCATTTTATCTGAGATAATGTACTTCATTGGCAGAAAGACATCATTATAGTCCCTTATTATCATCTTAATGTCTATAGTATCAGTAGTGAAATTCACTTTTTAATTTCTGATATTGATCATTTGTGTTTTCTCTTCTTGATTAGTCTTTTCTGGGGACTTATCAATTTTACTAATCTTTTCAAAGAATCTATTTTGGCTTTGTAATTTTATCTATCATTTACTTTCTATGTTGTTGATTTCTGTTTTTCTTTTCTATTCTTTCCATTTAACTTTGAGTCTGATTTGATTTTCTTGTTCTAACTTCTTAATGTAGAGATGTAGGTCATGACTTTAAGCTTTTCTTCTTTTCTAACATAGCCTTTTATAAAGTTATAGAATTCCCTCTACATACAGCACTGCCAACATCCCAGACATTTTGATGTCTTGTGTTTTCATTATCATCCAATGAGAAACCATATTTTAGTTTCATTTGTGATTTCTCTTTGAATAATGGGTTATTTAGATGTGTTTTTAATTTCCAAATATTTGGGGAAATATTCTAGATATTTTATTGTTGATTTCTTTTTTTTTAACATTTATTTATTTTTGAGACAGAGAGAGAGCATGAACAGGGGAGGGTCAGAGAAAGAGGGAGAGACAGAATCCGAAACAGGCTCCAGGCTCTGAGCGGTCAGCACAGAGCCCAATGTGGGGCTCGAACCCACGGACGGCGAGATCATGACCTGAGCCGAAGTCGGATGCTTAACCAACTGAGCCACCCAGGCGACCCTTATTGTTGATTTCTAATTCGATTCTATGTAATATTTCAAACTTTTGACCATTTTTGAGACTTATTTAATAGATTGGTGTATGGTCTGACTTAAAGGAAAATTCCATGTACACTTTAAAGAAAATATATGTTATGTAGTGTGTAGTGTGGTATAAATACTGATTTGGTTAAGTTGGTTGATAATATCATCTACATATTTACTATTTTCAAAAATTAATTTTTCTATCAGTTACTGGAAGAGGATACTCAAATTTTATGGCATGACTATGGGTTTTTTTCAGTTTCTCCCTTTATTTCTTCCAGTTTTGCTCTATGTACCTCAACATTCAATTGCTTCAGACAATTATGTCTTTCTGATGAATTATCTTTTAATTCATGAAGGCAAGGGCTTCCTGTGTTCTGTTCACTGGTAAACCCCTAGTGCACAGAACAGTGGCTGGCCAATTACAGATATTATTAAGGCATACTCATACATCTCATCCTCCCAAGAGCCCTGTTAGATTGTTATAAGCCCATTTCACAGATGAGGAAACAGTCTTAGAGATAAGTCACTTGTCCACGTGATTTCCTATGCAGCAACTCCTCTCTTTTCTTGCCTTTCTGCCATCTTCTTGGGTAGATAGTAGTTGTAAACACAGAGCAAAGTGTCTACAAAGACGATCCACAAAATCCATTTACAGTTCAGAAGAGATGATGGCCTACTCTAATTATTCTCTGTCTCCTCTGTGTCCCCCAATCTCCACACAAACATCTTGTGTTGGGATTACCACTACTAATCCTACTCTCCCTATCAATACAAACACTACTGTTCTAAGCACACTCTTAGATATCCCCAAGGTTCTTCTCTCAGGTTCCTTAGACCTCAATACTAGAGAGCTAGTTTAGGGATCTGAACTTGTGGCTGACTCCCTGGCATTGTATAAACCAACACAAAGCATTTACCAGACTCAAATTGTGGAATGGCAAATGGAATGTGAGCACCAAGCTCTTGGGCCTTCCTGTTCTTTCCTTGGAGAGCGTAGTGCCTGAAATTAGCACAAGTGGGAGCTCACCTACAGAAGAATGACTTCTTTGAATTCTGTTCCCAGCTTAGGGTCAGCTAATGCCATCTGTGGTGGCTGGTACAGTGTGATAATCGGCTTCTGAAGCTGGATCCCAGAGCCCTAGGAGGGGATGCTGGTCTACACCAGAGCAGGCAGCATACCTGCCAGGCTGTGGCCTTACCAAGAATAGCTCTCAGGAAATAGCAGAACACATTTTTTTTTTTTTTTAAGTTTAAGCCGGGAAGATGCTGAGTTGCATGTAGGGTCAGGAAGAGGGAATGTAGGCAGAGTTTCAAATGCTGAAAGTTCCTCATTTTTTATGTCCCTAATCATGACAAAAGCAATAAAAAAGTACAGATTTGTTTTTGTTTTACAATTACTTTGCATTCTTGTAAGAGAAATGGATCACAAAGTGACTGTGATCTAGCATCATCTCCAAATGTCACACTCAGCCTTCCTTGGCAGTCTGGTCCAGCTCTGCCACCTGCTATATTTGTTGTTTGGTCAACATGGGTCAAAATGGGCAACTTCTCATAGGAATGAAAACACTTGTTAGGTTGGGGGGCGGGGTGTAGAGATGGCGCCAGACAAGGAGGAAGGGTTCTGTGCTAAATTCCTGATTAAATTTAGAAGCAAGCCTCCTTCATAGTATTATCTCAGTGATTTGATAGTAGCTCAGAAGAGAGGATTCCAAGGAGAAATTGTTTTTGAGAAGGCTGAAATTGGGCCAGCAGTTTATCAGTGGGTGGGTGAGATATCCTGAAGAAAAGAATCAAGTGGAAACCAGAAGGCCTAGGAAAACAAACATGGCACCTGAGTGTGGCCAGCTGCTTGAAATCCCATGCAGTCATTGGTCTGAGCCTAGAGAGGCACAGCAGTTTGCACGGAAGCCTACAAAAGTCAGAGCTCACTATCTAGACTTCCTTTCCTGCTCACTTGCAGGGTGATGTGAACAGAATTGACATTAGAAAAGTTCCATACTCAATGATTTAAAGACAAGAAGCTCTGTTTACTTTCACCATAAACAAAGAGACTCCTTCTTTGTCATTTTGAAGGAGCCATCCCTCAGTTACAAAATACCACATACATCTCATGTAGCAGTGGAATCACAGGACTAGGAATCAGGAACTTGAAACACCAACTCACTTCCGACTGAGACCCTCAGTAAAGCCATCCTTTCAACCATACTCTGCTCCCCCCACATCTAAGTGGACATGATTTTCTCTTAATTTTGCTGAGAACACACTATGTGCTCAGTAATTTAAAACCACTATCTGATTTAATCCTTACAATCATGCTCTGTAATGAGATGAAGAAAATCATATTTACTAAATTGCCACCTAGGATGAGCATTGCATGTACTTAGAAATTATACCTTGAAGACAGCTTAGGTTGGAAGGTTGAACCCCAACCCCCTGGGAGTGAGAGGGAGAGGGGCAGAAGTTCCCTGTGTGAAACTGGAGAAGAAGGAACAAATGAGAAAGAAGGAGAGAAAGAGAGTAGAAGGCCCCACCCCATCACCCCCAAATCTTTGGTAAATGCTACATAAATCCTGAAATCCTTAATGTGAGCAGAGTTCTATTTTTCTTTTTATTTTAATACTGTGAAGGGGGTGAATTCTGTAATCAGAGAGTCCTATAATAAAAACCGTTGCTGTTTTTATGCTGTAAAACCATGCAGCAGTGTGGTAGCAAGGAAAACCAAGGAGGTAAGATTGGGGATTTGCAGAAAGGGTGGGAAGGAGGACTTGGAATGGCGTGACAGTCTAGGGTACATAGTCATGATTGCCTTTGCTCATCCTGCTTCTCAGAATATCCTTCTTTGAATATCCAATATCCTTGGGTCTCCCCTGCCCCCACCCCCAAGTTATAAGGCAGAACTGAGTTTCCCAGATTCCTCTTTTGCATCTAGGGTGCTGGTGTGGGACCTGGGTTCAGCCAGTCAGCTACACCACAGGGGACGCTTTTTCAGATGTCAATATGGGAAAGGCTGTGCCACACAGAACTGGCTCTGGAGAGGGTGACCAGGCATGCAGGTTCGAGTGGTGCGGAGGCATGGCTTCATTGGGATTTAATGGGCTTTATGGCCATGTAATCTGGGTGCACTTGTTCTCTGAGCAGCCTCCAGGCCAGGCCTTCTACACACACCTAGGAAGATTCCATGAGCTACGTATTATCCTTAAAGAAGGTCCTTTTCTGCTTAACCTGGTCAGAGTGGCACTGTTAGTAGCAATTAAGAACACTGTCTTATTCACCTTCTACATTTTACAGATGGGGACACCATGCACAAGTGGTTACAGAACAAGACCATGCAGCCCCAAATTGCAAAGCTGGGATTGAATGCCAGCTTGTCTGAGCCCAAGCCCCAGCTCCTGATACTGTGACAATGGAGAGGAAAATAGAAGAGGGCAGTTTGGGCTTTTCTGGGAAGGCAAAGAAAGGAACACCTTGGCCTTTGCGTGGATGTGACCAGCAGAATAAATCCTATGTGGCAAAGCTGCTCACTTTCTGCAGGCCTCCAGATGGCAGGGGCTACAGCAAGGATAGTTGGCATCCTGGGAGGATAAAATGGCTCCTGGTTGGCATGTCCTCCATGGAGAACCCACTACCGACAGAAGCCATGAGTCCAGTTAGCTCCCCCAGAGAAGACTGCTGGACGGCAAACGAATTATTTCTCTCACACTTTTAATTGTGAAATATTTTAAACCTGTTAAAAAAAAATAGAGAATAATACAATGAGCTTCCATGTGCTCTTTACTCAGCTTCAACAATGATCAGCTAATGGCCAGTCTTGTTTCATCTACATCCCCTCACGCTTCCCCTCATTCCAGACTATTCTGCAACAAGTCCTAAATTTCATATAGCTTTACCTTAATATTTCAATATGCATGACAAACGGTAAAACAACAATAATGTCATTACACCTAAAAATTAGTAACGATTTGTTAATATCATCAAATGGTTAGTCTGTGTTCGGAGTACCCTGTTTGTCTCATGCATATTTTCAAATTTGGTTGGATCAGATCCTAATAAGTGTCACAGGTATCAGATGCTAGCATATGCTTGCTGATGTGTGTCTGACATCTTTCAATCCTTTGTTTCCCATCCATCTCTCTATTTCCCCCCACAACTTAATTGTTGAAAAAGGGAGTTGTTTGTCCTGTAGAATATTTACAATCTGGCTGATTGTATCCTCATTCTATCATTAAACACTCCTCAGTGTCCTGTTTTTCTTATAAACTGGTAACTAGAGCTTCATGCTTGCTGAGATTTAGAAAATTGTTGTGTGTTGTTGTTTAGCAAGACTTCCAACAGGGGTCACAGTCACATAGTGTCTGGTTGTCTCTTTTTTGAGATGCCAGTAACCTCTGGTGATCATTGATCGTTGTATACTGCATGGATTCTCAGTTGGGACAGTATTACTCCCAAGAGGGAGAAAATTGGTTTTTAAGGGGTGAAAAAACACCTTAATCATTTATAAAGGCAAATCACAAATACACATATAGGAAGTAAACACACATGTAGGGAATCTGGTGCTAAAATTTCTGTGGATGGGTAATTAGGAATAAAGAGTCCAAAAAGCGTTGTTAGGAGGATAATAATGGGGGGGAAAGTTGAAAAACAATGGTCTGAATCTATTAACTTGATTTATTAATTCATAAAGTTTACATTTACCTCTTGAATGCTTTAAGTGACGAGCAAGTTAGAGGACTGTGAACAGGACAGTCACAGAGGGTTAGTGCTGTGGTGGGATGAACACCATGTTACTGCAACCCACATTCAGTGGTAAGATGTTTCTGCACACGGTAAGTAGCTGTAAGTGGTAGGCAGGCTTTATAAATGGAAGGGATTTTATTGACATTTTAATGCTAAGCTGAGTAAGCTTTTCCCTTCTTTCATTAGCTCTTTGGGATCCATCAATATCAGCAATGCAGGATGGATAGGCATTTTCATTGACACTATGGTGACTCTCATCCTTCTGCTCCTTAAGCCAGGCATCTTCGTGGTTATTAGAGGGCAAACATCCTGATGCAACATGTCAGTGGTCAGGAGATCCCTGTGTCCTTTCTGTGCTTACTCTGGGGCTCAGGATCTCAGTCTGCACCCCCCATATTTTCCCATCAGAGAAGTCTTTGTGGAATGTGGCCATCCATTTCCTGTTCCCTTACATCATGGGCAAGTCAGCTGTGGACAGATGTAAGTGATGTTTGGGAAGAATGGCCCAGGGTGTGGGGGTTGGTGAGGGACCAACACCATTTGGTTATACAACAGGATTGAGGGGATGGCCCAGGGAAGGTTGTGGAGGAGGAAACCTTAGGTAACAGGAGTAAAGGTCAGAGAAATGAGCTTCGGGTTCTAGGATCCCTGTGGAAGCATGAATACTTGTGATGTTACAATTTAGAGGCCCCTTTATATGTATAAGACAGTTTGTAATCTTCACAATGCACTGTTAGCTAGGCAAGACCATTTTCATTGTCCCCATTGTATAGATGGTGAAACAGAGGCACAGAGGTCAAACAACTTGTCCAAAATCATACAATCAATTAGTGGTGATCTTTTATTCTCTATTAATTCTCAAAACATTCCCATTTTACAAAGGAGGAACTGACACCCTCCATGAGCAAATAGGGAGTTGGGGGTGAAATCCCTCCCAGTGGTTCCTCAGCCCATGCTCATCTAGGAAATTTGCAGACCCTCTGGCCCCCACAGGTGAGAATTTTTACTCTCTGGTCTAAGTCCCTGTTCTTTGTACTCCATCGCAACACCTCTCACACAGAGAGCCCTGAATGTCCCATTCCAGATCAGTGTTTGATCTGATTGGGGAGAAGGTGGAGGGCAAGGACTGGGGCACTTGAAGGAGTTAACACAATGAAGCAGTGTTGGGTAAGAAGGCCAGACTGAATCACACACGCAGCTGTCAGGGCCTCCAGGACTGCACAGTAGAAGTGTCTCCACTCCACACTTTCATCCACAGTTTCTAAACCTAGCCCTAACAACCTCCCTCCCCGCAGGCAACACAGATGTATTCTTCCCTCCCCCACCTACCTCCCCTTCCTCACTGCACACCAGCATGCCAGCCAGGGCCCTGAGCGGAAGGTGTTAATGGCTGTGACTGGAATGTTTGCTGGATTCTCTATGTTTTGTGTTATTGCAGTGTTGAACTAGGTAAGATTGCCAACAGGTTGAGCTATTCTGTCTTCTGACCACCCCTGCTTTGGGATGATAGAACTTGGCAGGAAAATACCTCAAGAACCCAGCCTTCCTGGTTGCTCTGGGTGTGAAACACCCATCTGAGGCATTTGGTCTCTTTTCCAAAGATGTTCTGATTATATATATTTTAAAAGGAAGGGGGATAGGATCTGTTCTGACAGTTACCTACACTGATTCTGGCCGGACTGTGTGACACCTTTGTGTTGCTATTGTTTTGTTTTTAAACTAGAAAATCCTCTATGGAACTTGGTCTACATAGTTTCTGGTTATTGAATTAAAGGCTGACAAAGTGACCAAAGGCTAAAAGTGACCAAATATCATGTGGTCCTTAAATATGTTCTCAGCTAGGGGCGGTGGGTGGCTCAGTTGGTTAAGCGGCCGACTTCAGCTCAGGTCATGATTTCTCGGTCCGTGAGTTCGAGCCCCACGTCGGGCTCTGTGCTGACAGCTCAGAGCCTGGAGCCTGTTTCAGATTCTGTGTCTCCCTCTCTCTGACCCTCCCCTGTTCATGCTCTGTGTCTCTCTCTCTCAAAAATAAATAAACGTTAAAAAATTTAAAAAAAATATGTTCTCAGCTAAAGGAAGCAAATCATAGCAGGGTAACAGTTGGATCTAAGAGTTTCTTGCTCCTGGTGGAAAATGTACATACTCTATGTCAGGTTCTCTTCTAGGGACTGGGATGCTGTGGGGACAAGGCAAAGGTACTACCTTACATTCTAGAAGATTTCTAGGAGATATTTTAGGTATAGATATGTGCTATGAGAGAAGATATCTAATGATATTTCTTTTAAATATGTTTACCCCTAATGAGTTAAGCAGCTGTTCTCATCCCATGTAGGAAGTGTACTGAAGTGGTTAAGTGCCAGATTTTGCAGACGAATGGGCCTGGGTTCAAACCCTGCCTCTATCACTTCTTAGCTGTGTGCCTTAGGCAACATATTTAGTCAATTAATTTTTATTTAAATCCCAGTTATTTAATATACAGTATAATATTAATTTCAGGTGTAGAATTTCCTGATTCAACACTTACATATAACACCTGGTGCTCATTCCAAGTGCACTCCTTAATCCTCATCACCTTGGGTAAATCCCCCTTATTTCACCCATCTCCCCACTCCTTCCCCTCTGGTAACCATCAGTTTGTTCTCTACAGTTAAGAGTCTGTTTCATGGTTTGCCTCTTTTTTCCCCTAGATCATTTGTTGTTGTTTTTAAATTTTTTTTTAATGTTTATTTATTTTTTGAGAGAGAGACAGAATGCGAATGGGTTAGGGACAGAGAGAGAGGGAGACACAGAATCAGAAGCAGAGTCCAGACTCTGAGCCATTAGCACAGAGCCCAACACGGGGCTCGAACCCATGAGCTGTGAGATCATGACCTGAGGTGAAGTCGGACGCTCAACCAAGCCACCCAGGCACCCCTTGTTTTGAATTTCTTAAATTCCACATATGAATGAAATCATATGGTATTTATCTTTCTCTGACTGATGTATTTCACTTAGCATAATCTAGCTCCATCCATATCATTGCAAATGGCAAGATTTCATTCTTTTTATGGCTGAGTCATACTCCATAATATATATATTTATCCTCGTCTTTGTCCATTCATCAGTCCATGGACATTTGGGTACTTTCCATAATTTAGCTATTGTAGATAATGCTGCTATAAACATCAGGGTGCATGTATCCCTTCGAATTAATGTTTTTGTATTCTTTGGGTAAATATCTAGCAGTGTGATTGCTGGATCATAGGATAGTTCTATTTTTAACTTTTTGAGGAAACTCCAAACTGTTTTCTAGAGTGGCTCACCAGTTTGCATTCCCACCAACAGTGTAAGAGGGTTCCCGTTTCTCCACATCCTCACCAACACCTGTTGTTTATTGTATTGTTAATTTTAGTCATTCTGACAAGTGTGAATATCTCATTGTAGTTTTGATTTGTGTTTCCCTGATGATGAGTGATGTCAAACATCTTTTCATGTGCTTGTTGGCCATCTGGATGTCTTCTATGGAAAAATATCTGTTGTGTCTTCAGCCCATTTGTTAATTGGCTTATTTATTTTGGGGGTGTTGATTTGTCTAAGTTCTTTATATATTTTGGATACTAACCCTTTATCAGATATGTCATTTGGAAATATCTTCTCCCATTCAGTAGGCTGCCTTTTAGTTTTGTTGATTGTTTGCTTCACTGTGCAGAAGCTTTTTATTTTGGTGAAGTGCCAACAGTTTATTTCTGGTTTTGTTTCCCTTGCCTCAGGAGATATATCTAGTAAGAACTTGCTAGGGCCAGTGTCAAAAAGGTTGCTACCTGTGTTCTCCTCCAAGGCTGTAATGGATTCCCATATCACATTTGGGTCTTTCATCCATTTTTAACTTATTTTTGTGTATGATATAAGAAAGTGGCCCAGTTTTGTTCTTTTGCATGTTGCTGTCCAGTTTCCCCAGCACATATGTTGTTGAAGAGACTTTTTTCCATTGGATATTCTTTCCTGCTTTGTCAAAGATTAATTGACTATGTGGTTGCAGGTTCATTTCTGGGTGTTCTATTGTTTTACATTGATCTATGTGTCTATTTTTGAACCACTACCATATTGTCTTGATCACTACAACTTTGTAATATAACTTGAAGCTCAAAGTTGTGATTCCTCCAGCTTTGTTTTTCCAGATTGCTTTGGCTATTTGGGATCGTTTTTGGTTCCATACAAATATTAGGATAGTTTGTTTTAGCTCTGTGAAAAATGCCGGTGGTGTTTTGATAGGGGTTGCATTAAATGTGTAAATTGCTTTGGGTAGTATAGACATTTTAACAAAATTTTTCTTTCAATTTATGAACATGGATTGTTTTTCTATAGCTTTGTGTTCTCTTCAGTTTCTTTCATCAGTGTTTTATAGTTTTCAGAGTACAGATCTTTTACCTTTTGGGTTAGATTTATTCCTAGGTATCTGATGGTTTTTGATGCAGTTGTAAATGGGATTAATTCCTTGATTTCTCTTTCTGCTGTTTCATTAATGGTATATAGAAATGTAACAGAATGTTGTTTTGTATCCTGTGACTCTACTGAATTCATGTATCATTCTAGAATTTTTTTGGTGGAGTCTTTAGGGTTTTATAGAGGGAGTATCATGTCATCTGCAAATAGTGAAAGTTTGACTACTGCCTTGTCAATTTGGATGCCTTTAATTTCTTTGTGTTATCTGACTGCTGTGGCTAGGACTTCCAGTACTATGTTAAATTAGAATGGTGAGAGCAGCCATCCTGTCTTCTTCCTGACTGTAGAGGAAAAGCCCTCAGTTGTTCCCATTAGCTGTGGGTTTTTCGTGTATGGCCTTTATTATGTTCAGGCATATTCCCTCTAACCATACTTTGTTGAGGGTTTTTATCATGAATGGATGTTGTACATTGTCAAATGCTTTTTCTGCATGTGGTTCTTATCCTTTCTTTAATAATGTGGTATATCATGTTGATTGATTTGTGAACATTGAACCACCCTTGCAGCCCAGGAATAAATCCCACTGATGGTGGTGAATGATTGTTTCCATGTACTGTTGGATTTGGTTTGCTAGTATTTCATTGCGAGTTTTTGAATCCATGTTCATCAGGGATATTGGCCTGTAGTTCTCTTTTTTCAGTGGAGTCTTTATCTGATTTTGGTATCAGGGTAATGCTGGCCTCATAGAATGAATTTGGAAGTTTTTCTTCCTTTTCTGTTTTGTTTTTGTTTTTGTTTTTTTGGAATAGTTTGAGAGGAACAGGTATTAACTCTTCTTTAGATGTTTGGTAGAATTCACCTATGAAAACATCTGGTCCTGGACTTTTGTTGGGAGATTTTTTATTACTGATTCAATTTCCTTGCTGCTTATAAGTTTGTTCAAATTTTCTATTTCTTTCTATTTCCATTTTGGTAGTGTATATGTTTCTAGAAATTTATCCATTTCTTCTAGGTTGTTCAATTTGTTGGCACGTAGTTTTTCATAATATTCTCTTATAATTATATTTTTTGTGGTGTTGGTTGCTATTTCTCCTCTGTCTTTTGTGATTTTATTTATTTGGGTCCTTTCTCTTCTCCTTATGAGAAGTGTGGCTAGGGGTTTATCAATTTTATTAATTTTTTCAAAGAACCAGCTCCTGATTTCTTTGATCTGTTCTATTGGATCTTTTTTTAGTTCTATATCATTTATTTCTGCTCTAATCTTTATTATTTCCCTTCTGCTGGCTTTAGGCTTTGTTTGTTCTTCTTTTTCTAGCTCCTTTAGGTTTAAGGGTAGATTGTTTATTTGAGATTTTTCTTGCTTCTTGAGGTCTGTATTGCAACATACTTCCCTCTTAGGATGGCATTTGCTGCATCCCAAAGGTTTTGGACTGTTATGTTTTCACTTTCATTTGTTTCCATGTACTTTTTAATTTCTTCTTTGATTTCTTGGTTGACCCATTCACTGTTTAATAGCATGTTGTTTAACCTCCATGTATTTGTGGTCCTTCCAAATTTTTTCTTCTGGTTCATTTCTAGTTTCATAGCTTTGTGGTCAGAAAATATGCATTGTTTGATCTCTATCTTTTTGTACTTGTTGAGGCCTGATTTGTGACCTAGTATGAACATTCTGGAGAATGTTCCATGTGCACTTGAAAAGAATGTATATTCTGCTATTTCAGGATGGAATGTTCTGAATATATCTGTTAAGTCCATCTGGTCAAGGGTGTCATTCAAAGCCATTGTTTCCTTGTTAATTTTCTGTTTAGATGATCTATCCATTGTTGTAAATGGGGTGTTAAAGGCCCCTACTATCATTGTATTATTATCAATTAGTTCCTTTATGTTTGTTATTAATTGTTTTATATATTTGGATGCTTCAATGTTGGATGTACAAATATTTATGATTCCTAGATAGGCTTGTTGGATTGTGCTCTTTGTTATTATATAATGCCCTTCTTCATCTCTTGTTACAATCTTTGTTTTAAAATCTATTTTGTATTTTGTCTGATACAAATATTGCTACTCAAGCAACTCTTGACATCTTTTTGCATTATAAATGTTTCTCCATCTCCCCATTTTCAATCTGGAGTTGTCTTTAGGTCTAAAAGGATTATTTTGTAGGCAGCATATAGATAGGTCTTTTTTGTTTTTAAATCCATTCAAACACCCTATGTCTTTTAGTTGGAGTGTTTAATCCATTTATACTCAGAATAATAATTGATAGGTATGTATTTATTGTCATTTTATGATTTATTTTGTCATTGTTTCTGGAGATTTTCTCTGTTCCTTTCTTATTTTTGTCACTTTTGCTCTTTCCTTTCCACTCAAATGGTCCCCTTTAGTATTTCTTTTTTTTTTTTCTCTTCTGATAGTTTTTATTGTGGTATAATGTACATACACATGGATCATATGCTATAAATGCCAACAGACAGCTGAGTTTTCAGTGTCACCATTGTATGGAATGAGAAAATCAATATTACCAGCACTGCAAAATGCCACTATCAAGTTCTTTTCTGCATTTTAAAAAGTTTGTGTACATGGAATAATACGGTATGCATATTGTATTTTTGGCATTTTCAGGTGAAGGTAAACTTGTGTGATTCAGCCCTATAGCTGCACCAGTTGCAAATTGTCCACATCTCTTTGTTGTTCTGTTGTCGGATTCTACTACAATGTATTCACCGATTCTGTTGCTGATGCTCTTGGGTAGTATGTATAGTAGAGTAACCCTTTAGTATTTCTTACAAGGCTGGTTTGGTGGCCACAAACTCCTTTAGTTCTTGATGTCTAAGAAATTCTTTATCTCTCCTTCTATTCTGAATGATAGTCTTGCTGGATAGGGTATTCTTGGCTGCAGATTTTTCTCATTCAGCACTTTGAATATATCATGCCTCTCCCTTCTGGCTTGCCACATTTCTGTGGAGACATCTACAGCTAGCCTTATGGGCCTTCCCTTGTAAGTTAAGGACTACTTTTGTCTTTTGCTTTTAAGACTTTTTCTTTATCCATAAATTTTGCAAATTTAATTATAATATATCTTGATGTTGGCCTACTTTTGTTGATTTTGATGGTAGTTCTTGCCTCCTGGATCTGGATGTCTGTTTCCTTCCCCAGAATAGGGAAGTTTTCAGCATTATTTCCTCAAATAAATTTTCCCCCTCTTCTCTCTGTTCTTCTGGGACTCGTATAATGTGAATATGATTATGTTTGATGGAGCCACTGAGTTCCCTAAGTCTATTCTTGTGTTCCATAACTCTTCTTTCTGTTGTTTTTTCAGCTTCATTATTTTCCATTATTTTGTCTTCTATATTCTAATTCATTCCTTTGCTTCTTCCAGCCTGCTGTTCATTGCATCAAGCCTGTTTCTAATCTCAGTTATTGCATTTTTCGTATCTGCCTCATTCTTTTTTAATTCTTACCTCTGTGGAGAGGTTGTTCCCTGATGTCCCATTCTTTTCTCAGGCCCAGTGAGTATCCTTATGATTGTTGCTTTAAATTCCCCATCAGGCACGTTACTTATATCTGTTTCACTTACATCTCTGGCGCATAGCCTTATCTTGTTCTTTCATTTGGGATGAATTCCTCCATCTTGGCGTTTTGTCTAAGTCTCTGCCATCTTCTGTATGTTAGTAGAGCCAGTTATGTCTTCTGCTCCTGAAAATAATGGCTTTATGAAGAAGAGGTCATGCAGTGCCCAGGGCCTAGTGCTTTAGGGAGTGCTTCTGGTGTGTGTTGTGTGCACTCTACTTTTGTGTTCTGGCTGTTCTATCCTTCAGGCCAGTCGTCTGCAGAGGCTCTCCTTGTTTGCACTGGGCATTGTTTGGACCTTGGCCAGAATGTGGTGAGTTTTAACTAGATGTGTTCTGGTCTACTTGTTAAATGAGACCCAATGTTACTTCCAGCAGAACTCTTCCACCAGAACTTCCCTGCAAAGCTCTCTAGTTGGGAGACATGCTGTGGGCAAGAGTTTCTGCTGGTCATCTAAGGCAGGGTCTCACTGTGCTGGGACTGAGGCAAACTTGACCAGGAAAGGCAGTACCACCAAAGTGCAAGGGTGGGAGACTTGGCATAAGCATGTTAGGCAGCCTGTGTCAGGGCTTCCCACAGGTGGCTCTGTGTGTATGCTGAAGGGTAGAGGAGGGAAATGGTGCCAGCTGGCTCCTTTGTTCCTGGAGAGGCATCTCCCTAAATGCAGCTTCTTAGGGATGCACTCCAAAAAGAGAGAATAATCTCTCCGCTGTGTGCCCTAGGTGTTCGTCAGATCACTGTTTCCACACTGTCTGACCCCAGCTTGTTTGCCTGCCTTCTTTCCAAGAGCAGCACAGTGCCCTCTGGGCTCTATCCCAGCCAAGCCCACCAACCTTTAAACAAGTCTCTCTTGTTTTTCAAGCCAGTGGCTTTGGGAAAGTGTTCTCCTTGCGAGATTCCCTGTGTGCTCCTCTGTCCCTCACCCTTCTCTACAATAGGGTTTCTTCCTGTTCTCAGAAACCACAATCTGTTTCTTCCCCAAACCACATGTCCACACTTCCTACCTTCCTCAAGGTGGCCTCTTCTCTCCCTCTAGTTGTGCAGTTTGTTCTGTCAGTCTTCAAGTTCATTTCTAGGGTATTTAGGATGATCTGATAGTTATTTAGTTGTGTTTGTGGGACGAGATGAACCAGGCAACGTATTTAACCACTCTGCAGTACATTTTCTCACCCGCTAATTGGGGATAATGCCACTCTATAACAGGATTGTTGCAAGGATTGAGTGGGATAATGTATGTAAAGAGCTCAGCCCCATAACTAACATACAGTAGATGTTATGTTATGTGATGATAGCAGTTATGGTTTCATTTAAAAAATTTCTTAATGTTTATTTATTTTTGAGGAAGAGAGAGAGTGTGATCAGGGGAGGGGCAGAGAGAGAGGGAGACATGGAGTCTGAAGCAGGCTTCAGGTTCTGAGCTGCCAGCACAGAGCCTGATGTGGGATTCGAACCCACAGACCGTGAGATCATGACCTGAGCCAAAGTTGGACACCCAACTGACTGAGCCACCCAGGTGCCCCATTATGGTTTCATTTTTTTTTAAACAGATTTTTTTTTTTCTAACCACTTGAAATGAGTGTCTGAGTTTTCAAGGAATGTCCATTAGATCAATAGGGCTAGCAAATTTAGAGAGCTGGGTTTTCCTTTTTTCAGAGATAAGGCAAAGTCTAGAACCTGAGGAGTTCAGGTGACAAGTCAGGTGACAAGTAAGCCTCCCTTAGGGGTACATTTTTGGCCAGGGATGGCAGCTATGTAGTGATCAAGAGGCTACTTAGTTCTCCTCACTTGTGGCAGTGCCTGTGATCCATCCCAGCTCCTCCCCACTGCCGCTGGCCTGGTCCTGGAACTCTTTTCTACACAGTCTACTTGACTGGCTTCCATGAGCCCTCAAAGCTATCTGTCATCTCTGACAGAAACAGTTCCAGTAGCAAGATATCCACTGGTTCTCTTTCATTTTTTAAGTGATGTTTTAAAGTGCAGCCTCACAGAGTCTTGAAATCTTAAAAATATAGCAATTTCATTGGACTGAAAGGGTAAATGAAATTACTTATCAGTAGACATTTGGATTTCTACAACCATTCTTGCAGGTATAGTGACTTCTCTATACCTGTTTTTATGTTCTTAGCTAATAGTGGATCCAAAGATTCTCCCCAACTCTGTTTTAACCCAGCATTCAGAAGGGATATGTTACTAATAAAGGATTAGAATTTATTGATTTTATGCATAATTTATCTGAGGGTGGCTTGCAATGCTGTTTCCACAGCTTTGCTGTTAAGGTGTTTTGTTTTGTTTTGTAATATTAAACCAAGAAAGCCAATGATTTCCCAGACACAAGGAATTTAGACTGGCTTCAGCCTGTAAACAGTTACATGATAAAATGAGCAGAGTCACTCTACCATGATACGGTATGGACAGAATGCTATAAATGCCTCAGACCTCAGAACGATACCTGTGGATGTGAGATGCTCATAATCCATCTTCTCTTATGAACAAGCACACCACCCAAGCCACCTCACATCTCTTTCTTTCTCCAGAATCTCCTCAGATCCTATTCTTTGTAATTTGAAGTTGGGGCTTTTCAGACCCCAGAGGGGGCCCATCAGAATCTGCCCTCCACTCATGTTTTCAGCCTCCTCTGTGATCCTTCTTCACTGCCCTGAAGTTCATGTGTCCCACCTGCTTCTGGCCCAGGATCTGCCATGCTATTCATGCTTTGGCGACCTTGTGCCTTGTCCCTCAGCCTAGAGTGCACTTCTTCCTTATCTGTAGTGAACTCCTGCTCATCCTGCAAGATCCATTGACTCTCACCTCTTCTTGGAAGACTTCCCTGATTCACCCTGGGCACAGTGAGTTGTTCCTTATTACTGGCCCAGTAGGATGTAGAATGACCTTCTCCTCCCAGCTATACCCACTGAATGCCAGAGATAGTAGTCAAAGTGCTTGTGACAAGAGAAACTTTGCTCCCTCTATTAATTTGTTTGTGCATTTAGTTAGAATAAGCACAAGACACTCTCTTCACACTAGAGCATCTCTCATACTCAAATTAGGATGATCAGATAAATGGACCCTCCATCAAAATGATAAGTTAGAATTATACCAATGCTGCCAATTATCTTCCCTAATTTTATTGAAGTTATTTGTAGTTTTACAAGTGGTATTGTCTTATTCTCACCATTTTTTTTAAATAATAAAAAAGATAACTGTTTTCTTTTTCTATTCCACTTAGAGGACTAGGGACAAATGGAGGGGTAGAGAATGTTCTAGAATGGTGTTGAAGTTGGCAGGAGATACGTAACTGTCCTACTTTTCCATAGAAATGCTGTGGTAGGTAGTGAGTATGAAATTTCTGGGTCCAATATTAGATTTATGTCTATATTTAAGTAACTTCTTGAGAAAGCAACTGTGGTAAATACCGTTGGTTGCCACCTCACTGCAATTGCCTCTTCCAGTTTGCTAGTAGAGTCCTGATCTTCAAGGAGAAGTGTTGGCAGTGTGCCCAACCCCAGGGGACCACTTCTAATTAATCACTGTCAAACCATGATCACGTGATCACTGTTTTCCAGTGTTGATTGCACTGTTGGGCACATGAATCACTCCTGGCCAACGAAATGCATCGGGAAGTGTGCTGGGTAGAGAAGGGACTTTGGACCATAATTTTCTCTATGCATTAAAAAAGGAGAGTGCTCTAACTTTGGATGCTGTTGTGTGAAGATCCCTTGCTTGGAACTCTTGAGATTCTGTGACCAAGATGGGGGACAGTCTCCACATCCTGAGGTTACAAGCTAAGAAGATTGAACCTTTGTTTTTGATTTCATGATGTTGCCAATGAACCAAACCCAAGGCCAGATATTTGGAGACTTCTTGTTAATAAGCAATAAATGTTTTTATGTTGTGGGCTACTAACAAATGAGTTTCTTTTACTTACAACCAGATATGTTCTAACGGAATCAATGGGTAAAGTCCTTTGGGGGACCCAGGTCTAGGTAAAAGATTCTCTGAAAAAGAATTAAGGATATTTGTGATCTCAGATCTACATCAATTCACTGTGTCCAGAAAAAAAAGAAGTCTCTCTACAGAGTCTTAGGTTATATGTAGGCTTGGTGAAAGGGATCTGAGAGGTGAGGTACGATGTGTAGCTCCTTGGGAGTTGAGGGGGGGGTCTTAAGAACTATGTGATTCAGTACAAATCTTGACAGTTGCCATGAAAGATTGAAAAAAGCTCAAGGGTGTGATGGTTCTTTTGGATTTCCAGTTATCCCTCTTTCAAAGTTCCTAAATCATTACATGTGAAACTTATAAGATCTAAGTGACCTAACTGAGCAGCCCCCTCTCAGAAAGGATGGGGGCACAGTGTGGGGGTGGGGAGAGGGGAGACGCCATTGGTTACTGCGATCTTTGCTGAGGAAGTACATGAAGAACTGAGGGTGTGGCTCAATAAATTAAAATATCTGCTGGAAACTTAAGTTAGCAATGAGAACTCTCAAAAATATTATGGTCTCCAAGTGTGCAATCATGTTGTATAAATGAGAATTTCCATCATATGTGTGTTTAGTGTGTGTGTGAATGAAAGCTGGGGATACCAGTTGGAGTGTATCACTAGAATTTGAATTGGAGACCTCTCTTGGTTTGTGGATTTACTGATTTGGAGGTCTTAACTCACACAAGGGGGAAGACCCCAGAGGGATGGTGGAGGTGCCCCTAGACTGGAGTCCACAGCTTGCTCATGACTTAGCACTCAGCTCCTGGACTGATATGTTTATGTGTTTGTCCCTTTGAAACACTGCCAGCCCTTCAAGTGTTAATCTCCAACACAGTGTGCTTAGCACCTAACAACAGGCACTTAATAAATGCCAACAGAATGAATGAGACCCACAGTAAATTTCATATGTGCTGTAGGAATAGATAGAACTAAAGAAGGCTGACTTTTAAATACTTAATAAAATTGGTCCCTTGGTTAGAGATATGAGTGAAATGTTTCTGAACACGTCTGATAAGTTGGCATTTGCATTATTGGATTATGGTTGTGGGTCCAATGAAGGAGATATGTTTTTGCCTCCCTCTGGGCCACTTCTCCAGGGAGAGCTGTCTGGATCAATCTTTGTCACTCAGGTTTCCGATGGAGGGCAGGACAGCTCTGAACTGTGTCACTCAATCATCAAATCAGTGAAGGGTTAAGTAGTATATAAAAAATAACATTTGTTTTAAATCTCTACAAGGTCTGCATATATTATTGGGAGATTTGCACCCTTTTTAGATCCCTAATAGAAATGAGAGCCCTCTTGTTTGCCTGCCCCTACAAATGTAATCAGGCACAGATATCTGTGCTGCATTTAGGAATGGACAGTCATGCTCCAGGAGGATGGCAGGGCTCTCAGGGGAATAATTTTTTCTTTCTTTATCTGAAGTAAAGTCTCCCAACTACCTCCCTTCAAATTCAGACTCAAGACACTAAAAGGGAAGGTCAGCTAAAGGCATGGATGTCTTCTTGCATGTGTATTGATGGAGGGGGGAAAAAAAAGACATGGCCTAAAAAGACTTGCCTAACTGATCTCATCCAAGATGAGGTTTCTCCAACAAGCACTGAATTGATTTTCTCTACCAAGGGATAAGATCAACATGCTTCATGTTTTGCAACTATTTCTTGGCAAGTCTTAAGGGGCTGACTTGCAACCACAGCCAGCATATGCTTATAGGGGAAGAAACCTGAGGATGTGCTTCTGTGAAGCATCATCCAAGGGTTCTGGCCAGGTGCCAGGCATGGGAAGATGCCTGGTGGTCTACTGAACAATCCACCCTGCGTGGTCACTTGGCATCAGGTGCCTGAGGAGATAAAACTATCTCCAGGGTGCTTACTTTGCACTGAAAAGTTAAAGAAATGTCACTTTCTTCTCACCCTCCTCCAGATTAATAATTTGTTGTAAATTCAGCTGAGGTGGAAGAAAGGGGGCCGCAGGGAACAAGAAGTGGTGAGTCATTTGGGTGAGGAAGTATATTGACTTTCTACCCACCAAAGCTTCCAGGCAGGGGAGCTGACTGGCAAGGGAACCAGCATTGGTTGACTATAATCTCTGCAATTGCATTTTCTGTGTATATCATACCAGACTCAGAGATACCCAGAGAAGACACTCGGCAATTGTTTGTTGGAAGAATGGTTCTTATTGTTTTTGTTCTTGATCCCTTACAAGGTTTTACGATGTGGTTGAGCTTCAACCATCAATGACTACCTGTGTTTGATGAATGGGGGCTGAGAATCCAAGGAAGCCTGCTTCTTTAAATTTTTTTTTCAACGTTTTTTATTTATTATTGGGACAGAGAGAGACAGAGCATGAACGGGGGAGGGGCAGAGAGAGAGGGAGACACAGAATCGGAAACAGGCTCCAGGCTCCGAGCCATCAGCCCAGAGCCCGACGCGGGGCTCGAACTCACGGACCGCGAGATCGTGACCTGGCTGAAGTCGGACGCTTAACCGACTGCGCCACCCAGGCGCCCCAAGAAGCCTGCTTCTTTAAAGAGGAGGCTTGGAGTGCATTGCTAAGGCAGCCTGGATTCTTTGGCAGAGTTGGTCCAGGATTAAAGATGTTTGTGAAGCAGAGCATGTGTGTCTGAAATTTTAGCCCCTCTTATATATATACCCATCATTTTGCTAAGTATCTGGTCTGAAATTCACCAATAAAACATGGCCAGACTCCAGTCCCAAGAGAGAAGTTAAATGAATTTCAGAAGAAAACCTGGACTTTTGAACTTTTGTTCTACTAAATGAGTCCACTGCGGAACCCCCACACCAGAACATCTTTATGTGGACATCACCTCATGTTCCATAGTCTGGTACTTGCAACCAAAGGCATCCCATCTGATTCTCTGGCATCTGATTCCAGCTGTGTGGAGCGGGCTAGGATATCTCGCCTTTGCTTCTGTTGGTTTGTGGTGGACAGTTTGTAAGCTGTGTGGAAATGTGTTTCCTCCACCTGAGTATCCTGGAAACACCACATCAATGATGAACATCATCACCGTGTGTGATGTTTTTCACATGGTGAGGCTTTTCCTAACTCATCTTCCACTTTCGGGTGAGAATGAGGAGGATAATGGTGACACTTGTCTTCTAGAGTGTCTATAGTGGAAAACTGAGTGTAGGGAAGAAGATGATAGGTGGGAATGGGAAGAAACTTCGGCTCCTCTTCTCCTCTTTGTTCTTCCCATTCCTCTTCCCTTATCAGATCTCAGCCTCATGTCCCCTGGAGAGTTCACCCTGAAGTGCTAGTTGAAAGGAGAATGGCAGAAATCAAGGACAGTCCTGTAAATGTCTCTGCATGATCATGAGCAATACCAAAAAAATAAAAACCTGTAAAAATGTAAACCTTCTTGTAAGCAAGATGGAATGACTATGTGGATGGCATTTATAGGTTCAGTAGAGGGTTGGACAATGGGACTGAGGCACAATCAAGAGGCTAGATCAGAAAGCATAGACCCAGGAGACATGAGAGGTAATAGACTCACTAAGAAAGGGTTTAGGGCAGCAGTCGTCAGCCAGGGCAATTTTGTTCCCCCCACCTCCACCCCCGCCTCCTGCCGGGGAACATTTTGCAATATCTGGAGACATTGTTGGTTTTCACAGCTCGGGGAGGGGGTGCTACTGGTGTCTAGTGGTAGAGACCAGGAATGCTTATACTCATCCTGCTGTTCCCAGGGTGGCCCCACACTAAGAAAGATCTGGCCCCAAAGGTCAGTAGTGCTGAGATGGAGACCCAGGTCCAAGAGAACTTCTGCAATGTTCTGTGCTGGCTGCACACCATGCTGGCCTGCTCCTGACTCTTGCATTTATCTGCTCTTCACTGCCTCTTCTTGTCACATCCCTCCCTCTCTGAGGTGAGGTGAAAATTAAGGGGGGGGGGGGGCTCTCACGGTTTTGGAAGGAAAAAAGGTTGTGTTAATCTATGGTGAGAGTGCATTCTCATGTATAATACTCCACATGCTGGTGTGTAGCCTGACAGGCTTCAGTATAGAGTCGGGCATATCTTTTTTTTTTCTTAGCACAGGGAGAAACAGGGTTTTTTATGATTATTTTTTTTAATTTGACTATAGTTGATACGCAATGTTACATTAGTTTCAGGTGTACAACTAAGTGATTTGATGAATGTATACATCATGTTATGTTCCCCACAAATATAGCTACCATCTGTCCTGTTATGTTGCTGTTAGAGTATCGTTGACTGTATTCCCTATGTTGTGCCTTTTTTTCCCATGACTCATTCATTTCATAACCAGAGGCCTGTATCTCTCACCCCCCCTCACCCATTTTGCCACACCCTTTGGTGTGTTCTCTGTATTTATAGGTCTGATTCTGTTTTTTGTTTGTTCATTTGTTTTTGCTTTTGTTTTTGTTTTTTTAGATTCCATTTATGAGTGGAATTGTATGGTATTTGTCTTTCTCAGTCTGACTTATTTCACTTAGCATAATGCCCTCTAGGTCCCTCCATGTTGTCTCAAATGGCACAGTGTCATTCTTTTTATGGCTGTGTATTATTCCAGTGTGTGTGTGTGTGTGTGTGTGTACCACATTTTCCATACACATTTGTCTATTGATGGACATGTGGGTTGCTTTCATATATTGGCTATTATAAATGATTCTGCAATAAACATAGGGGTGCATATACATTTTGAATTAGTGTTTTCATTTTCTTTGGGTAAATAACCAATAGTGGAATTATTAGGTCATATGCTATTTCTATTTTTTTTTTAATTTTTTTTTCAACGTTTTTTATTTATTTTTGGGACAGAGAGAGACAGAGCATGAATGGGGGAGGGACAGAGAGAGAGGGAGACGCAGAATCGGAAACAGGCTCCAGGCTCCGAGCCATCAGCCCAGAGCCTGACGCAGGGCTCGAACTCATGGACCACGAGATCGTGACCTGGCTGAAGTCGGACGCTCAACTGACTGCGCCACCCAGGCGCCCCTATTTTTAATTTTTTGAAGAGCTTCCATACTGTTTTCCACAGTGGCTACACCAGTTTGCATTCCCACCAACAGGGCATGAATGGTATTTTTTTCTCCACAACCTTGCCAAGACTTGTTACATTTTGTCATTTTGACTTTAGCCATTCTGATAGGTGTGAGATGATGTAGCATTGTGGTTTTGACTTGCATTTCCCTGATGATGAGTGATGATGGGCATCTTTTCATGTGTATGTTGGCCATCGGTATATCATCTTTGGAAAAATGTCTATTCAGGTACTCTGCCCATTTTTTAATTGGATTGTTTGGGGGATTTTTTGGTGTAGAATTAAATAACTGCTTTATGCATTTCATATATTAACCCCTTATTGGACAAATCATTTGCAAATATCTTCTCTCATTCAGTAGATTGTCTTTTGGTTTTATTGATGGCTTCCTTCACTCTACAAAAGGTTTTTATTTTAATGTAGTCTCAATAGTTTATTTTTGCTTGTTTCTCTTGCCTCAGGAGACATGTCTAGAAAAATGTTGCTATGGCCAATGTCAGAGAAATTACTAAAGTCAAGCATATCTTTATAAGGAATGAGACAGCACCAATCCAATAGCAGCTAGCTTCACGTGAGCTCATGAAATGTGGCTGGTGCAATGGAGGAGCTGATTTCTCCATTTTGTTTCATATTAATTAGCCAACTGTGACTGGCAGCTGTTGTATTGGATGGTGCGGGTCTAATGGGAGAAGGAAACTCAGCTCCGGGACGAACCTTTCTGTGCTAGCTTTCTGTGGCTACCATCATAAATCGCCACAAACTCAGTTGTATAGAATAGCACCCATTTATTCTTTCACAGTTCTGGAGATTGGAAATCTGATACCAGTTTCACTGGGTCAAAATCAAGGTGTTGTCAGGGACTTGCTCTCTCCAGAGTGTTGGAGGACAACGCTTCTCTTTGCCTTTTCCAGTTTCTAGAGCTGTATTCCTAGGCTTGTGGCCCCTTCCTCCATCTTCAAAGCCAGCAGCAGAGCCTCTTATTTCAGGAGTCACATTGCCTTCTCTGTAGTGTCAAATCTTCCTCTGTCTGCCTCTTTATGAGAGGATGTTTGTCGTGGCATTTAGAGCCCACCCTGATCATCTCCCTTCTCAAAATCCTTGATTAAATCTCATCTCCAAAGTCCTTTCTCCCATATAGGTAACATTCACTTGCTCCGGGGATTGGGATTCAGATATCTTTGTGGGCCATTATCCAGTTTAAACATATTCCTTAACCTGCCTTAAAATTCTTCTCCCTGTTGAATGGCATAACATATTCAGTTCTGAATGGGAAAAATCTGCAGCCAAGTATACTCTGTCCAGCAAGGCTATAATTCAGAATAAAAGGGGAAATAAATAGTTCCCAGACAAACAAAAAGTAAAGGAATTTGTGACCACTAAACCATCCTTGCAAGAAATATTAAAGGAGATTCTTTCAGTAGAAAGGAGAAACCAAAAATGATTGTATGAAGGTAAGAAACACAAAAGCAGTAAAATGAATATCTCTGTAAAAAATCAAAGAACTCACCAAATAAAAGGATATGATATATGATACCATATACCTAAAACATGGGGAGGAGAGGAGTAAACAACGGGTTCAAACTTAAAGGATCATCAACTTATATAGACTGCTATATGCACAAGATGTTGTATGCAAACATAATGGTAACCACAAATCAAAAACCAATAATAAATATGCCAAGAATAAAGAGAGAGAAATCTAAATATATCACTAAAGAAAATCTCCAAACCATGAGAGAGAGACAATGATCAGGGAAAATCTCCAGAAACAACAACGAAACAGGTAACAAAATGGCAATAAACACATATCTATCAATAATTACTTTGAATGTAAACAGAATAACTGCTCCAATCAAAAGACGTGGGGTTACAGAGTGGATAAAAATAATAGTGCCCATTTATACACTTCCCACAAGAGACTCATTTTAGACCTAAAGACATGTTAAGATTGAAAGTGAGGAGATGGAAAAACATTTATCATGCAAATGGATGTCAAAAGAAAGCCAGAGTAGCAATACTTATATCAGACAAAATGGACTTTAACACAAAGACTATAACAAGAGCCAAAGAAGGGTACTATATAATAATGAGGGAGACAATCCAACAAGAAGATATAACAATGTACTTATTTATTCACCCAACATGAAAGCACCTTCATACATAAAACAGTTAATAACAAACATAAAGGAACTAATTGATAATAATACAATGATAATAGGGAACTTTAACATACCATTTACATCAATGGGCATATCATCTAAACAGAATATCACAAAGGAAACAATGGCTTTAATAACACACTGGACCAGATGGATTTAACAGACACATTCAGAATATTCCATGCTATAACAGCAGAATACACATTCTTTTCAAATGCACACAGAACGTTTTCCAGAATAGACCACAAATGTGACAGAAAACAAACCTCAGCAAATTCAAGAAGATCAAAATCATACCACGCATATTTTCTGACCAAAATGCTATAAAACCAGAAGTCAAGAACAAGAAAAAAATCTGTAAAGACCACAAATACATGGAGGTTAAATAATATGCTACTAAAGAATGAATGGGTCAACCAGGAAATCAAAGATGAAATTTAAAAAATAATGGAAACAAATGAAAATGAAAACACAATGGCCTAAAACCTCTCGAATGCAAGCAAAAGTGATTCTAAGAGGAAAGTTTATAGCAATACAGGTCTACCTCAAGAAGTAAGAAAAGTATCAAATATACAACTTAACCTTATACTTAAAGGAGCTAGAAAAAGAACAAAACCCAAAAACAGTATAAAGAAGGAAATAATAAGGATGAGAACAAAAATAAATGAAATAGAAACTAAAAAAAAAAAAAAAAAAACAATGGACCAGATCAATGAAGCCAGGACCTTGTTCTTTGAAAACTTCAATAAAGTTTATAAACCTTTAGCCAGACTCATTGAGAGAGAGAGAGAGAGAGAGAGAGAGAGAGAGAGAGAAGACTCAAACAAAACCATAAATAAAAGAGGAAAGGAGAGCCTGGGTGGCTCAGTTGGTTAAACATCTGAGTTAATTTTGGCTCAGGTCATGATCTCATGGTCGTGAGATTGAGCCCTGTGTTGGTCTCCTTGCTGAGTGTGAAGCCTGGTTGGGATTATCTGTCTGCTTCTCCCCCACTCTCTGTCACATGCGTGGTCTCTCTCTCAAAATAGTTTTGAAAAATAAATCAAAGAGGAGAAATAGCAACCAACATTACAGAAATACAAAGGATTATAAGAGACTACTATGAAAAAATTATACAGGACAACCTAGAAGATATGGATAAATTCCTAGAAACATGACCTCCCAAAACTGAACAAAAATATATCAAAAATTCAAATAGACTGATAAAAGCAAAGAAATTGAGTCAGTAATCAAAACACTCCCAACAAACAAAAGTCCAGACCACATGGCTTCACAGGCAAAATCTACCAAACATTTAAAGAAGAGTTAATACCTATTCTTCTCAAAATATTCCAAAAAACAGTAAAAGAAGGAAAACTTCCAAATTCATTCTATGAGGTCAAAATTACCCCAAACTAAAATCAGATAAAGGACATTACTAAAAAAAGAGACTTACTGGCCAGTATCCTTGATGAACATAGATGGAAAAATTCTTAATAAAATACTACCAAACCAAATTTAGTAACATATTAACACAATCATTCACCACGATCAAGTGTGATTTATTTCTGGGTTTCAGGGGTGATTTTATATTTGCAAATTCATCAATGTGATGCATCACATCAATAGGGGAAAGAATAAGAACCATGTGATCATTTCAATAGATGGAAAAAGACATTTGACAAAGTACAACATCCATTTATGATAAAAACCCTCAACAAAATAAGGTTAGAGGGAACATACCTCAACATAATAAAGGCCATATATGAAAAGCCCACAGCTAACATCATTCTTAATGGTAAAAAACTGAGAGCCTCTGCCTAAGATAAGGAACAAGACAAGGATGTCCACTCTCACCATTTTTATTCAATATAGTACTGGAAGTCCTAACCACAACATACAACAAAAAGAAATAAAACGTGTCCAAATTAGTAGGGAAGAAGTAAAACTTTCACTATTTGCAGATGACACAATACTCTATATAGAAAATCCTAAAGATCCCACCCAAAAGCCACTAGAACTGATCAATTAATTCAGGAAGGTTGCAGGATATACAATCAATGTACAGAAATCCATTGCATTTTTATACACTAATAATGAAGCAGCAGAAAGAGAAGTTAAGAAAACAATCCCATTTACAATTACACAAAAAATAATAAGATACCTGGGAATAAATTAACCAAAGAAGTGAAAAACCTGTGCTCTGAATATTATAAAACATTGATGAAAGAAATTGAAGATGACACAAAGAAATGGAAAGACATTCTATGATCATGGGTTGGAAGAACAAATATAATTAAAATATCCATACTACCCCCAACAATCTACTCATTTAATGGGATCCCTATCAAAATACCAACAGCATTTTTCACAGAACTAGAACAAACAATCCTACAATTTGTATGGAACCACAAAACACCCTGAATAGCCAAAGCAATCTTGAAAAAGAAAAGTAAATCCAGAGGCATCACTATTCTGGACTTCAAGTTATATTACAAAGCTGTAGTAATCAGAACAGTATGGTACTGGCACAAAAATAGACACATAGATTAATGGAACAGAGTGGAAAACTCAGAAATAAAGCCAGAACTATGTGGTCAACTAATCTTCAATAAATCAGGAAAGAATATTCAATGGGAAAAAGACAGTCTTTTCAACAAATGGTGTTGGGAAAACTGGACAGCAACATGCAGAAGAATGAGACTGGACCTCTTTCTTACACCACAGAGAAAAACAAATTCAAAATGTATTAAAGACCTAAGTCGGAGACCTGAAACTATAAAAATCCTGTAAGAGAACACAGGCAGTAATTTCTTTGACATACGTTGCAACAAATTTTTTTCTAGATATGTCTCCTGAGGCAAGGGAAACAAAAGCAAAAATCAACTATTAGAACTTCATCAAAATAAAAAGCTTCTGCACGGCAAATTGCAGAACAAGAAACAATAAACAAAACCAAGAGGCAATCTACAGAATGGAAGAAGATATTTGCAAATGACATATCTGATAAAGAGTTAGTAACCAAGATATATGATGAACTTATACAACTCTACACCCAAAAAACAACTCAATTAAAAATTGGGCAGAAGACATAAAGAGACATTTGTTCAAAGAAGACATCCACATGGTCAATAGATACATAAAAGATGCTGACCATCACTCATCAGGAAAATGAAAAGCAAAACTACAATGAGATATCACCTCACACCTGTCAGAATAGCTAAAATTAACAACATAAGAAACAACAAGTATTGGCATGAGTGTGGAGAAAAAGGAACCCTTGTTGGTGGGAATCACTGTGGAAAACAGCATGGAGTTTCCTCAAAAAATTAAAAACAGAACTACCCTATGATCCAGCAATTGCACTACTGGGTATTTACCCAAAGAATACAAAAACGTGAATTCAAAGGGATACATTGCCCCTATGTTTACAACAGCATTATTTACAATAGCCAAGATATGGAAGCAACCCAAGTGGACATTGATTTACTGAATGGATAAGGAAGATGTGGTATACATATACAATGGAATATTATTCAGCCATAAAAATAATCAAATCTTGTCATTTGTAATGACATGGATGGAGCTAGAGTATAACGCTAAGCAAAATAAGTGCAGAGAAAGACAAATTCTGTATGATTTCATTCAAATGTGGAATTTAAGAAACAAAACAAAGCAAAGGAAAAAAATGAGAGAGAGAGTTGAAGCAAGAAACAGAACAATCTGATGGTTATCAGAGGGAGGATGAGTCGGGGGATGGGTGTATTACGTGATGGAGATTAAAGAATGCATATGTGATGAGCACCAGGTGAGGTATGGAATTGTTGAATCAGTATATTGTATACCTGAAACTAATATAACACTGTATGTTAACTAACTGGAATTAAAATAAAAACTTAAAAAATTCTTCTCCCTGTTATGGGCCAGAAGCCCCAACACTGATAGATTCACTGGTGTCATCTGTGCTCTCTTCTAATGCAGGTACATAGTGAAAGTTACCAGAGAATCAGCTACCCTTGTTTTGCCCTATTGGCTCTCCCTGACCCTCTGCTGGTGTCACTGCCGTGGGGGTCGCTCTTCAGCCACAGGGAATTCGTGGTGGTGGTGAGGTAGGGGTTGAGGGGTGGGAGGGCAAGCCCAGACAGAAGGCCACCTGGGGCTCACTGCATTTAATCTCAAACCCCTGTGGACACTCAGGAAGTGACATGACCAGACACGCCCACACCCAAGCCACCTGCGCATCCCTGACCACTTTCGTGAGGACAGGGAAGGAAAACAAACACAATACAGGGAAAGAGAACAGTGGGCCAGGACATCTACTGTAGACTGATAGTCATGGACAGCCTCTGGGGAGGCGACAAGTACTGAGAGGAGATGGATGAGAAGGTACTGGCTAAGGAGGAGGGAAGAGCGGTCCTGGCACAGGGGAAGGTATGTGTCCAATCTTGGGGCAAGACTCCTTCTCTTCTTCCCCATGCTTCTCTCCTTGTTACCTCCTTCTTCCCTCCTTGCCTCCCTCCCTCCTTCTCTCCCCTCCCCTCCCCCCCCACACCCCCCGTCCCAACACATCCCCTGAACCAGGCATTATGTTGAACAGAACATGACCATCACCCCTGATGTGGAGCAATCTGCTCTGGGCCAGAGAGACAGAAATGAAAGTACATTTATTTACACACAGGGAGTGTGGGGAAGAGCCCCAGCAAGGCGATGTGGCTCTGGGGTCAGTGTTACGCCAACCTCCTTCTGTCATAATTTAGGGGGTTGATAATGAAGGTCTTTGAAGAAGGGGAGAAGGAGTTTTGCAGACAAGGGCTTAAGAGAGACAGGGAGGACAGGCAGGGAAACGGATACCCAGGGTTTGAGTCTATTGCTCCAACCAACTCCAGCTGCCAGGCTTGATCTCCACAGAGAAAAGAGGTGTAGGCAGATGGAGAGGCGCCATGATGATGACAGGCTGTGTAAGCCTTTGAGTAGACTCAGTGCTACCTCAAGGCCCAGTTGACAACTGGGGACACTCAGCAGCAGTGAAGAAGACCCCTACCTTCAGGTCCTGTGTGCCTGTACTTTCCTCCATTCACCCCCACCATTCTGCCTCAGACCACTGTGGAGATTCGCCACCCTGAGGGTTGTGCCCAGTGGAGAGACACCAGCTGTCAGTGGAGCAGCATTCTACTGAAGCTTAGCAACTGAGCTACATGCCATGTGGCCTGAGCCATGGGTCCCAGCCTAGGAGCTGAGGTAGATCTGCATGCTGGCTTTGTCCCTGGGCCCACATGGAAAATGGGGGTGGGTAGAGAGACATCAGGCCTTTTAACCAGTAGGAGAAGGAAGTGCCAGACAAATGTGAGTATAAATGGAGTCCATTTCTACCTTGGCATTCTGAGGCCTGAGGGTATAACATTAGATATTAAATATTATGTTAGGATCCACGTTACCCTGCATAGTCATTTCCATGGAGATTATACGTTTACTCCAGGAAAAGCAGGAGTGTGTCTTCATACAGCTGTGATGGCCCTTGCACACATAACTTACCCTGAGCACATAGTAGGTGCTATGTGGACTCCAGGGGCTTTGGGATCTGGGTCCTGTTACCCGCGGATGAGCCGAGCACCGAGCCGCCTAAAGATAAATCAGAGATCATTTACATTGGTTCGTGGATGACATTGCTTTGGGCGTTTGCAAGAGATTTACCGCCCTCACCTCCCTTCGCGTAGGATGCTGTTTAAGCTTGCATTTCCTGCACATACCCTGCCTTCCTACAGTGTGGTGAGCTGCAGAGGGTGAGCAGTGCAGAGTTCTGAGATGGAAAGGAGGAACCAGAAGGACTAAACACTTTCCAGAATAATCTACCATGTTGAAACTAAAGGTGGAATTTGTTCTATTGCTTATGCCTTATTTTGCAGGGTGGGGGGCTGGAATACAATATGATTTTAGGCCCATCCCAATTCAAATCTCTACCTCAGACAAGGTGCTTTTTTTTTTTTTTAAGAAAAACTGCAAATCTTTTTTGGAAAGGTGGGTGCATATGCCTCTATACCCTCAGAGAAATGCCTATGACTGATACTCATATGAGAGAGTCAGCTATTGAAGGTTTGGTATCCCTTAGGCTGAGGCTGGGCTGCACATGGCAGAGAACTTCTACTTCATAACAATAGTATAAACAAGATATAAGAGAAATCCTCTCAAGCAAAAAACAAGTCTGAGTTACTAGTCAAAGCAGGTCTATGGTATCATCAGGGACCCAGAGTCCTGTTTTTCCTGGGACTTCTTCAGCGTATGGCTTCTGGACAAAGGTTTCCTCGTGGTTCAACATAGCTTCTGGCGCACCCGCCATCACATCCATGTTCCATATTGACAAAGGAGAAACAAAAGAGAAAAAAAATCTTCTCTAGGCTAAGTCAGCTCTCTTAAAGCAATTTTCCCTCGACTAGCTGCAAGAAAGGCTAGAAGAAGGGTCTTTTTCTCGATTTGTTGCTACCTTGAATTAAATTCGTGTTCTGATATTAAGAAGAAAAGGAAGGAAGTTTCTTCTAAGACACCATGTCCCCATTTAATACTGATGAAGACCACTCCTCATGTGCCTACTGTACCTGGCACTCCACAACCAGAATGGAAGGTTGTTCGTTGAATATTAGTAAAAGTTACTTTTCAAACAGCTACTCCTGACTGTTCAGGACATTAGTGGTTCATTTTGCAAAACACTTGCTGATACTGGAGCTGATACTTACTGACACTTGCTGATACTGGATAAACTCATTCAGTGCAATAGACACTAAAATATGAAAGTGCATTCGTGAGCCAATCCAGAGCTGCGCGTGTGGTCATATGTAATTTTTTTTCTATTCTTTAAATTATGTTAAAGTTTATTTTAATCTTTTTCTGCTTATAGAACTAATATATAAGAAATGATTGCAAAAAGTTTCCAACGTTGCAGAACAGATACCATGGGAACAGATACCAATGTATATTCTTCCTTTTGGAGATAAATATATACAATCATAATGGAGCTATACTTTCTTTTTCACTTAGCAACATATTTAAGAAAACCTTTAATGTCACTCTTCATGGATCCTTATTATTCTATTTCATTATGTTTGATTTTTTGTGATTATTAAATTTTTTATCAATGTAATACATACGTTATTTAAAAATAATACAGTGGTGCCTGGGTGGCTCAGTCAGTAAAGCCTCTGACTCTTGATTTCAGCTCAGGTCATGATCTCACTGTTTGGGAGGTTGAGCGCCATGTCAAGCTCCACACTGACAGCATGGAGCCTGCTTGGTATTTTCTCTCGCCCTCTCTCTGGGGGCCCCCCCCCCTGCTCATGCTGTCTCTATCTCTCTCAAAATAAATAAATAAAACTTAAAAATTTTTTTAAATAATACAAATATAGGGGTGCCTATATAGCTCAGTTGGTTAAGTGTCAGACTTTAGCTCAAGTCCCGATCTTGCGGTTCATAGCTTCCAGCCCCGTGTCAGGCTCTGTGCTGACAGCTCAGAGCCTGGACCCTGCTTCAGATTCTGTGTCCCCCTCTCTCTCTGATCCTTCTCCACTCACACTCTGTCTCTCTCTCTCTCAAAAATAAACATTAAAAAAATTTTTTTAATAATAATAATATAAATATAAATTGATTTATATTTCTTCTTCTCTATCCATCCCCATTTTCCATACCTACCCAGCCAGGTAGAATTAATTCTTTTAGCACTTTATTTTGATATTTACCTTCATGTTTCTACGGTTTTTCTTCTACTTGTTGATTCATCAATATTAAACATATTCTATTGACTTTCTATTATGGTAGATGATGATTTATCTCTCTTACACTTACCTCTGTAAGCCTTTCAAAATAGTTACATCGCCGACATTTTAAAATCAACAACCGTGTTTACAATCCTCCAATTACATAGCTCACCACTGAGACAAACATCACATTAAAGTTCTGTGTTCTTTTTGGTACAACTTTGATTTTCCCACAGTTTTTCACTTGCATTATTTTCTATGAAACTAGTCTCAAAATTTTCAAAGAGCCCCATCAAACCTACCACAAATGTTTCATCATATCAGATGGTCCTTTCTCTCACTCATATGTTTATTTACTTATTCAGCAAACAGTTCAACTGTTCAAGTTCCTCCCTCTTCATATCTGGCCTTCTAGTGATTTTTCAAAATTATTCATCTTTTTTTTATTTCAAGTTTTAATTTTAATTCTAGTTAGTTAACACATATGGTAAAATTGATTTCAGGAGTAGAATGTAGTGATTCATCACTTACATATAACACCCAGTGCTCATCCCAACAAGTGCCTTCCTTAATGTCCATCACCCATTTAGCCCATACCCCACCCACCTCCCTCCAGCAACCCTCAGTTTTCTCTGTATTTAAGAGTCTCTTGTGGTTTGTTTCTGTCTCTCTCTCTTTCTCTCTCTCTCTCTCTCTTTTTGCCCCTTCTGCTGTGTTCATCTGTTTTGTTTCTTGAAAAAAAAATTTTTAACTGTCTATTTATTCATTTTGAGACAGAGAGAGAGAGAGAGAGAGAGAGAGAGAGAGAAAGTGAGCAGGGGAGGGGCAGAGAGAAACAGAGAGAGAGAGAGAGAGAGAGAGAGAGAGAGAGAGAATCCTAAGCGATTCAGGGCTCAATCTCATGGACCTGAGATTATGACCAGAGCTGAGATTAAGAGTGGGATGCTTAACCAGCTGAGACACCCAGGCACCCCTCATCTGTTTTATTTATTTAAATTCCACAAACGAGTGAAATCATAGGGTGCTACAGGCCCAAAGTGAAGCTTGAACTCACACCCCAAGATCGAGAGCTGCATGTTCTACCCACTGAGCCAGCCAGGACCCCCCTAGTGATTGTTTTGAACTGTGCACATGCAGGGAGGCCATCAGCGCTGTGGACAGGCCCCACCTCCATTCACCACATGCCCTGAAGGCTAAGAGGGCCTCCTGTACTGGGAGAGACCTGGCTAACAGGAAGGCCAAGAGGCAGGGCTAGTAGCCCTTGGACCCTCAGCCTCTGGGATGGCTCTGTCAGTGTGAGTAGAATGTGTATGTGTGTTAGCAAGTGAAATAAAAACAGTTGAGCTGTGTAGTGTTTACATTCTTTAGGTAAAAGTGAAACACCTACTTGTGTATTTGCTATGAAATAGGAGGTAGGTCATTTCAGTGATTCCCCATACAAGTTAGATGCTTTTACATTTACATTATTTATATTTAAAGCTGGCATTGCCCAGCCCAAAGATGAACAGGAAAAAAACCATGCTAGTAATTTATAGTTTTACTTTATATTTTACTTAGAACAACATTAAAAATCAAATAAAAAATACCAACACAGGTTGAGTGAGAGAACCTAGAAGAAAGGAAAAAAATCTATGTGCCTTGAAGAGCACTTTTTTGCAAGTGCTTTTTGAACAAGGTGCTTCACATTTTTAATTTGCTCTGGGCTCCAAAAATTATGTAGCTTGCCCAAATCTTTCTTTCAATTCAATCCAAAGGAATTGTTTGTTATCTGTGTCTATCTAGATGCTGAGGCAATAAAAGAGAAGGAAAATTTAGACCAGAACCCCTGTCTCAGAGGAATTTATAATATGACTGGAGAAGCTAGATTTACACATAGCCATAGACCAACCCAGCACCATAATCTAAGGTAAGTTATCTGAGAACAGCTGTAAGTAGCAGAATAGGGGAAAGAGAATAGTACTACTAAAAAGTATTACTTGTTTAAAAACAACTGCCATACAAGCAAAATAGTTAGAATTGGGGTCTCCTGGGAGAGGACATAGGGGTATGCCCTAATTTATTGTTTGCATATTCTCTGAACCCCTAATAGGAACATGAAGGTGACAGAGCATTTGAATCTGCGGTCTCTTTCTGAATGCCAAGCCTTCATTTTCTGGAGTTCACTCTCTTCTCTACTTCATATTTTAGATTTAGACTTAATAACTTCTACTTCAAACATCTGCTTATCCTCCCTAAAGCCCACAGGGTTGTGCCTTACTTCCCAGAAGTCATGGGTATGTCTGGCACCTGAGTCACTGCTGTAATTAGCTATGCACCCTGCAAATTGAGCAGCCAGACAGTCCCTTTGCCTGGGTGGGAGAGGGACAGCCATTTAACGAGAAGAGGTAATCCAGAATTTTCAGAATTTTTTCTAAGTATTCCTTGGCTCCCATTAGCCCTGGCCTTTCTAACAGCACCACATAAGCCTCTGTTTTGATTGCTTAGCCATTAAAACAGTCCAAGTGGGGGAAGGACAGACAGAAAAGAATGGCAATTTACTTCCTCAATCAATAGGTGCCTGTGTGAGGAGGCTGACAAGCACACAGGCACAAAACTTGGCCCTTGAGCCCTCACTATCAAGTCCAAAATAGTATTTCCTTGTAAGAACAGGTGGGCATATATGAAACACAGCAGTATACAAACCATATCTATGAAATCAGTTACCTCAAATGTGAAACATACATACACCCCAGTATGACAAGTCTTTTTTCTCTGACACTATAGCGTAAGGGTAGGGGATGAGGGAAGGTGAGCTAAGACAAAACAAACAAGGAAAACCCATGGTGCCATTTTATGGAGAAGATGATGTTTGCTACTTCCACCAACAGTTTACACCTGCTACCATTGGGAGTCTCCAACCATTTACAGCAAAGACACATGACTGGGGCATTTCCTACCACCAGTGAGAGGATAGGACTCAAGCCTGCATGAAAATCCCTGTACCCTACCCTAACACCATCCCTTTCCTTCTCAAAAAAGCATATCCAAATACATGAGAGTGAACATGTTATTGTAGGGATTTCCTTGGAAACTGCTTGAATTTATTATTTGTTAAGTAGCATTTTGGATAATAATAGTTACTATTAGGGGCACCTCGGTGGCTCAGTTGGTTAAGTGTCCAACTTTGGCTCAGGTCATGATCTCATGGTTCATGTGTTCAAGCTCCATGTTGGGCTCTCTGCTGTTAGCACAGAGCCTACTCTGGATCCTCTGTCTCCTTCTGTCTCTGTCCCTCTCCTGTGGGCTCTCTGTCTCTCTCAAATATACAAACATTAAAAATAAAAATAAAATAAAATAAAATAAAATAAAATAAAATAAAATAAAATAAACTTACTGTTACTACCTACAAACTACCACTCCCAAAGCAATGGAACTCACTGGGGTCATACCCCAGGTGAAGACTGTGGATATTCCTGCTGAGGAGCTCTCCAGTCTCCACTGAAACCAGAAGAAATAAGATTTTCACTCATTGATGAAAGAATAAATGAGGAAATAAAGCAAGGGAACAAGCAACCCATGCTTCTGAAAATCTTTCTTCTGATTACAATAGTAATTAATATTCCAGTAAAATGTTTGGAGATTACAGAAAAGCACACACACAATCCTAAAACACCTATAATCTCACTACTCAGAAACACTGTTACCATTTTCCCTAACCTTTATTATAAAATTTTTTTTAAATATCAAAAGTTTAAAAAATGAATATTTTTTATTCTTAGATTATGGATTCAAAATTAACATTTTGCTGTATTTTTTTTCATCTTGCTTACCATTATTTTAGTTTATGATAGTCTAGCCTTTTTTTTGCAGATGAATTCCCCCCTTCACCCTCAAAATTGAGATCATAGAGTCTACTGGGTTTTTTTACATGTAACATCTTAATACATTAACATAAAATGTACCATCATAACTTTCTTTAAGTGTACAATTCAGTAGCGTTAAGTCCATTCACACTGTTGTGCAAACATCACTACCATCCATCTCAGAACTTTTTCACTTTGCAAAACTGAAACTCATTAAATGTCAACTTCTCATTCCCCTTCCCCCCAGTCCCTGGTAACTACCATTCCACTTTCTGTCTTTATGAATTTAATTCATGTTGTTAGGATCATACAGTAGCTGTCCTTTTGTGACTGACTTGTTTCACTGAGCATATTGGCCCCAAGTTACATCCATGTTGTAGCATACTGCAGTTTCCTAAAGACCAAATAACATTACATTGTATGTATATACCACATTTTGTTTGTTCATTCTCCTGTCAACAGACACTTGGTTTGCTTCTACTTTTTGGCTATTGTGAATGATGCTACTATGGACATGGCAGTACTCAAAATATGCTCAAAATATGCTCAAAATATGACTTGCAGTTATTTGGGGTATATATCTAGAAGTGGAATTACTGGATCATGTAGTAAGTCTATTTTTAATTTTTTGAAGAACCACCATACTATTTTTTATACTGGCTACATTATTTTGCATTCCCACCAACAGTGCACAAGGATTCCAGTTTTTCCACACCAATTCTTCCCCATCCTCACTAGCATTTATTTTCTGTTTGTTTTTATACTAACCATCCTCATGAGTTTGAGCTGGTATCTCACTGTGGTTTTGATTTGAGTTTCTTTAATGATTAGCGATGCTGAGTATCTTTTCATGCGCTTATTGGCCATTTGTGTATCTTCTTTAAGGAAATATCTATTCAAGTCCTTTGCCCATTTGTAAGAAATGTTTATTTATTTTTGAGAGAGAGAGAGAGAGAGAGAAGAGAAGTGGCAAAGAGAGAGGGATACCAAGGATCCAAAGCAGGCTCTGTGCTGACAGCAGAGAGCCCTGTGCAGGGCTCAAACCCACAAACCATGAAATCATGACCTGAGCCAAAGTCAGATGCTAACCGACTGAGCCACCCAGGCACCCCTCCTTTCCCATTCTTCTTCTTTTTTTTTTTTTTTTTGTAATTTGTTTTTAATCTTTATTTATTTTTGAGAAAGAGAGAGAGAGAGACAGAGTGTGAGCAGGGGAGGAACAGAGAGAGGGAGAATTCAAAGCAGGCTTCAGGCTCCCAGCTGTCAGCACAGAGCCTGACGGGGGGCTCAAACTCACAAACCGTGAGATCATGACCTGAGCTGAAGTCGGATGCTTAACTGACTGAGCCACCAGGCGCCCCTCCTTTGCCCATTCTTTTTTTTTTTTTTTCAATATATGAAATTTATTGTCAAATTGGTTTCCATACAACACCCAGTGCTCATCCCAAAAGGTGCCCTCCTCAATACCCATCACCCACCCTCCCCTCCCTCCCACCCCCCATCAACCCTCAGTTTGTTCTCAGTTTTTAAGAGTCTCTTATGCTTTGTCTCTCTCCCACTCTAACCTCTTTTTTTTTTTTTCCTTCCTCTCCCCCATGGGTTTCTGTTAAGTTTCTCAGGATCCACATAAGAGTGAAACCATATGGTATCTGTCTTTCTCTGTATGGCTTATTTCACTTAGCATCACACTCTCCAGTTCCATCCACATTGCTACAAAGGGCCATATTTCGTTCTTTCTCATTGCCATGTAGTACTCCATTGTGTATATAAACCACAATTTCTTTATCCATTCATCAGTTGATGGACATTTAGGCTCTTTCCATAATTTGGCTATTGTTGAGAGTGCTGCTATAAACATTGGGGTACAAGTGCCCCTATGCATCAGTATTCCTGTATCCCTTGGGTAAATTCCTAGCAGTGTTATTGCTGGGTCATAGGGTAGGTCTATTTTTAATTTTCTGAGGAACCTCCACACTGCTTTCCAGAGTTCCTTTGCCCATTCTTAAGTTAAATTGGTTTTCACTGTTGAGTTTTAGGAGTTCTTCATTTATTTGCATCTTAATCCCTTACCGGATATATGACTTGGAAATATTTTCTCCCATGGGTTGCTTTATCACTTTGTTGATTATGTCCTTTGATGCGCAGAAGTTTAAAATATGTAGTCCAATTTATCTATTTTCACTTTTGGTGTCATATTCAAAAATCATTGCCAAATCCAATGTCATGAAGATTTTTCTCTATGAGTTTTATAGTTTTAGCATTTATGTGTAGGTCTTTGATCTATCTTGAGTTGATTTTTGTATAGAGTTTAGGAATTCAACTTTGGCTGCATAGGATCTCTTCAGATTTCCCATGAATTTTAGGCTGGGATTTTCTATTTCTGTAAATAACATCACTGGGATTTTTATAGGGATTGCATTAAATAAATAACAGCTTTGAATAATATTGACATCTTAATGATATTAAGTCTTCCAATCTGTGAATATGGATGTCATTCCAATTACTTGTGTCTTCTTTAACTTCTTTCAGCAACATTTTGTAGTTTTCAGTGAGCAAGACTTTTGCCTCCTTGGTTAAGATTATTCCTAAGTGTCTTCTTCTTTTTTTTTTTTTAATGTTTATTTCTTTTTGAGAGAGAGTGTGTGAGCAGGGGAGGGGCAGAGAGAAGGGGACAGAGGATCTGAAGCAGGCTCTGTGATGACAACAGCAAGCTCAGTGTGGGTCTTGAACTCACAAACCACGAGATCATGGCCTGAACCTAAGTTAGACACTCAACTAACTAAGCCACCCAGGTGCCCCTCTTATTCTTTTTGATGCTATTGTAAATAGAATTATTTTCTTAATTTCTTTTTGGGATTGTTTTTTTGTTAGTGTATAAAAATGCAACAGATTTTTGTGTGCTGATTTTTTTATCTTGCGACTTTACTGAATTTATGAGGTGTGTGTGTGTGTGTGTGTGTGTGTGTAATCTTCAGGGTTTTCTACATACAAGGTCATCTTGTCTGTGAACAGAGATAAGTTTATTACTTCCTGCTGAATTTTGATGATTTTATTTCTTTTGCTGCCTAATTGCTCTGGCTAGGAGTTCAAGTACCATGTTAAATGAAAGTAGCAAAAGCAGTCATCCTTGTCTTCTTCCTTATCTTAGAGGGAAAGCTTTTGGTCTTTCACCACTGAGTATGATGTTAGTTTTTCATTACATGGTCTTCATTATGTTCAGGTGTTTGAGTCTTTGGTATTTATTTATTTTTTCTTGGAGAAAGAGCACGAGTTGGGGAGAGGGGCAGAAAGAGAAAGACAGAATCCAAGGCAGGCTCCATGCCCAGTGTGGAGCCCCACACAAGGGCTTGATCCCATGACCCTGGGATCACAACCCAAGTCAAAACCAAGAGTTGGATGTTCAACCAACTGAGCCACCCAGGTGCCCTGAGCCCATGGTTTCTAAATCCACTTTTTTTTTTTTCAAATTTCTGTCATCCAGATTTCTCTGTTTATATTTTTACATCTAAAATATAATCTTAAAAGGTATATTTAATAAATTTTCATTACACAAATAAAGCATCCCAGTTGCAGAGAACCAGGCAATACCACTATGAAAAGGAAGTCAAATAAGAAAAAACTGTTTTGTCATATAAACTCTCAAAACTGAATCAGGAAGAAATAGAACATCGACCGACAAATTACTAGCAATGAAATTGAATCAAAAATCTCTCAACAGACAAAAGTCTAGTACCAAACAGCTTCTCAGATGAATTCTACTAAACATTTAAAGAAGAATTAATACCTATTCTTCTCAAAATGTTCTAAAAATAGAAGAGGAAGGAGAGTTTCCAAATTCATTATATGAAGCCAGCATTACCCTGATACCAAAACCAGATAGATGCACCTGGGTGGCCCAGTTGGTTACGTGTCCAACTCTTCATTTCAGCTCAGGTCATGATCTCACAGTTTGTGGGTTCGAGTCCCACATCGAGCTCTGCACTAGGCTCAGTGCAGAAGAATTCTCTCTCCCTCTCTCTCTCTATCACTACCCCACTCATGCTCTCTCTCTCTCTTGAAATAAATAAACTTAAAAAAAAAAAACAGATAAAGACACCACTAAAAAAAAGAAGTAGAGACCAATGTCTCTGATGAACATAGATGCAAAAATCCTCAACAAAATATTAGCAAACGATATACAACAATACATTTAAAAAATCATTCACCATAACCAAGTGGGATTTATTCCTGGCTTGCAAGGTGGTTCAATATTTGCAAATCAATCAGTGTGTTACATCACATCAACAAGAGAAAGGATAAAAACCATATGACCATTTCAATCAGTGCAGAAAAAACTTTTGACAAAGTACAACATCTATTCATGATAAAAACCCTCAATAAAGTAGGTTGAAAGGAATATATCTCAACATAATAAAGACCATATATAAAAAGCTCACAGCTAACATCATTCTTAATGGGGAAAAACTGGGAGCCTCTCCCCTAAGATTAGGAACAAGACAAGGATGTCCATTCTCACCACTTTTATACAATTAGTACTGGAAGTCCTAGCCACAACAATAGGACAACAAAAAAGAGGTATCACAATCCCAGACTTCAAGATATATTGTAAAGCTGTAGTAATCAAAATAGTATGGTACTGGCACAAAAATAGACACATAGATTAATGGAACACAGTAGAAAATCAAGAAATAAGCCAACAATTATATGATTTATTTAACTTCAACAAAGCAGGGAAGAATATACAATAGGAAAAAGTCTCTTCAACAGTGTTGGGAAAACCGGACAGCTATATGAAAAAGAGTGAAGCTGGACCACTTTTTCACACCATACACAAACATGAACTCAAAACAAATTAAAGACCTAAAAGTGAGAATTGAAACCATAAAAATCCTAGAAGAGAGCACAGGTGGTAATTTCTTTCAACTTGTCCATAGCAACATTTTTCTAGATAAGTCTCCTGAGGCGAGGTAAACAAAAGCAAAAACAAACTATTGGGACTACATTAAAATGAAAAGTTTCCACACAGTGAAAAAAAAACAATCAGCAACTCTAGGAGACAACCTACTGAATGGGAGACGATTTTTGCAACTGGCATATCCAATGAAAGGTTAGTATCCAAAATACATAAAGAACTTATACAACTCAAAACCCTAAAAATAACTAACCCAACTTAAAAATGGGAAAAAAAAAACATGAATAGACATTTCTTCAAAGAAGACATACAGATGGCCAAAACACACATGAAAAAATTCTCAACGTCACTCATCATCAGGGAGATGCAAATCAAAACCACAATGTGATATCACCTTACACCGGTCAGAATGGCTAAAATCAACAACACAAAAACAAATGTTGGCAAGGATGTAGAGAAAAAGGAACCCTTGTGCACTATTAGTGGGAGTGCAAACTGGTGCAGCCACTGTGGAAGGGTATGGAAATTCCTCAAAAAATTAAAAAGTAGAACTACCCTATGATCCCCCAATTGCACTACTGGGTATTTATCCAAAGAATATAAAGACAAAATTCTAAAGGATATGCATCCCTATGTTTACTGAAGCATTATTTAAAATATACAAATTATGGAAGCAGCCCAAATGCCCATCAATAGATGAATGGATAAAGAAGATGTAGTATGTATGTATATATATATATGATGGAATATTACTCAGCCATAAAAAAGAATGAAATCTTGCCATTTGCAACAACATGGATGGATCTAGAGAGTATAGTGTTAAGCAAAATAACCAGAGAAAGACAAATATGTTTTCACTCATATGTAGAATTTAAAAAACAAAAGAAATGAACAAAGGGGGGTGAAGAGAAAAACCAAGAAACAAACTCTTGACTGCAGATAACCAACTGATAGTTACCAGAGGGCATGTGGGCAGGGGGATGGGTGAAATATGTGAAGGGGATTAAGAGTACACTTAACATGATGAGCACTGAGTGATGTATAAAATTGTTGAATCACTGTGTTGTACACATAAAACTAATATAACAGTGTATATTAGCTATACTGGAATTAAAACAAACAAAAGAATAAGCTGCTTTGTAGACAAAAAAGAAGCTGCTTTGTAACTTCTCTCTGCAGAGACCACTATGTGTATTTTGATAACTATTTGTTTTTATCTATTAATTTGTCTATTTATTTATTTATTTATTTATTTATTTAAGTTAAACTATTTTATTGCAATATATACAGAAAAGTACACAAATGATAATTGTGTGGCTCCATGAATTTTGAAAAACTGAACTCAACAATACAGTCCTACCCAGATGAGAAATATAACATGACCCACACCACAGAAGTGCCTTTTCTGCCCTTCCCAACATCACCCCCATCAATGAGAGCAAGTAACCCCACTTCTCTGACCAGATTTTTTTGCCTGATTTGGGATTTTATTTAAGGTGGATAATACTGACCGCTCTTTGGTATCTGACTTCCTTTGCTCATCCTTATATTTATGAAATTCACTCATTTGTGCTTATAGAAATTCATTCACTTTTATTGCATAAAGTATTCCATGATGGAAATACCCTATAACTTATTTAAACTATGATAAAAATATAAGTAAAAAACAAACTATAAAAATAAATCTATAATTTATCTGTGTATTCTGTTCTTGGTAGACATTGGAGTTATTTCCAATTTAGGATTATTACAAATAGTATGACTCTAATGCTTTTTCATACTTGACTTTTGGTGTACTTCTGTGAGCATTTTTGTTGACTATATACTCAGAATATTCAGCTTTAGTGGACACTGCCATGGGGTTTTCCAAAATGTTGAGAAAATTCTACTCCCAGTGTTTGAGCATCCAGTGCTCCATGTACCTGCCAAAACATAATATTATCAATTTTTGTTGTTGTTTTATGTTTTTAAGTTTATTTATTTATTTTGAGAGAGAGAGACAGAGAGAGAGAACAGCAAGGGAGTGGCAGAGACAGAGAGGGAGAGAGGATCCCAAGCAGGCTCCGCACTGTCAGTGCAGAGCCTGACATGGGGCATGATCTCACAAACTGTAACAGCACGACCTGAGCCGAGATCAACAGTTGGACGCTTAACCCATGGAGCCACCCAGGCACCCCAGTTGTTGTTGTTGTTGTTGTTGTTGTTGTTGTTGTTGTTTTAAACCATTCTGACAGATATGTGATAGTGTTTCTTCACAGTTTTAATTTGTGTTTTTACCTTTCAGAAGTTTATTGAACATTTGGATATCCTCTGTTGTGTGAAGTACCTATTAGAGTCTCTTGCAAGTTTCTGAAAAAAATTGGTGTCTTTTCCTTGTGTATTTGTAGGTGGGCTTTTGTAATATACTCTGGTTATGAGCCATTTTATATATACATGTTTTAAATCTATCTCCCATTCTAAGACACGCCCTTTCAGTTTCATAAAGGGTGTCTTTTGATGCACAAAGGTTATTTCTAATGTGGTCTAAATTCTTTACCTTTATATTTCTTGTGTAAGAATATTGTCCTATCCCAAGGTCATGAAGGCATTCTCCTATGCTATCTCCCAGCAGCTGTATTGTTTTCCCTGTCATTATTTAAGACTTTGATCCATCTAGAATTGATTTGTGTGTATGGTGTTAAATTGAGACAGGGGTCGAAATTCACTTTTTTTTCCATATATGTATCCAGTTGACCCAGCTACTCTTTCCCCGCAGGTAAGGAGTAGCTCTGCCATGCTACTTCTATCTAAATCATAGAGATAGTGAGAGACAGAGGGAGAGAGAGAGAGATGATCTAGCTATCTATTTATATATCATAGATATATTATATATAATGTGTATATATGATATATATATCATATATACACACATTTCTGGATTTCTGATATATATATATATATATATCATATATACACACATTTCTGGACTTGCTATCTGCTTTCATTGGTCTATTTCTCCTATGCCATGCCATGCTAACATGACCGCTCTAACGTTATAATTGATCTTGCTATCTGGTGCTGGAAAACTTCCATCTTTATCTTTCAAAGGAAAAGCAGTGGAGAATGTTAAGCTCACCTCAAGGCATTAACTTTTCCCCTGGGATTTTGGCCCTTAAGCCCTTACTGCATTTTGATGCCTTCAAATGGCTGTTTTCTAAACAACTGTATCCAGACTTCTTAGGTTCCTCAGTGTTAAGACTTGGTCTCATTTGAGCTGCTCAGTCATAGAGGGAAGCAAATTCAACCATTTATTCTTTTGTAAAAAGTTATCTTTACTGTGGTAAAACACAAATAATATAAAATATATGATTTTAACATTTTTAAAGTGTACAATTTAGTGGCATTAAGTACATTCACAATGTTGCACAACCATCCAGTATCCAGTTCCAGACTTTTATCATCATCCCGAAACGGCAACTCCTATACCCACTTGGCAGTCACTTCTCATTAACTCTCCTTCCAGCCCAGCCATTTATTCTTACCCTAATAACCAACATTAGTAAAGTGTTTAAAAATTTATAGATGCATTCCTAAATTCTCTCACCAGTTCTTTTGGTTGGCTGTGGTTCTTTTATGTAGTTATCCCATATGACAGATGAGAAAAATGGGACCCAGAGAAATCTTGATGGTTCCAACTGGGAGCCACTTACTTGAGGTCCTGAACTACCCAGTCACAAGCCTTGCAACCTCATTAGTTTCTTGGCAGAGAGAGCCATTTTCTGTAAGATTTAAAGAGGAAGGCTCTGGAAGTATAGACCGATTTACTACTATTTATAAATAGTAGTAAAAATATTGGATCTCATATATAATTGCCTTTTATGAAACTACTAAGTATATTAATTATAACTCCATACGTGGAGGAAACAGAGGTTCTTGAACTCTCCCTGAGTTTACAGGATATGTTGGAGGCTGAGCTGAGATGTGGGCCAGGGTCTCTGAGGGTGAGCCCAAGACTTCCCGGTGTCATGCTCAACTGTGTCCTTGGTTCTCCCACCCCCTCCTTAGATACCTCCTCCTCCCTTCCAACCTCAGATCTGCTGGTCTGTCCTAAAATACTAACCCAAAATTAATACCTTACATAAAGCCACACTGGAAGCTGGAAAATTTCATGTGGTTGAAAAAGAGCCAGGGTATCTCCTTTCCCCCAAGGGAAAGTGAATAATTGACCATCTAGCTTGCTTTTTTGAAACCCCTGCTCTATTTCATGGAACGGAACGTACAGCTGCCAAGGGTCCTTCTCGGATATCACAGGTGCTAATACAGTGGAAAAGGATATTCTTTATTCTGGGACCGTCTCCAGCACCTAGCACGCTACCTGACTGTATTGGCAGAGAGTAACTGTCATGCCACGACCTTTCTGACTGCCCTGCGTGGAGCTTACCAGAGCCGGGCAGCTCCAGTGGCCTGCATGAGAGCCCAGTAGAAACCAGCCAAACAAACTTAGAGCCCAGGAGGCTGAAACTGGGTACTAGCAACCAAGAGTACTCAGGAGTCATGGCACATGGAGACAGAGAAAGGAAGACAGCAGCAAACAATTAATTAGCATCAGAGCCCCAGAAGCAGACACCGAAAGCATCTGAGTCACCAAAATGGTGAAGCCTGGTGACAGCTGCCCAGAAAACTGCAGTTACCGCAGTCCCTGCTCAAGATCATCATCTTCTCTGTGTCCCAGGGCTTGTGGGGTGTCCTTCTACCCAAGCTTCCTATCCTACTAACACTCAGGAGATATTCAATAATCCTGTGCCATAGACAGACATGAATTGCAGGGGTCTTGGCAGTGGCTGCGTTACATCCCAGCTTGTCCCTCCTGCACAGCCTAGCTGCAGTAAGAATCCTTGCCACGTCATACCAGGACCAGGCAGGAGAGCAACACAGGGCTGGAGCTGCGAGCCTAAGCTGACTGTTGCTGTCAGGTGCTCCCCGATCACTCTCCAGCCCAGAGTGGGAGTCCCTGAGGCCAACAGCAATTGCAGGCAACAAGATCTACACATAGCATGGGGCCTCTGCCGGACCAGCTGCTGGTAAGGACACAGAATAGATGCTGCTTATAGTTAGAGTTTGTGCCAAAGAAAGTACAACTCAAAGGTCTCCAAGTAAGAAATAGCAACAATAACATCCGCCAACATTTAGGAAGTGCGCACAATGTGCCCGACAGGTGGCTACACCCTTTCCAGGCACTACCCTACCTTCTATATGACAGGTATACAAATGGGGCTCCTATAACTCCCGCTTTAATGACAAGGGGGAAAGGCCCCAGAGGTTATATAACTTACCCGTATTACTGACGGGTGACACAGAAACCAAACTCTGATCTGTCTGATCTGTGACTTGCTTTTTAAAGGAAAGACTTTTTCTGTATCAGTGTATATAAATCCACTCCATTCTTTTCAGTGGCCTTATGTATTCCATTATGTGGATATACCATATTATTTGAGGAAAGACCTGCTCATATGAATTTAGGTTATTTCCATTTCTCAGACTGCTATAATGGATATTTGTATATATATATTTGTACGTAGGTGTGCGAATGTATAGGGCTTATATTCTTCAAACTAAAATTCTAAGTCAAAAGTGATCTTCAGTTAAATTTTTTTCGTTTTGAAAATTGAGGTGAAATTCACATAGCATCAAATAAAATTATACAGTTTAAAGTATCAAATAAAATCAAATAAAATTATACAGTATCAAATAAATATCAAATAAATAAAGTATCAAATAAAATTATACAGTTTATGTCATTTTGGAAATTCACAATGATGTGCAACCACCACCTCTATCTAGTTCCGGAAAAATTTCAGCCCCAAATGAAACTATAAATCTATTAAGCATTTGCTTCCCCTCCTCCTCCCAGCCCCTAGCAACCACCCGTCTGTTTTCTCTATCTATAAATTTGCTTATTCAGGAGATTTAATAGAAATGGAATCACATAATATGTGTTTTGTGTCTGGCTTCCTTCACTGACATGATGTTTCTGAAATTCATCCACATTGTAACACGTATCAATACTTCATTCCTTGTCATGGGTGGGTAATATCCCACCATGTGTGTAGACCACAATTTGTTTATCCATTCCTCTATTGATGGACATTAGTGTTTCCACCTTTTGGCTGCTGTGAAGAGTACTGCCATGAGCATTTGTGTACAAAGATTTGAGTGCCTATTTTTAGTTCTTTTGGGTACATACTTAAGAGTTGAACTACTAGGTCATTGTGGTCAAAATGTTCATAGATGCTGGCAAAATGCTCTTGAAAAATTGTACCAGTGTTCACTCCTGCCAAAAGTAAAGTAGAATGCAGGTCTTCTACAATATTGCTAACACTGGATATTATCAAAATGTTTAACAATATCCAGACACAAAAGAACACATATTATGTGATTCCATTTCTATGACTGGTGAAAAACGATACATTACTGAAGGGCAAAATTTCATTTCTTTAATTAGAGTGTAGTTGGGCGGCATCTGGGCAGCACTATTTGTCACCCATCTAATAGGCTTCTATTTTGTTAACAGAATACTGATTTTGTTTACAAGGACAGTGCACCATCATGATTAGTCTAAGCTGGAGGTTCTCAACTGGAGTGTGGGACTGGCCTTGGGAAATGTGAGAGAATTTGAAGTTGCTACAATGATGGTGAATGAGTGCTATCGTTTAGTGTCCATGGGTCAGGAATACCAAGTGCCTCATGATTCAAAGAACAATCTTCTCAACAAAGAATTTTCCATCGACAAATGCAGATAATACTTTGTTGAGAAACACAGGAAGCCAATCACCACCAAAGCACTGATGTGCTGGGAATGTACTATATCCCTGAGGATGAGGGAAGCTTCACTTCTGGAATACTCTCAGACTTTGCCCCATGTGTCTCTTCTTTTGGCCTGTTCTGATTTGGATCCTTTTGCAATAGTAAAACTGCAGTGATAAATACAGTGCTTTCAGTGAATTCTAGGAGTTTTTCTAGTGAACTATCAAAGTGGTTGCTGGAGCTCCACTGGTCTGTAGCCAACTGGTCAGACGTGAGGGTGACCCTGGGGACTCTGGACTTGCAGCTGGTGTCTGAAATGAGGCAGGTTGTAGAGGGCTATGCCTTTAACTTTAAGTTTGGCTAACTCCAGAGTTGTTATTGTAGTTTCATGATGGAGGTACAATTAATTGATCATTGGCCACAAGGTTGAACTCAATCTTCAGCCTCCTTCTCTCCCCAGAGGTCAGGCTGATATCAGATGACAGAAAGCCCCACCCCTCTATCAATGGTTGGTCTTCCCAGCATGGTCAGATGCCATATCAATTCACCTTGTCAGCTAAACTATCAGATATCATCAGAGGGGCCCACCAAGAAGAACAAAGACATCCTCACTTGGGAAATTCCAAGGGTTTAGATGCTGCCTCCTAGAAACTGGGGATAAAGACCAGCCAAATTCTTTTTTGTTTATTTATTTATTTATTTATTTATTTATTTTTGAGACAGAGAGAGACAGAGCATGAGCAGGGAGGAGCAGAGAGGGAGGGAGACACACAATCCGAAGCAGGCTCCAGGCTCTTAGCTGTCAGCACAGAGTCCGATGCAGGGCTCGAACTCACGGACTGTGAGATCATGACCTGAGCCGAAGTCAGACGCCCAACCAACTGAGCCACCCAGGCACCCCAAGACCAGCCAAATTCTTTAGTATACACCAGTCTTCAACTAATCAGCCTCCCTTGCAGCTGGAGGTAGCCCTGTCACACAGCCCTAGCTGGTAAGACCTGAGTGAAAATTTGCTGGGATTTGTAGGAAAGCTCTCACCATCTTTTGTTTCCACCAACCCAACTCCTCTTCTTTGTCTTGAATTTACTTGCAGTATTTGGAACCGTATTACAGCTTGGATGACTAAAGTACAGGGACAACTTGAGCTAGAAGAAGGAAGTCTTTTAGGGCTGAACCAATGAAACTTTCTAGGTTCTTTCTGAACCTAGAAAGACTTTTAGGGCTGAACCAATGCCAGTAAGGGATTCCGCCTGCCTGCTGCAGATACTTTGCTATGTGAAAATGTAACCTGAACTGGCTTTGGGTGTCATCCTTTGGGCGCCCTCACCTGTAGCCACAAGCTCTCCTGACACAGCACCTTGTCGTATGTTTATTGGCTGCTTGGTTTTCTTCTTTCTAAGCACCTTCCGCTCATGTCTTCGCTCATTTCCCATTGGGTCATTTCCTGTGTGTGTGTGTGTGTGTGTGTGTGTGTGTGTGTGTGTTTTAATTTCACATACACATATATTTTTAAAAATACAATGTCACTACGTTTTTGCACCATGCTCACTTTAAATACAATTTTTATTTTTATTTTTTTAATTTTTATTAAAGTGTAATTAACATGCAGTGTTACATTCATTTCAGGTGTACAATATAATGATTTGACAATTCCATATACTACTCAGTGCTCATCACGGTAAATGTGATCACCACACATCACCAAACAAGTTGCTACCATCTTACTATTTTCCCTCTGCTATACTTTCCATCTCTGTGGCTTATTTTGATACTGAAAGTTTGTATCTTTAATTCCCTGTATCTATTTTGCCCATACCTCAGTTTGTTCTCTGTATTTAAGAGTCTGGCTTTCTGTTTGTCTCTTTTTTTCCCCTTTGTTTTGCTTCTTAAATTCCACCTATGAGTGAAATCATAAGAATTTATCTTTCTCCATCTGACTTATTTTAGTTAGCATTATCGCCTCTAGCTACATCCAATCTTGTTGTAAATGGTAAGATTCCATCCTTTCTATGGCTGGATAATATTCCGTTGTATATATATACCACATCTTCTTGATCCATTCATGTATCGATGGAAACTTAGGCTGTTTGCATTTCTTTGCTATTGTAAACAATGATGCAATAAACATAGGAGTGCATGTATCTCTTTGAATTAGTGTTTTCAGGTTTTTTGGTTAAATACCCAGTAGTGCAATTGCTGGACCATAGAGTAGTTCTATTTTTTTTTTACTTTTTGAGGAACCTCCATACTGTTTTCCAATTTGCATCCACACCAACAGTCCACGAGTGTTCTTTTTCCTCCACATCCCCACCAACGCTTTGTTGTGATTGACTTGTTAGAGAGCTTTGCATATTAGAGAAAATACCCCTTTGTCTGAAATACATATTGCACAATTTTTTTTTCTGTAGTACACTGTCATTTGTCTTTTAGCTTTCTTTTCAGTAGCTTTACTCTAAATTACTTTTTACCACTTTAATGTGGTCATATTTGTCCACTCCTTCATTTTTGGCTTTTGGGCCATGTATCATTCTTAGAAATGCTTATTTTCTTCAAAGGAGTGAAAGTAATAATCTGTGGGGTTAGAAACATTATTTTATGATTTTACTTGCTACAGTTAAACTTGTTTTGTCATATAAAAAAAGCGTTAGACATAGCAGCAGATAGTATTAAAGGTTTACCAGGCCTGTTTCCCTATTTTCCAAAGATCGTCTCATTTAATCTTCATACTAGATAGAAAGCAGACACTATTATTATCTTTATTTCAGAGATGAAAAACTAAAGCTTATAGGATTTATGTACCTTATTCAAGGTCATGCACAGACTGAGGGACTCACCCAGGTTTAGAACCCAGGCAGTCTGAGTACAGAGTCAGCCCTCATAACCACTCTGCTACAGTGGTAGGATTATAGGAGTCTCCATTTATGTCCCACTTATATTTCTCTCAGTCTGTCTTTCAATTATAAGCACTGTACAATGTTTCTGGCTTTTGCAAATGGCTTCTTTAGACATGTTCTGATTCCAGCAAACTCTGTATTTGATTCCTCCTACCTATACTTTGTTGGGTTTTTTTTAACGTTTATTTATTTGTGGGGGGGAGGGGCAGAGAAAGAGGGAGATAGAGGATCCAAAGTGAGCTCTGTGCTGACAGCTGACGACAAGACATGGGGCTCGAACTCACAAACCACAAGATCAAGACCTGAGCTGAAGTAGGATACTTAACCGACTGAGCCACCCAGGCGCCCCTTTACGTTGTTTTATCACCAAACTTACTTTAGAATTTGGGACCTGAATGTTAAATAAGTACAATTTCATGAGTGTAAAGGTTTCTCTAGTGGCTCCTGGTTTGGGCTGGTTGTTGTATCAGACGTGTTTTAAGGGTCCTTTTAGGCAGGATTTGTTTTGGCAAGGTATAGTAAGACACGCAGATGTGGAGATAATTGTCAGAAGAGAGAAGTGTGTTATGTTCACAGATCCCTAGAAACAGGTAGCACGGTACACCATGCAGAGCCACATGGGGAAGCACTGGTCAGGAGGCAGAAAGCAAAGTGCAGGCAAGAGCCTTTATTGTGGTTTCTAAGGCAGGGAATGGATAAAGCAGGGCATGCAGGTTAGGTTAGGGCTGGCTAACCATTGAATAACTCCAGTGGGCTCTGTGGCATAGGGACTGTCCCTTGTTGTTACAATGTGGACCCAGGGGGATCACGGCAGAGTGACAGTGGTTCCAGCATAAGAGCTCAATAGAAAAGGTGGTGGAGATGTGGGCTCTGGATCGGTGGTTTGCATGTGAAAGGCTCACTAGCAGGTGAGCTGTTTGCTACCTCAAGGAATTGGCTCACCCTGGGAGAGGCAGTTTGTCCAGGCTCAGCAAGGCCCCAAGAAGCCAAAGCATCAAAAATACAGGATAAAAAAAAACATTATTAGTATAAGACAGCTATTGTGTTCTCTGCCCAGCACTTTTCTTGGGACTGTCTCCCTCTTCTCTATCTTATGATGGGAGTAGTAGGTACCATTATGTCACAATTGTCTCCATGCTTTTAGCGACTGCCTAAGGAGTGAGCATCTTATCTTAGGCAGCCTGGCATTTCCAGGTTTTTTTAAGTAGAACTGGGACCCACTCTAAGGAGCCATGAGAGAATGTGGGCATACAGCAGGAGAGAATGGAGTTGCAATGTGGAGGGAAGCAGAGAGGAAAGGGGGAGGAAAGAGAGAGGGAAGCCTGGGGCATTGAATCTCAAATCCAGTCATCCCTGAAGCTAACTCCATCTCTGTCCTTGATTACAAGAGCGAATAATTTGCTCTTTTGCTGAAATTAATTTGAATTGGACTTTCTTCATTTGCATTTTATCTTTATGGAAGAGAAAACGTACGTGTTTTAATTTGATCTTGGAAAGTTCTATGCTGGCTTTTCAAGGAGCAGCTCCCCTCATCTAAGGTGGCATTCCAATGATTTAATAAGTAATAAATCGAATTTCCTCTGAAGTGCCCAGACAAAAATTAAGAGTGAACTTTCAAGGCAAATGGGCAGATTCGGTTGGGTTTAATCATTTTTATTTCACAAAGTTAAGTGAACTCAGTGGTGGGGGTGAATCAAGAACTTGACTAGGAGGGGGAAGACAGCATAGCTCATGAAGTTCCTTGGCAATTAGGATAGGTTTTAAGGGAGTGACAATGGGGGCAATTAGGCAAATCATTCTCCAGCAAATACCACTCCCTACCTACCCCTCAGAGAAAGGAATATTAATGGGAGGTTAATCTCCACTGTCTGTTGGTGATGCTGGAGAGTGAGATGTGGGTAGGAACTGTAAGTGGACTATCAGGAATCTTACTGCAATCCAATAGGAAGATAAGCTGGCTCTGTTATCAAAGACATCATCTGAGGCCACCATTGGCTGGTCTTTCCAGTGCTGGCAAACCCATCTGTGACTCAGTGTTTCTCACTTGCTAATGTTTATCATGCTTCTAATCTTGTTTATTTAAATTTGGACTCCTCTTTCACATGCAACTTGACATGTTCAAGAGGTTTTTTTTAATACACATTACTAAGCTCTCTTGGTCTATGTGCATCTTTTTGCAAAAACAAAAAACAAACAAAAAACCTCTAACTCTTTCCCCTGGGCAAAGAAAAAAACCTGGAGTGGTTTCACTGTGATACTAAGCTGGAGGACACTTTGGGTGGCGGGTGGCTTGATTGGCTGTGGGGACAGTAACACAAGGTAAACCACAATCACACCCACTGATGTGTTCTTAGCGCTGTCTTTGGGAGTTAGAGCAGGCTTCCCAGTGGGGATTTTTATTTCTGGACTCCCTAATAACAACTGACTTTAAAAGCACAAAGTTGGGAAACCTTTTCTAAATATTTCTGGATTGAAAAAAATAGTATTAGCATTGCCAAAACCAAGTGGTGCCCTTTTCCTTTTTTGAATGCCTGACCTCTTCCTGTGGTTCCTTTTCTAACACTGAACTAACTATACCTGTCGTTGGAATACAGGTGTGGTATTGTTCCTGTTGCCCTTTCAACCTGCTTCCTGGAAACATGGGGAGGGAAAAGGCAGATATTTAGATAATCACCAAGTGAATAATGATCTCTTTTGATATCCATGTGCATTCAATTTATGAACAAAACAATTTGTGAACAAAGGGCAGTCCCCTTTGTTATTAATTATTCATTCATTCATCCATTCAGCTACGTGTTCAATAAACATTTATTAAATGCCAATTATGTATGAATAAGGCATTGTCTTTGCCCTCTTAATGCTCTTGTCTGTCTCCCCCTGAAACTCATGTTCTAATTATGGAGACAGGCTTGCAAATAAATAGCTAGGTGACTGTATGGTAAGGTTCATCCCTGTCACCTGCTGCTGATTTGAGGTTGTTGAGAAATCCTTCCTCAAGAGGAACGAAACTCAGGGAGCCTCTCCACATGCCCAGTACTACACAATGCACATCTGCTAGCTCACTGAGTCTTCTCAACAAGCTTCTGGTACATTCCCTCATGTGAAACTGAGGCTAATGGGCACTAAATGATTTGCTAGAAATTGTACATGGGGATTAGAACATGGCCAGTCTGAATCCTCAGTGGGTGCTAACTTTGTGACAGTGTCTCCTCCTTCTAGTAAAAACAAACAAACGAACAACAAAACTCTCTTGGCTTGGCAAAAGAGACACCACTCTCTCCCAGCATTTTCTTCCTGATTCTACCCCCAGCCCTGCGGGGATGGTCCACGTTCTTTTGGGACTTGTCACATTCTACACATTCGATGGGGTGAATGAATATAACCCATGCACTTGAATGCAAAGACAGTGGAAAGATGGGTTTATTCTTAATCTTTAAAATTTTCATAATGTATAAAGAAGAGCAGCATTGTATTTTACATAATTTTCAGCAGAATAAAATCTAATCCACACTAAAGGTTCTATACATAATATGAACAGGGAGGTCCGCCATTATTATACACTGGAAATGCCCATATTCAAAGAAAACGGACATCAGTTTTGTGGCTTTTGGGATAAGTGGCATCCTGTCAGGGGGGAAGGTCCTTTGGGCCTGGGTCAGGGCAAGTGACTAGAGCTAGCTGAGGAGGTATTCATCATGGGCACATGTCCAACATACGGACAGCTGCATGCTTCTCTCGGGCCCAGCCTGCTGGCAAAGGGTCACCACATTATAGTTGATGTTCTGTTTTGGATTTAGTGATGTGAATATGAGGGCTCTCTTCCTGAAGGAAAAGGACCACGTTTTGTAAAACAAAAAAACAAAAAAACAAAAAAAACAAAAAAAACAAAACCATCTTTCTACAAGCTCTGCAGCACCCCATTAACACTGAATATACACAAAAGTAAAATTACTTGACAACCGACTTGTGTCTTTTGTACAATACCCCACACTCCTTATTTCCCACTCCACAAGGTACTTGGCTGGGTTTCTCCAATAACAGGGAGCCCAGGGCCCTGCTGGGCAGCAATGGGAACAGGGAATGATGCGTCATGTTGGATAATTGGAAAACTTTGACTGGCCCCTCACATTTCAGGACTTTAGCCTCAGAAATTCCCTCCTTTGTTTATCATACCAGCACCGATGATAAGTTCACTAAGAGTAGGTGGTGATTCTTCTATGAAAAACCATCCTTTTCCAATGGATGGTTCCAATGGAACTGGTGCTTTCATTGTTGAAGGCTTTGTAGGAAAGTGCCTGCTAAACTAAAGTGAAGGGGAATTTTGGAGAACTTTGTTCAGGGCCCATGTGAGAGCTCCTGTCCTCCTCTTAATCCAGGTGCATTGTGGCTGGGAGTCAGCCTCCATGTAAAGACTGGGAGGTCTGTCAGGCTAGGCAGGTGGAGGTGACCCAGAATGGAGCACGAGCAGAGCAGCTGGGTGGCCAGGATCTCCATACCAAACTGATGCTAGTCGAGTTCATATCAGACCAAAAAAACAGATAGCAAGAATCAACATCCCAATATCCTTGGGCCACTGCTCTGTCCCCTGTGCCCTCCAGGCTCCTGTTTCTGTCTTTAGTTTTTATGGAGGATCACAGGGTAGAGGGAGCACGGACAAGAGAGTAGGGGCAGGAAAGAGAAAGGAGTCAGTATTGCTTGTGGGAGGTTGGACTTCCATTATAAGGCTGCAAATCAAATACTAGATGCCCAGTTAAACTGAATTTCAGATACACAGCAAAACCACTTTTAGTGTGAGTATGTCTCAAATACTGCCTGTATTCTTGTTTGCTGAATCTGGCAACCCTATTTGGTGATCCTGAGTTTTCTGCACCTTTTATTAAGGTGACCCCACCCTTCTCATAGCTTCCAGGTGTGACTCCCACCCACCTCCCCAGACCCCGCAAACAATTTGGGGGAACTACAGTCAGCTTGGCTCACATATGCATTCTCATTGCACCTTAAACAATTCAGAGACTCCTCCACCATCAGAGCCCAGCCCAGTGGCTTTTCCTGAGTGATGATTTAAGCACTGCTTCCCTAGCTAGCGAAGGATTACAAAACTCCCACAGGCTCCTGCATGGGAAAGTTGTTTGAATCAGTGCTTCTTGAATTTTAATTGAGTGTGAGTCACCTAGGGGAACTGGTTAAGGTGCACATTCTGATTCAGCAGGTCTGGGGTGGGGCCTGAAATTCTGCCTTTCCTAACACACTCCCAGAGGATGTCCGATGCAGCTAGTTATAAACCCAGATACAATTTAGATTTGAAGCAGGGCAGTGACTCATCCCAGACAGCATCAATGTACATGTGGCTCTTGTTAGGGGCTAAACTGTGTCCTTCCCAGATGCATATGTTAAAGTCCTAATAGACTTTTGAGACCCACAGAAGACCATGTGAGGACACAGGGAGAAGTTAGCATAAGCAAGCCAAAAAGAGAGGCCTCAGAAGGAGCAAACATTGTCAATGCCTTAATCTTGGATCTCCAGCCTCCGGAACTGAGAGGAAATAAATGTTTGTTGGTTAAGCCTGTGGCACTTTGTTATGGCCAACATAGCAGACTGATACAGGTTCCTTAGTGGGAGGAATGGGTCAGGGTCACCCAATAGGACCCGCAGCACCTTGAAAATAAAGGAAGAAGTAGCTCCTTCAGGCTTGTAATTAGTCTCCAAGCAGAACAGCCATTCTCAAAAGGATATAGCTTGCATCCCAGCTGGAGAAATGAGATTCTTACCTTTCCTTCACCCACCTCATAGCTTGTGTGATCTTCACAACCCCCTGGATGGACCACTGATCATGCACTTTAAGTCCCATAATCCAGATGAGTAAACTGAGTTGAGTGCAAGAATGCTGTCTTCAGAGGCCACAAATCACAGCCAAGAAGAAAGGGGAAGAAGAGGAAGAAGCACTAAATGTTTCTCTAACAATTTCTACTTTTCAAAAAAAAGAAGCTTCAACTGAGGTTTAATTCAAATTGTTTCCACAGTCAGTTGGGTTTGCCCTTTCCCATCTCTCACTGGGGCTGGGTGACATTGGGGGCTTTATAGATCACTGAGGCATCAGTGGGGGATTGGTTGTTGTTATCTGTCCATGGTGGTGGCCACCAAGCTCCGCACACCCAACCAGCCTGACTGTGGTCATCCTCCCTGACACATCTGGGAAACACCCATGTTCCCCACCTGAGGCACAGTCATTGGTCCTCCCAGAGTGTTCCACTTTCCCTCACCCTTATCTCAAGTCTCCTCCAAGTCCCCCAGGTGTTCCTCATCTTCTCCTGAGCCATTCACCAGTGGCCATTTTGGATGACCTCCCATCTTCTCATAGCCCACAGGATGCTCTGGGCTGTCTCAGGCCCTTCCTGCCAAGACCAGGCCTCCACTTCTATGCTGAATCCACCAGGGTGACTGGGGGACATCTGCTGGGCCTGCAGCTTTCTCACTCAGGAAGTGACGCATAACCTTCTCTACTCTGGAGTCCCCAGCGTATTTGGGAGCCCTCTAATACCCTGTCCTGGAGGCTGGGCACAGGGGGACAGGGAGCAAGACCCGTGCCCCAGATCAACACTGTTGACCAACTCTACTGCTCCCCTGAGAGTCTCCCTGGCTCCCACCCTCACCTATCCAGTCAGGATATTTAGTACCTAGTTGGTGTTGGGATGGCAGCCTCGTCTCCATAACTAATCTTTCCAAGTCCTTAGGGCATTAAATTCAAGCCCTCAGTCCTTCTGAGTCTGGACTTTTGAAAAAAAAGAAACCCTTAGGCTCTTGCAACTCAAAATTTTGTTTTGTTTCTCCTGAAATTAGTGCCTCTATGATAGGTTTTAAGAGCCTCTCTTGAAATTCTAACACTGCACATCGATTCCATTTTTGCCCTTGCTGTCCTGTTGCAACAACCCCATGGGGAGTGCAGAGAAGAGCAGCAGAGCTGTCTGAATGGCTAGCAAAAAGGCAGAGGTAAGAAGAGTCATGAAAGGGGCGCCTGGGTGGCTCAGTTGTTTAAGCGTCTGACTTTGGCTCAGGTCATGATCTCGCGGTTCATGAGTTGGAATCTCGCATGGGGCTCTGTGCTGACAGCTCAGAGCCTAGAGCCTGCTTCAGATTCTGTGTTCTCCCCACCCCCACTCTCTCTGCCCCTCCCCTGCTCGTGCTCTGTCTCTCTTCTCTAAAATAAATAAACATTAAAAATTAAAGAAAAGAAGAAGAATCATTAAGGAAAAATAATTTTAAAACTACTAAACATTATTACATGACACATTAAATGACTTTCCAAACACCTCAACCTCATTATCTTCCTGTGATTCCAGGTCTTCTGCCCAGCTGCAGGCACTGGGAGCCCTGCATTTCTTGTCAGATATCCAGACTACTACTCACAAGAGCTAAGAAGTGGAAGCACCCCAGTGTCCAGCAGCAGAGGAGCAGATAGACAAGATGTGGTTTATACACTCAAGGGAAATGGATTCAGTCCTTAAAAGGAAGGAAATTCCAACACAGGCTATAACACGGATGAACCTTGAGGATATTATGTTCGGTGAAATAAACCAGTCACAAAAGGACACATGCTGGATGATTTCACTTATATGAGGTCTCTATAGGAGTCAAACACAGAGACAGAAAGTAGAATGGGGGCTGCCATGGGCTGGAGGAGGAAGGAGGAGTCAGTGTTTAAAGGGCCCAGTGTTTCTGTTTTACAAAATGAGGAGAGTTCTTTTTTTAACGTTTATTTATTTTTGAGAGAGAAAGAGACAGAGACAGAGAGAGACAGAGTGTAAGCAGGGCAGAGAGAGAGGGAGACACAGAATCCGCAGCAGGCTTCAGGCTCTGAGCCGTCAGCACAGAGCCCAATGTGGGGCTCGAACCCACAGACCTCGAGATCATGACCTAAACAAAAGTTAAACGCTTAACCAGCTGAGCCACCCAGGCACCCCAAATGAGTACAGTTCTGATGGCGGTGACACTTGCCAGACAATATGAATGTACTTACTGACACTGACATGTGCACTGTAATTGTGGAAATAATTACAATGCTGAATTTTATGTTATGTATATTTCATCACAATTTGAAAAATTACAAAATGAAAGAATCTTAGAAAAAAAATACAGACTCCTGTTCAAGCCCAGTCCTCCTGCATCTTGCTGGTAACAATAAAGAGACTTCATGTTTCATAAACTCCCCAGGGGATTTCAAAAACCAATTTTTTAATTAAAAATATGTGTATGAACGGGGTGCTTGTGTGACTCAGTCAGTTAAATGTCCGACTCTTGATTTGGGCTCACATCATGATCTCACGGTTGTGACATTGAGCCCTGAATTGGGCTCTGTACTGACAGTGTACTGATTCTGTACTGACAGGAGCTGCTTGGGATTCTCTTTCCCTCTGTCTCTGCCCTCCCCTGCTCTTTCTCTCTGTCTCTCTCTCTCTCTCTCTCTCTCTCTCTCTCTCTCTCTGTCTCAAAAAAAAAAGAAAGAAAAGAAAAAGAAAAAATATCTGTGTGAGATGTGGTAGTGGGAAGGGGATTGGGACAGGGCTCAGAGGCATGGAAAACATTGGTGGAGGAAGGTAGTGGTTGCCAGAGGAGCAGTTGGGGAAGACATTGTTATCTGAAGCTGATAGAATGAAGTCAACCCTTTGGCTTTTCAACGCACAGTGCTCAACTTTGAAAATCAAATCCAGCATCTTGATTTCATAAAGTCTTCAAAGGGGTGGAGACGTCTGGCTAACTGTGGAAGAAATTCTCCAAATCATGGGGTTTGAAATCTAGCCTGCCTTCAAGGCAGCTCAATGTATTCATTTCCTGTCTATTTTTAAATCAGACTCAAGAGAGATGAAATTGGAAAAGGAATCCTGCTGCAAAACACAGCCTCTCTACATCAGTATTGTAAAATACCACCACAATTTCTACAACTCCACCAATAGGCAGCTCCAACCTCTTCTTCAAACACTGGATAGAGAAAGTGCCTTATAACATATGCTTTTATCCTGCCTCCTGCTCTGCTGTGAAAACAAGCTCATTCTTCCCTGTGTCTTTCTTGAAGTTGACTCGAAACTACCGGCTCCCTCATTACCCATCTTTGAAGGGGACCTGAGCTGTGACTTGGCCATTTTACCTGTCAGAACTTTATAGAGCTACACCAGTGGAATAAGAGCGATCTTGTCTGATGCTCTGACGATGAGAGGTCAAACCTGCATTGAAGCAATATCATCCCAGATGAATCTGAACTTGAAGAATCACCCTATAGACAAGAACATCTGATTTTGTCCCTGTGGGAAGAATTCTAACCAATGCCTGGTGTTTGCATGCTGGCGCATTCCATACTCCAGATGATCCCAAACCACAGCTTGGAAGGCACATCCTGCAGGTGGCATCACCCTCTTTTATAGCTGAGGAGACAGAGAGAAGATTGTGCAAAAGTTTAGTCTCTGAGCATCTGCAATATGAGCTTTTGTCCTTGAAGTCTTTTGTTCCCATTCCAAAACCATGATGGCATGTCTCCTTTCTGATAGAACTCCACCTGGTTCAGGTGTCCAGTGGCCTTTCCACAGAGAAGCTGGGGGCAGGGGAGGGGACAGGTGAAGCCAGTCATGTGATGGGGGTCCTTGCTTAAAACAGGCCAGTTGTGATGGTGGATTTGCCCCAAACCAAGGAAGTCATAGTCGTGGCGGCGGCATGGTCTTATTAGAATTAGCCAATTGAACAAAAACAGACACATAGACCAATGGAATAGAACACAGACTCCAGAATTGGACCCATAAATGTATGGCCAACTAATCTTTGACAAAGCAGGGAAGACTATCCAATGGAAAAAAGACAGTCTCTTTAACAAACTGTGCTGGGAGAACTGGACAGCAACATGCAGAAGAATGAAATTAGACCCCTTTCTTGCACCATTCACAAAAATAAACTCAAAATGGATGAAGGACCTGAATGTGAGACAGGAAACCATCAAAACCCTAGAGGAGAAAGCAGGAAAAAACCTCTCTGACCTCAGCCGCAGCAATTTCTTGCTCGACACATCTCCAAAGGCAAGGGAATTAAAAGCAAAAATGAACTATTGGGACCTCATCAAGATAAAAAGCTTCTGCACTGCAAAGGAAACAATCAACAAAACTAAAAGGCAACTGATGAAATGGGAAAAGATATTTGCAAATGACATATCAGATAAAGGGCTAGTATCCAAAATCTATAAAGAATTCTCCAAACTTCACACCTGAAAAACAAATAATCCAGTGAAGAAATGGGCAGAAGACATGAATAGATATTTTTCTAAAGAAGACATCCAGATGGCCAACAGGCACATGAAAAGATGTTCAATGTCACTCCTCATCAGGGAAATACAAATCAAAACCACACTGAGATACCACCTCACGCCAGTCAGAGTGGCTAAAATGAACAAGTCAGGAGACTATAGATGCTGGAGAGGATGTGAAGAAACGGGAAGCCTCTTCACTGTTGGTGGGAATGCAAACTGATGCAGCCACTCTGGAAAGCAGTGTGAAAGTTCCTCAAAAAATTAAAAATAGATCTACCCTATGACCCAGCAATAGCACTGCTAGGAATTTACCCAAGGGATACAGGAGCACTGATGCATAGGGGCACTTGTACCCCAATGTTTATAGCAGCATTTTCAACAATAGCCAAATTATCGAAAAAACCTAAATGTCCATCAACTGACGAATGGATAAGGAAGATGTGGTTTATATATACAATGGAATACTACTTGGCAATGAGAAATAATGAAATCTGTCCATTTGTAGCAACGTGGTTGGAACTAGAGGGTATTATGCTAAGTGAAATAAGTCAGTCAGAGATAGATACCATATGTTTTCACTCCTATGTGGATCCTGAGAAACTTAACAGAAGACCATGGGGGGAAGGAAAGGGGAGAAGAAAAAGTTACAAACAGGGAAGGAGACAAACCATAAGAGACTCTTAAATACCGAGAACAAACTGAGGGTTGACGAGGAGTCAGGGAGAGGGGAAAGTGGGTGATGGGTATTGAGGAGGACACCTGTTAGGATGAGCACTGGGTGTTGTATGGAAACCAATGTGACAATAAATTGTATATATAAAAAAATAGAATCAGCCAACTGAGCTGGGGGTGGGTCCTGTGAGAATAAGCCCATCATAGGGGTTCCTGGGTGGCTCAGTTTGTTAAGCATCGGACTTCAGCTCAGGTCATGATCTCACAGCTTGTGAGTTTGAGCCCCCATGCTATCAGCACAGAGCCTGCTTTAGACCCTCTGTCTCCCTGTCACTCTGCCCCTTCCTGGCTTGCACATACACACACTCTCTCTCTCAAAAATAAACAAACATTTAGAAAAGAAGAAAGAAAGAAAGAAAGAAAGAAAGAAAGAAAGAAAGAAGAGAAGGAGGGAGGGAGGGAAGGGAGGAAGGAAGGAAGAAGGAAGGAAGGAAGGAAGGAAGGAAGGAAGGAAGGAAGGGGAAGGGAAGGCAAGGCAAGGCAAGGCAAGGCAAGGCAAGGGAAGAGAAGGGAAGGGAAGGCAAGGGAAGGCAAGGCAAGGCAAGACAAGGGAAGGGAAGGAAAGGGAAGGGAAGGGAAGGGAAGGGAAGGGAAGGAAAGGGAAGGGAAGGGAAGTATTTAAAAAAAAAAAAGAATAAGAATAAGAATAAGCCCATCATGACTGGACGAGAATCCTGGTTAGAAAAAAACAATCTTAGTAACCATTGCTCTTGGACCTATGGCTCCAGACTGGCTGATAAGAAAGGAAGGGAGGGTTGGAGAGTGACTTCTGGAAAGTGGTCTTGAGTGTTAAAAAAAGACTCAAGTAACCAACAATTTCATGTACATGGACATTTGTCTGGAGTGCTGGTGGTGCCTGAAACTGCAGCAGCCGTATTGCAACCCTGAGAGCACCAGTTCAAGAACAAAGCTGGACCCACAGGAGGGCCAGCTGGAAAGTGCACTCTGGGCCCTTAATGGTGGCTTTGAACAGCCGCCATACACAAACCTGGAAATGTCCTACATCAGGGCTTCTTCCTGTGTGAAACATGAAAATGTTCCTGCTGTTTCAGATGAGATTTGACTGGGCACATCTAACTAGAACCATTTCTACACGAAGAGTTCACAAAATAAATAACCAAAATGTTACCGTGCTATAACAAACAGAAGCTTTATGGGGAGGAAAGCAAAGTTTGCATGAGTATCAGGATAGAACAAGAGACATCATAGCAATTTGCCACTCAGAATAGGAGACTTTGGGTTAGGCCTTTGGGTCATGCCTGCTCCCATCTACGCCTCAGCACTGAGCCTGTGCTAGAGGATACGAGGTCTTTAAAAAGTTCTTTGCTTACTTGTGGTAAAATATACATAGCATGAAACTTACCATTTAAACTCTTTTTAAATGTCCAGTGCAGTGGCCTTCCACTGCCATTACCACCAGCCATTCACAGAACCCTTCATCTTTCCAAACTGAAACTCTGTCCCCATGAAACTCTAACTACCCCCAGCCTCTGGTAACCATCATTCTACCTTCTGTCTCTATGAATTTTACTACTCTAGTTACTTCATATAAGAGGTATTTGTCCTTTTGTGACTGACTTAGATCACTGAGCTTAATGCCCTCATGGTTTATCCATGTTGTAGCATCTATCAGAATTTCCCTCCTTTTTAAGACTAAAGAATGTTCCATTGTCTGTATAGGCCACATTTTGTTTATCCATTCCTCTGCCAATGACACTTGGGTTACTCCCACCTTTTGGCTGTTGTAAATAATGCTGCTGAGAACATGGGAGCACAAATATCTGTTTTAGTGTCTACTGTCAGTTTGGGGGGGTTTTACCCAGAAGTGAAATGACTGAATCATAGAGGGATTCTATGCCTAATTTTTTAGGAAATACCATACTGTTTTCCACAGAGGCTGCACCATTTTACATTACCACTAACAGGTCACGGGGATCCAATTTCTCCTCAAGAAGAAATGTGTTTCAAAGCAACATATCAAAGCCGTAAAAACATCCACTTAGGAAAAGGCTTTATCACATCCTGTTCACATTCAAGAACAAAGCAGTGGCCTACATATTATTATTTTAATAATTTCCACATATAATTTCAATAAATCCCACGATGTGTGGGGAAATGACATGTGTATTAAAGTCTAAAGTCTAAACTCTAATGGTGGAGGCAGAATTCTTTATCCAAACATGGACTTTAGGAATTTAAGTTTTAAAGCAGGACGGGGTGGCATGCAGCCATCTTTCATGTGTCTTAGAGCTGTGTGGAGGTGTGTCTCAAGTGGGAGGCAGTGATTAATGAAACAAAAGCTGTCAGAGGAAGTATGGACCAAAGAAATGATGGCACGTAGAATGGGAGGGAGGATTCACAGGGAATCCCAAACGTAGGCCAACTAAAGTCAGATTCACAAAGAACAAAAAAAGAAGTAAAGTGCCCAGGAGGACTGAGAAAGGTGTCTCTGTAAGAGGGGGTTAGAGACATTTTCATATGTGGAGACCAGGATATCCCATGAGTTTAGGGAATGGGGCAGGCTCAGTTTTATCTGATAACCCTGGTAGAGCCTAGAGTCACATTTTTCAAACTGTGGGTTGTGACCCATTAGTGGCTCATGAAATTGGGTTAGTAGGTTATGAGCAGCTTTAAACAAAGGCTGGAAGATAAGCAAAATAGAACAGAAAATATCAGAACACATTGCACTTTGTTACGTTGTGTATAAGTGTGTTTGAGTGTGTGTGTGTGTGCATGCATATGTGTGTATACTGTATTCCAATGTATGACATCTTTCTTACGATGGCTGTGGTTGTCAGAAAGCTGCTGAGTTAGGAGCTGAGAGTACCATATTCTCTGAAGCTTGGAGGAGCTAAGGAAAGTTCTGTTTGGTTTGGGTCAGGAGCCAGATAGGATGAGGAGGTCTACAGGAACAATACATCCTCTGTTCAGGATGTCAAGTAGTGCTTAGGGTCTGGACCTATTCCTAGTCACGTTCCCTTCAGAATGTTTGCATTGCTTGGATTTGTTTATGCACTTAAACCTCTGTGAGAACAGACAATAGTAAAACCAACAAGACCATGGACATGGAATGTGCCCAAACTGGTGAGTGCCTCATTATTCTGAATCCAACTCAGTGAGAAATTATGAGACCCAATTAAAGACCCAGTTGCTTTTGTCAGAAAGGGAAGTGGAAAAAGGCTTGGATTAGTCATGACTACAGCAGAAAAGGGCTATGGAAGTCTCCAGTGCCCCTTTTTGTACCTGCAGATCTCTTGCTGGCCATCACATTCAAATTTTCTCTTCATTGAGAGAACACTGGATAGTTAGACTTCCTTATCTCTTGCCAGAAAGAGCCTCCCTCTGAGGTGGTAGAAAAATAACTATATTTAAGAGTCAAATGATGCAGAGCTTCAGGCATTTTCCAGAGGGGAAATATCTCACTCCTTCAATTTTCGAACATTTGAATATGTAGAGTTCATCCTTTATGACTTGTCTCTTCCTTGAGGTTGCTGTTTAGAGACAACTGGAGACACTGTGCTTAGGTACATTCCTGTTAAGGATGAAGAAAATCATTACAAAGAACAAAGGCTACTTGGACAGAACCCAAGAGTCCACTCAGCATCTGCCTACCCAATCTTCCACATGCAAGCCTGTCAATTTGGACTGTTAATGGGGGGGTAGGGGGGTGGGGCATGAGCAATGTCTTCTAAGATGCTAACCTCACACACCAAGCCTGTCTCCACACCTTCATAACATGAGCCTTTGACTTTGTGCAACCACAAACAGCACAACTGGTTTTTATTTGACCTAGACCTAAGTAAAACTAAAGAAAGTCTAAGTTTCAAGAAATTGACAACCAAGATATGGCAGAACATCTAAGGTAACATCTGCACCAAATGGTGACACATGTATGTGAGTTTTGACCTGCTTCCCCAGGAAAAATGGACACCATGTTTTCATGGGTAATGTTCCTCCTGAGGCAGGTTAGGCAGCATGTCAGAAAGATGGGGGCTGGCTGAAGATGTCAGGAGACTCCCCACTGAAAGCACTGAGCTGAGGAAATTCTTGTCACTGACCTTTAGCCATAGCAGCCAAAGCTCCCTGTAACCCAGCCTTCTGCTGAGAACCCCAGTCTTGGGAATAACCAAGATCCTTGACCTTCATCCAAAGGTATCCTGACATCCCTGGAGCCTTCATGGACTGTCTCTGAGAATCAGGGTCATTCCCTCGGGCAGACGAGGTTCTTCCATATGGCAAGAAGCTTGTCTCCCAATGGCAGCCACACCCCCTGTTACAGCTTCAGAAGCCAATGCCAGCTGAATATCCTGGGTTGGACCAGCCTGGACCAGAGACTACTCTTGGAATAACAAACCTTCACATAAACAAGTCATGTAAGTCATGGGAGAAAGTGGCAGTACTCTCATGAGTAGCACATAGTTGGACTTCAAAAGGAAGAGTTCCTAAAGTAGGGAGTGAGATGATGCTAGAGAGACAAAATAATATGTGCTCACTAAAATGTGAACCAGGTTTTCAGAAGATGCTGTTCAAAGGGGAGATGGTTACCTGAGCTCTGATGCCTAGTGACCACAAGCAAATAGTATTCAGAGCCAGGACAAGGAAAGGGAGTAAGAAGGAGACAGGTTTTGAGTAGCACAGAGGTGAGGAGTTGAAAAGTGGCCCCATATTGTTTCTGTCCTATTTTCCTTAATGCGTGCTGGATGAGCAAACTTCACTTCATTGCCCCATACTCCTCCTCCTCCCTACTCTTTCCAGTCAGATGATAAAATCAATGCTGTGCTTTAACTTGATCAGCAACTTTATCTTTCCAGAACTCTCTCGTATTGACCTTCTGGTTATATACTGACACCAGCACTGTGATGGAGGCAGGGGTAGCTTTGTGCAGATGTAAACTCTGATTTTTATATTATAGAACTGGAGACATTGGCAGAATCCTGTAAAGGAAATAACACAAACTTCACATTTAGATAGAACACTGCTACTTACCGATCAGTGTCATCAGTATTCCTATGTGTAGAATGAGAATACTCTACCTACCCGTAAGGGGGCTAAATTCATATGTTGAGGTTCTAACCCCCAGTACCTCAGATATGACTGAATTTGGAGACAGGGTCCTTACTGAGGTGCTTATGGTTAAATGAAGTCATATGGGTGGGCCCTCATCCAATCTGACTGGTGTCATTAGAAGAAAAGGAGATCAGGACACAGATGCATGCATAGGGAAGACTGGGTGAGGACACAGGGAGAAGTCAGCCATCTACAAGCCTCAGAAGGAGCCAACCCTGCTGACTCCTTCATCTTCAACTTCCAGCCTCCAGAACTGTGAGGAAATAAATTTCTGTGGTACTTGTTACCGCAGCACTAACAGACCAATACACTACCTCATACAACTGTAGTGAGAACTAAAATAATATCAGTGAAATAACCTAGCACTGTGCTCATCATGAAGGAGAGACTATAAATTTACTTCTCTTTCCTTCTTTTTTGTCATCCCAGTTTCCTCTTACCCTATATTCTCATTGGTTTGGCTGTGAGCTAGAGCTTAAAGTACTAGGACCGGAATCCCCAGCAGCCCATCACCGGCAAGTCGGCCAAACCCAGCTCCTGGTCTCCATCTGCCACACCCGCCCCCATTGGTGTTGTATTGGCAGAATTATTCTCCACACCCCCTCTGTACATCTGCTTCTCTCTAAAGGTGTCAGATATTTCCAAAGTGAATAATCCACAGAAATCTGGTTCCAGATTTTGGGAGCAGCATTTTGGCTACAAGAAAACCCCCCGTGACTCTGAAGCCCAGATTACCACAATGACATCAAGCACATGGAAGCTAGCCAGGACTGCAGGTGAAGCTCGCCCTGCTGAACCTGCCCAGCAGCCCAGGGCTCTCCAACCTGTGAGCCAGCTTTTCCAGTTGTGTGCAGTTGTGTTTACTTTCCTCTTGCTCTGCCTGGGCTTTCAATAAACTGGACTTAAATGTTCCTCAGCCTTGAATTGGCTGGAGAAGGAATTGAAAGAAAGGGTCCTGTCTTTGTGCTGTGGATATCACTATAGATATCCCAGAAAGGTGGGAAGGTCACACAAGCACCACTTCCACTAGTGGTGGGCAGTGGTGGTGTCCTGGTCTCTCTCCAGCCTCCAGGTTGTAACTTCAACACAGCCTTCCAGAGAGTCATCAACAATCAGTAGGAGTCAGCACAGTAGATCAAACCCACTTTCCATTCCTGTGACAGAGCCCTGAAGGGGACGAGCATCTTGCCAGCCAAGATGGCGACTGGTGGCAGCCGTGGCATACGTGTTCCCCTTGCCACAGTGGGAGGCCAGAGGTTGAGTTTACTAAGGACTACCTCAGCTTCCCTAAAGCATAACAGAGACGCTCTCTGGAAGGTCTGGCCCACACTGCCTGAGATGACCTTTGTCTTAGGCATTTCCTGTATGGAGCAGGGGAGCCTTCACATTTTCCATTCACTGCTTGAAGGGGGGTGTACACGTGAGCCTTGGCATATGACCCGGAAGTGAACACGTATGCTCCTGAATGGAAATTTTTTCACAGATCTGTTTGTTCTTACAGAGACAGACATTGAAAGTGAAGGTAATGAGATAACATTTCTTAAAATTATCGCCAAGCTTAGAGGTATGCGGGTGGCTCATTTGGTTAAGCTTCCAACTCTTGGTTTCAGCTCAGGTCATGATCTCAGGGTTTCGTGAGTTCAAGCCTCACATGGAGCTCTGTGCTGGAAGCACAGAGCCTGCTTGGGATTCTCTGTCTTCCTCCCTCTCTCTCTCTCTGCCTCTCCCCCATTCACACTGTCTCTGTCTCTCTCAAAATAAATACACGAACTTTAAAAAGAAATTATTGCCAGCCTTGGTACAGGTATTTATCACACACCAAATCAGTTTCTCAATTGTGAGGAGGGTGACCTCTCACACAGACACACCCCTTTCCTCTGTATTCTTTTGTGGAAACAGACTCCCATGGGGGGTAGGGAAGGACCCCTACCTTTGCACAACAAAGTCCTTTTTTGGGTCAGAGCTCTGCCTCCCTTCCCCCCACCCCCCAGCCCGACCATCACCTCAAGTGGCAGAAAGGGAAATGACCATTTCCAAAAGGGTGCTGAGGCGTGAGCAACTCTTTCCCAAATGATGAGGAATCCCTACGTATCCCTGCCCCCAGAACAGGACCACATTATATGGGCACCCTGAGAATAATTTGTACCCTTTCAAGATAATGTTTTAAATTAAATAGTAATCTAACATTTATTTAGCTAAGGTGGCAATTTCTACAAATAAATGTTATGTTTTTTTTTATTTATGTCCAAAATAAGAGATTTATTACATGCATTCATTAGATGTCACTTTCCAAACCACACAATTTATTGACAGTCATAAACAAGCTAAATGGTTTTAAATGTGTACAATAAAATAAATCACACATTTCTAATAAAAAACACTGCACTGTGCTTTCATTGTTTTCACAATTTTAGCTGACTCTGCCTACTGGCTCTAGGTGACTCTTGGCTGCCCATCTCTGCCAGCTCAGAGGTAGAGGCTGGGGGTGAGGTTCACTCTAGTTCTTCAAGAGAGGGGTCCCACTGCCACTGCCTCCTGGAGCTCTGCACCTGTGCCACCAGGCAGGGGGCGAGGAGGAAGCCTGAATCACTCAGTCTCAGGGAACAGTCAAAATACCTGCACATGGGGGCAGGCAGGCACAGAGCCTGGATCTCTAGCAGAACCAAGAGAGTCTGAAAGCCCTGTAACTGTGGCAGAAGAGAGCTTCCTGACCCAGCATATCAATTCTTCCCTGCTCATTTGGTTCCCATGCAACTTGGGTACCTCCGTGGATGCCAAAAGCCCAGGGACTTGTGGTCTCTGGCCGTTTATGCACTTCTTTCTTCCTCCTCGCATGGTTGTCAGTGAGTGGAAAAGGTGTGTACTTCACCTACACTAAAGAAACATGGATCCTTTGCCTGGTCTGTTAGCATATCTCCGTCAATTGGAGCATCATTTTTTCAGCAGAAGTGGACCTAATGTTCTTACAACAGGTTATGTAAGGGGTCAACATGGAAAAGTGAGTTAAATGGCACCAAAGTTCCAATGTATCCCAGTGAGGTCTCAGCATCCCTTATAGCCTGGTGCCCTCAGAAGCCCCTCTCCACCTCCCTCCTCCATGGACTGCCCCTTGTTCTGTCTCTGAACTGGCTACACAAAGAACATCTAGGGTCTTCCCCAAAGTCGCCACTTGAAAGTGTCCCTCCAAACCCCACCCCATGTTAGCCTCACTCCTTCCTCCTCCAGAACACAATGGGGAGGAATGGGCATGGTCTCCCCATGTCACTGAACACCCACATCAGTTTCTCTCTCCTTAACTCACTGAAAGCTTCAAAATCATGACATGAGTCTGAGATATTGACTCCGAGTTTACAAAGGCCCCTGCCTGTTAGAAATTTTTGACAGGTTTGGTTAGAGAAGCCCTCTGTGCATAATAATGAGAATTCTGTCAGGCTAAATGCCATTCTGACATTTGAAGGAAGAGTCTCATGTAATTTTTGGTTGTTTAAGGGCAAGAAGCCTGGAACTCTGTCTTCTTGTTAAAATGACAAGGAGCAACAAGCAATTTTTCTCTTCTCTTCTCCCTTAACAAGTAGGGACTAATAGGAACTTGCCATATAATGAACTTACCATGTGAAAGAACTGTTTGTGTGGGAGAGAAACACTTCAGTAAGGTACACTTCTACTCATTATCATCATCATCATCATCATCATCAACATCATCATCAGCATCGTTACCACACACTTAATTACGTGTGTGAGCAGGACTCTGCCACAGGCTCAGCAAATGAACTAATTGCCATGGTCCCTGGCTTTTGGGATTGCAAAATCTAAGGAAAAGACAGCTGGAAGACAATAGAGCAAACTATACGGTCTGCCTGTAAATGTCCAATCCTGCTGTATATAGCATCACCCGTGGTATATAGATAGCTTCTATATTAATGTAATCTCGGAATCCCACGTCTCTCCAGTGGAGATGGGCAATGGCAAGAAGATAGTGTCAAGGTGATAGCTATCACTGGATCAAAGCCTGCATCCAGGCATTATCCCAAACCCAGCCACTTTCCCACTCACACTCTTCCCTTTCAGACCCAGGACCAGAGTGGGCCAGGACTTCTTCCTGAGGTTCCCTGAGGCTGAAAGGGCTGATTTCTCTCCTTCCATTCCCCAGAGTCCTATTTTTGCTGAACAAAAGTTGCTCCTGCTGGTTTGCATTAATCTGGGTGATTTGGGGATTTGCTCCTGAGGATAGGCACTGCTGCTGGCTTCACTCCTATCTATACACTTTACAATGAGCCTACAGTTTGGGAGAATTTATACTTATGAAAACCTTCCCCAGAATGCCCTTCTCTGGTCAACATTACTCAAAAGGTTGGATCTATTTAGAGAAGGAACTCATTTAAGCCCACTTAATCAGTCAGGAGATCCCTGTTTTTATATGAGGTGTTTTTCTTAGATAAAGATTTTTCAGTCTGGGAAGTATTGATATTTTGGGCTGGATCATCCTTTTTTGGGGACCTGTCCAATGCATTGTAGGATGCTTAACAGTATCCCTGGCCCCTGCCCACCAGATGCTGGGAGCACTCCTCCCCCAAGTTGTGACAACCAAAAATGTCTTCACGTTGGCAAACATTCCTGAGGTGGGGGGAGGGTTGCAAAATTGACCTCAGTTGAGAATCACTTGTTAGATGTACTATAGATTAAAATTTTTATCCTAACAATAATAACTGCACTCAGAAAGACCCACAATTAATGTTATTAATGTTATAAAATTAGCACAGAGAGTAGAGGGATTCTAAAAATATTTCAACATCCCATACCCAACCCACTCATCCTAGTTCCTAGGATAGCTGTGGAATTGAGGTAAATGTAATCCAAAGATCAGCCCAGAAGAGCCACAGAGCATTGGGCTCCAAGTCTGGAGACCTATGCCCTCCATGTAGCTCTGTGACCCTGGAGGAGTATGGCAGTGAGTAAGTCACTTTTAGTTTGGCCCTTAGTTTCTTCCTTCTTAGGATGAAGTAAAACTGAATCTGTAGCTTTCCGGGTTTCTTCTGTTGTGATCCATGTCGACATTGGAGACAATCCCATGGACATACCTCAATTCTGATGGCATTGGTAATTCAACCTTCCAGTCTGAGTGTTATTTCCAGTTTGTAGTTGAAGTTATCATTTCTCATATCAAGAATTCCAGTACATTTTAACAGTCTGGATGAACTGCTGAAGTATATAATTTTTACTATTTCCTCTAGCACTAAAATTCTAGAGTCAACAAAGTGTCTTATTCTGTCTAATTTGCTGATCAGCCAATACAAGAACAATATCCTTAATATCTGATTTCTAATCCCATTACTAACCAGCAGGCAACTCACTCTCTAAAATGCCTCCTCACAGAATCTGCCATTATAATTTATCAATCTGGTTCATTGGTAATGAATTCAATCCAGCCATTACGCTTTCCTGTCAATGACTCCTCTATTTTTTTTTTTTACAAGTTACTGGTTGTGAGACTACAACATTATTTATGGGTTGATAAGTATTATGGCATCTTCCTTTGTCAGAAGATATACTTTAGAACACCAGTGACTCATGGGATTATCTGACCCCTTCCCTCACCTTCATTTCTAGAAATTATTTTCAGGTTTGGTATAAGTCCTCCCAGTCATCATTCCTACAGAGTGTTGGTTTGAAGTAGTGACATAAAAACAAGATTTTCATCCTTCAATAATTGCCTGAATGGGCTAGACTCGGTACAGTTTATTGCTCCTGGCTACAGTCCATCCCTTTTGCCTCTGTTCTTGGAGTGAGGTATTTAATCTCCCTTTGCCCTAGTTTTGGAAAGGACTCACTTCATCATTTGTTGACCCATTGAAGCCATTAGACATCTAAGGAGCCCCTACGGTGTGCCAGGAATTGCAAAGATGCTTGGAATATAAAGATGAATAACATTCAAGCCTGGCCCTCAAAGGATGCTTCAGTCTAGTAAAAACTATAGTTCCAACCCAATCGTTGCTACACAGAATGGTAAGCAGGAGAAATGAAAGAAGCTTAAGTCATATGGATGGCACAAAAGAAAATAGTCATTTTTCCTGTGAGACAGGAGATTGCATAGAAGTTTCACTTGAGCTGTGCCCCACAAGATGGGTAGCAATTCTTCATGGGAGACAGGCGGGGCAGATAATGAGTACAAAGGCATGGGGGTTTGAAACAACACAGCAAGTTTAGAGGATTATGGGTTTGCAACTTGTGGCATAGAGGCGTGTGCATATGTGTGTGTGTGTGTGTGTGTTCACTGGCACTTCACTGTGTTGTAGGAGGACAGCTGAGGAATAATATGGTGGCCAATGAAAATGAAGTAGACAGAGACAAATCATGTGCGGCATGATTACGAGTTTGAATTTGTTCACAAAAAAACAGAGAACTTCTGAAGGATTTTCAGCAGAGGCATTGCCATGATCAGATTTGCTTCCTAGGAAGACATCCAAGGACCAGAATGGAGGCACAGTTAGAGGCGGGCAGAGGAGGGGCTGGAAGACGTGTGTGGGATCGAATCGGTAAGGGAAGTGAGGGAGAAATACAAGTCTGGAATGTTGTCCAGGTTTCAGACTTCAGCACAAGTTGGATAGAGGAGCCATTTGCCAAGAAGGGAAATCCAAGGAAAGGAAGGGGTTTGGGGGAAAATGGTAACTTTTGTCAGCAGCATGTTGAGTGTGAGGTGTGTGCGGAACATCCTGGTGCAAAAGTTCAGTTCTCCATCTGTGATATGAAGCTTCATGATGAAAATGTGATTAAAATTATAGAAACACATTGAAATCCTCAGACGAAAGGTAATGTGGAAGCTGAGAATCATTACTTTAGTGTATTTCATATACTCTCTCCATTGCCTCATCAGTCAGTCTTTCTTTCATGGTGAAGAAAACGCTTTCCTACTCTTGATTTTAATTGCCTCTAATGCCTGCACTAGCATATTCCAGGCAGAGGGAAGCAGTGCTGCAAATAGAAAATATGGGACAGGCTGGTGCGGAGAGGATCTGAAGTTCCAGTGCAGACCGTCAGAACTCGAGAGAAGTCTCTGTCCTCAGTCCTACAAGCTTTAGACTCAACCCCTTCCACTGAATCACCTGGTAAACCCATGCCCTTTTTTGGTTTGTTTACTCAGACTTGGAACTTTTCTACAACACTCAAAATCTCTTCTCTCCTGGCACCCACGACATGACTGCTATTGGGGATTTAAGACTGAACAGGACTGACACGGTCCCTTCCCTCACAGAACAAATTGTCTAATAGCAAGAAGAATTTTTAAGGTATCCCATGACCAAGCGAAAGGGTCAAAACCAAATCAAAAAGTCTCCAAGCAAATTGTTCAACCTCAGGAAACAAATGGACATTCTCTTCAAGGGAACCTTTGGAAAACCAGCCCCCCACATACCCACACGCATATACACAGACCCCGGGGGCTCCAAGAGGGCTCTACAGAGAAAGAGAGAGCGACAAAGAAGTTCCTTCTGTTGGGCTGACACAGGATGAATCACCACTTGTATATAATCTTCTATATCCTGGAGATTCAAAATTGGCACCTCCATCTTCCTCAGCTAAAGTGTTTACATGACATTATTACTATTATTTATGACTTACCTTGTTGCCTCCAGGTGCAAGAGCAGAGATGAGCTGAGAGTTTGTTTCAGGCAAAGGCAAGCAGGATGAAATGGTGTTAGAACCTGTACTTAATACCCCCATGGAGCTATCCAGCTTCATCTTCCCGGCGTGCCACGGGAGAGGAGAATGTTTACTCTGGTGAAATAGAACCGCACCTGTTGGAAACAGGGAACACAGGCATCTTGTTTCTACCTACTGACTATGCTCTAAGAACTGCTCATTAGAAGCAAGAATACCACTATCCCTGTGGGCATTGTGCCCGGAACAATGCTTTCCTTTCTCCCAGGTCCTAAATCTCCCTCCAATCCTTTGTTCCTTTTAATTCCATCCTCATTACTGAGCACCTGCTGTTTCAGGTCCTATGATGGGTGCTGGAGAAATACAGATAAAATACACAATTCCCATCCTTAAGAGACTTACCACGTGTAATGGGAATGTCAATTTACCATCTTCCCGATTCAGGGGGTCTTGAAATGCCTCAGGTTATATCCCCTAACCATTGTGTCCTCAGGACCTACCTTCCCTTTTGATGGCCTTGGGATGTTGCTGATGGAACATTGCAAGGCAGTTGTCTACATGTGGTTAATCAGCAGAGACCAAGCAATATTTCAAGGCCTGAACAGGATTAGAGTCTGTTGGTTGGTAGTTGGGATATTAGTTGGCTACAGGTGGATTAACACCACCCCCCTTACTCCCAGGGAGAAGCGATATGCAGCTTTTTGCTAGGGCACAAGCAATCTGAGCTTCCCACCTGAGGAATGGCTCAGCAGGAAGCCAGGAAACAACTCCTCTTCCATGTCTGCCTCTCACAGCTACTAGGCTGCACTGGTGCCAGGCTTGGGGCAAGAGAACTTTTGGGAGCCGTCTGTGGTCCCATGACAAACGGCAGCCCAAAGGAGTGGACTGGGGTCTGGGGGCCAGGCCATCCTGTTGGTTAGGGTGAGAGGGCATCAAACCATTCAGAAACTTTCTACCTTTGACTTCTTTCTTTAATCTATAGCTTCCACATGTCTTCCACCAAAATCTTTTCACCTTCATCTTAATCTTATTCCAAAAAAATCCACTTTCAGAAAATATTTTGTTTTATTATTACTTTCTTGAAAGCATTTTTTGTCCTTATAATTCTTTTCTTTGCGTTTTATAACTGCCTTTTTACTTCCTTCTTTTTCTCCTGTTCTTTCACAAGAACAAGAAAACATCATGCCAAGGGACTAAAACCTGGTTCCCCTTTCCTTAAAGACCCAAGTATCCATTTCAAACCTTTCTCAGACAGGAAAGAAAGAGGCACCCATATGCAAGTAAGCTTGTCTTTGAAAGTTGCAGAAGTTTCCTGTCCTGCCATGGGTATTGGAAGTGTCAGGAGCTGAGGAAAGTACAGTGCTGTGGGGTCATAATATGGGGAGTGTCTAGTTGGGCTTGTGGTATCCAAGCTGGGTCTTGCAGGATGAACAGGATTTTGCCAGACATCTGTGCCTTTTCCACGTCTCCTAGTAACTAACACTTTAAATGGGCTAAAATAAACCTGAAAGGTTATTTTAAGGAAGGAAACAAGAGAGTTGGGAGTGGAGGTGGGGTGGAGGGGATGGTCCATCCTGCTTTGGTGTTGGCAGAGGATTTACTGGGCCACCATCAGGTATGTGAACTTCCAGTGTCTTTACTGGTCTCTCATCAAGTGGTCTCCTTCTCTTACTCTGGTCCTGGTGGCCCCTTTCCCATACTCCTCAGCACAGCCTGGTATGAGGGTCCTAGTGTGGAAGACTGAGGACAATTTCTCCTAATTTCCTGTGTTCCATAGGTACCAGAAGTGAGAATCAAAAAGCTCTAAGCCCAAGAGGTCACAGTACTTTCAAAAAAGTACCATGCCATAGTGCTGGAAAACACAGGAAGGTAAATGGGGATGGAACAGGTAGCAAAGGCAGAAAGCAGATGAGGGCAGATCATCGGTGGGAAGGCTAGTGGGCTGTGTAATGTTCTACATTAGTGTTTGATTTATGGCCAGGTTGTCCAACCAAACATATTCCCAGGTGGAAGTTACTAAAGTAACTCCCTGATACGCTTGATTGCAATGTCCATGTGTCCATGCTTTCAATAATAATTTACTGACAGTTTACTGCCTGAGCATTGGCCCTTCTTGTACTGGCATTCAGGCCAGAGAATGAATATCTGCATGGATTCCACCAAGACAATTCTGGGGGTAGACAGACAGACAGCCTCCCACCTCAGGGCCCAGTGCTACACCCCATCCAGAGGCCCTTTTCTCTTTCATAGCCATGTCCACAGCTGCTTTTGTGCTTTTACTGCTATTGCCAGCACTGTGATTGCTAATCTGTGCCTGAGATCTGACCTGGTCACCTTACAGTGCCCTTGACTGCTCCAAGGCACATACCTACACACCTGGCCAGGCCACTGGGCTAGCTGCTCAGTGCAGTTGTCCCACGTCCACAGGCCTGAGCCTGCTTGTGTTTGCACAGCTGCCCAATCCCAAAGCCTTGCTGGCACTCAGGTAGTAAGTTATGCTGGGGGAAATTCGTGATCCCTTCTGCAAAAACATTCAAAACTAGTGATGAAATGAATGTAATTAGTGCTTCAACAAAGGCCAGCTCCAGCTCAACCACAGACCAGAGCTATTCTGACATAGGGAAGGGCATGCTCTTTCCTGGTGGTAACAAGTATTTCCTTCAGTCTCTACATATGGTTTTACAAACAATGTTTGGCACACAATAAAAATTACAGGACATGCAATAAGGGAAGAAAATAGGACCTTTGGTCAAGAGAGAAAACAGTAAATATCACCACATCTAGACTTATTCCAGATTTTGGACTTTAAAACAACTATGGTAACTGTGTTAAAGGATCTAGTGGAAAAGATGGGTGCCATGTGTGAACAGAGGGAGAATTGCAGCACAGAGATGAACACTTAAAAAAAAAGGCAGGGGGAGCCAATGGAAATACCACATTTGAAAAATACGATACCACAAATGAAAAATTCAGCCTATGGGCTTTACAACAGACTGGATGTAACAAGACCAATTGACAGAAATTATCCAAATTGAAAAGAAAAGGAGGAAAGAGAAAGTGGGCAAGACCTGTGGAACAATATAAAATGATCTCAGATGCCCATCACTGAAGTCACAGAAGGAGAAAGGAGATAGAATGGTGCAGAATAAATATTTGAGGAGATAATAGAGGAGAATTTCCAGAAATTGATGGAACATCCACCAACAGGCCCAAACTTAGTTAATCACAGCTCAAGATAAATACAAAAACAAACAAAAAAGGCACACTTATGCATATTGATGGTGAAACCACTGAACACCAAAGATAAACAGAAAATCTTAAAGACAGCCAGAAAGGGTTCCCAGAGAGACACTTTGTGTACAGTGAATAATAATATAGCTGTTGATTGACTTTTCATAAAAACAATGGAGGCCAGGAAATAAAAGAATGACATTTTTAAAGTACTGAAAGACTTAAAAAATATAATTTTATATATAGATTATATGTGTTTATGATATATATGTGTATATGTTTGTGTTTGTGTATACATATAAATATATATAGTGTGTGTACATATTATACACACACACACACACACACACACATTCCTTAAATGGACACGAATACCACTTGAACCCAAACACACTCATGTGCCCTGATATCCATGCACACTTATTTATCAGGATTATGAGAGGTCCTGGGGGCTTCTACAGTAACAAAAATCATGGGCTCCTCCCCTCCATCACCATCTTGTCTGGCCACCTTGACATGTCCAGGATCTACCACTCACAGGACCAGCACACCTCGTCCCCTTTGCACTAGATGGCAGCAAGACCCTCCTGTCCCCTTTACTCCCCCAACCCCCTTATTGCAGGCTCCCCCTTTCAGTGACTAAAGCTTCTACAAAAGACCTGACAACAGGCAGGAGCTATTAAAGACCTGGCTTTCAGCTTGGAAGAGGAAAGAGAGGGAAATACAGTGAACAAGACACATATTTATTGCAGAAAAGATCTTGCCACATGTTTTATCCCTGCAGCAGTGAGATGTACTGCTGGAAGGTGAGAATCTTTTTTAAGCATGGTGAGGCAGAGAAAATGATGTGAACTCCTGGGTCAGAGATAGCTGTGTTGATATATTAGGTTCTACACATTGAGGGGAAGAGCAAATGGTGTGAAAATATCCAGCTCTTCCCTTATGCACATTTCCTTGTCTCTAAAGAAAGATCATTCTTTTTTTAATTTTTTTAATGTTTATTTATTTTTGAGAGACAGAGCGCAAGTAGGGGAGGAGCAGAGAGAGAGGGAGACACAGAATCCGAAGCAGGATCCAGCCTCTGAGCTGTTAGCACAGAACCTGACATGGGGCTCAAACTCAAGAACCGTGAGATTATTACCTTTATGATCATTAAGTTGGGTGCTTAACCAGCTGAGCCACCCCAGCGCCCCCAAAGAAAGATCTTTTAAAGAGAGTCCCATGGGTCTTTGTTACTTTTTAGTAAGAGTTCTCTAGAGAAACGGAACCAGCAACACACATATTATTACAATAATATATAATACAATGTGATATGGAATATAATTACAATAATATACAATAATTATTACAATAAGAAAGAGACAGAAAGACACAAAAAGAAAGAAAGGGAGAGAAAAATATTGTTTAAAATTGATTCATGTAATTGTAAGGGCTGGCGAGCCTGAAATCCATAGAGCAGGCTAGAAGTCTGGAAATTCAGGTAAGGTTTGATGTTGCAGTCTTGAGTTCAAAATCTTCAAGGAAAACTGGAAACTCAGGCACAATTTTTATGTTGTGATCTGGAAGCAGAATTCCCTCTTCCTTGCGGGACCTCAGTCTTCCCCTTGACCTTCAACTGATTAAATGAGGCCCACCCACATTTGGAGGACAATTTGCTTTTCTTAGTCAACTGATTTAAACTCAGTCGTCTAAAAATATACCTTCACAGCAACATATAAACTGGTGTCTGACCCAATGATTGGGCACCATGGCCTCCCCAAATTGATACATAAAAATAACCATCATAGCTTCTTTGCAAACTTCAAAAGAAACAGAGAAGAGTTAAAGCCAAGCTGCATACATGTAATAAAGTCCTAGGAGCTCATTTTGTGAAACAAGTTTCTCACAGGGCCTGGAGTGGGCCTGCACTTATAGATATTCAATTAAACTGATTTCACTGGACTTCAAAAACGTCTGAGTCTTCCTACAACACCATGTTTGCAAACATAAGCTTTTAAGGAAGACAGACCAAGTTTGAACCCTGGCTTTCCCATTTGTTAGCTGTGTGGCCTCAGGCCAATTAGGTAGCTTGTCTGAGCCTCAGTTCTTACATACGCAAAATGGGGATAATAATAGCCATCATACAGGGGGATGTATTTAATGTGGTTAGCACAATGCCACATGCAGAGGTAAGTACTCAGTACATAATAGCTTTTTTCTAAAATCACCAAGAGGTGTAAAATGCACTCCCTTTGTTTGATCTTCACAGAAACCACTAACATCCCATTGGCTCTTTGATGCTAAGTTCATAATTCATGTTGACTTGTCTGTCTTTTTTCCCTGAAGTCTCTGTAAGGGATGGGAGCTCCCCCTCCTTGGGTCCTGGAAGCTTTCCTGGCTCCATCCCATGCTTTCTACCTTATATTTGTCCCGGGTAAGTGCCCACCTTCATAGAAAGCTCAAACTCTATGACAGCTTCAGAAAAGCTTCTGCCAAAAGTGAACATGGATTGGTGGTCAATTGACAGGTGCTCTGCCCCTTGGGCAGGGGTTCTTAAAACTCTCTTCCTGGTCTGTGGAGGTAAGGACAATTTCTGGAAAAATGATTGCAGTAAGAAGGCATTGTTACATCAGGGGACATATTCCTTCTATAGGAAAAGCAAATCTCTTGGATGCTCAGCCTCAAGGGTATGGGTGATGTTGGGGTGACCTGACCTCAGGATCCTCCCATTTCGCAGCCGGAAAACAGAAATCAAAAAATTACAGCACAATCTTGCCATGAAACTCCTTGTTAGTCCAGAGGTTTGGTTATGCTTTCCAGCTCTTTCTCTCTCTGGGACATGTAAATTCTACATCACAGATGCTGTGCTTGGCATGATTACGTTCAGCCTGCTCCAGAGCCTTGAAGCCATTATAGCGTCATCCATCGTCAGCCATGTCATAGGATGCTGGCTTATTGTTGCCATAGGAGGAATGGTCTGCCGAGACAGCCCACCAAAGGGGCACAGAAAATGAGAAGGGACAGGGGAATCCCGTTGGGGCTCTCTTCCCCTGCCTCTCCTTTCTGTTTATAGGTGGTTATCTTTCGGGCAGACTGCGTATCTCCATGAAATCACTCTTTTGTATGGCCCCTGCGTATACAAGTTGCGCTGAATTCTGTTCAGAATGATAGAAGGTGTATACCTATGAACACGTGTATCAACAAGACTATTGTTTTAAGACTCACTTCAATTGAATTTAAGATGTGCATGGGTACCATTTGACAATAAACCAAGTTTTATTCAAGTTAGGCAACATTTTTGTTTTGAGAGACTGACAATAAAACACTGGCAGAAACAAATTAAATAGTCAGACATATGAAATGCTGGGCAGTTGAATTAAAACAGAGATCTGATTTTAACTGACAATAGTATTTCTCTACAGGTGTCCCTACCCCCCACCCCCCACCCCAGGACTGGAACTTTATTGTTATATCAGATCCTAAAAAAAGTGTCTGAGAAAGTGAAGAAGGTGGTCAGGTAGCCCAAAACTCTCTTTCTGATGTTATGTTTAAATTTCTCCTTTAAATTTAAATCCAAATTCCTTTGAATAAATGCTTTTGTTTATTCACAATGAAGTGAGTTCTATTTAAAAAAAATTTTTTTTAACGTTTATTTATTTTTTGGGGACAGAGAGAGACAGAGCATGAACGGGGGAGGGGCAGAGAGAGAGGGAGATACAGAATCAGAAACAGGGTCCAGGCTCTGAGCCATTAGCCCAGAGCCCGACGCGGGGCTCGAACTCACAGACCGCGAGATCGTGACCTGGCTGAAGTCGGACGCTTAACCAACTGCGCCACCCAGGCGCCCCAAAGTGAGTTCTATTTAAACGGGGACTTAATTTAAAAAATTCCTGGGGCGCCTGGGGGCTCAGTCATTTGAGCGGCCGGCTTCGGCTCAGGTCATGATCTCACAGTCCATGAGTTTGAGCCCCGCGTCGGCTCTGTGCTGACCGCTCAGAGCCTGGAGCCTGTTTCGGATTCTGTGTCTCCCTCTCTCTGCCCCTCCCCCGTTCATGCTCTGTCTCTCTCAGTCTCAAAAATAAATAAACGTTAAAAAAAATTAAAAAAAAATTCCTATGGCCCAGCTGTTCAAGGTTCTGGCCAGTAACAGTGTGTCTAGTTCTCCCTTAAAGCCAAGTGCATATCCCTAGATGTGGAAGTTATTGAACCCATAGAAAGATATTGAACCCATGAAATGTGGAGTGCTTCTGAAATGGAGTTTTGTATATTGTTACTTCAGATTATGAAAGAACTTACACGCACATTACAGAAACATCAGAAAATGTAGATGAGCAAATGAACCATATCAAACAGCTATAATCCCAATCATCTAGAAATGGTCACTGATAGAACTTCTTGGTATATTCATTCTAAGTGCTTCCATATGCATATAAACAGGCATGCACATCATATGTGTTTTCTGTATGTATACAATCACAGACACATATCATATGTGTCATTCACATGCTCACAAACATGTCTCCTATGTGCATGCAAACATATACATGCATTGCATGTGTCTCATATATAAACATAGACACACAACATGTATCTTCCATACACACCTAAATATATACGTACACCAGATGTATCTTTCATATACATACAGTTGTCCTCAAACACATGCATCTTTCATAAGCACCCAAACATGTGAGTAGATCACATGAACCTCCCTGCACATGCAAACATATATGCATTTCATGTGTGTCTTGTACATAAACATATAAACATACACCATGGTGTCTTCCATATGTATGCAAACACATGCACACCGTATGGTTCTTGCACACACACACATATCACATGTGTCTTTTCTATGCATACAAATACATATGCATATCACATGTGACTCTCATGGACATACAAACTATATATGTATATAACATGCGTCTTTAATATGCATATACCCATGTCAGCTTTTATGTTCATATAAACATATGCATATCACAAGTGCCTTTACTGTGTGTATCTATTGTTTTTTTTAATAGATGATATATAACCTAGTCTACTGTATCCTGATAGTTTCACTTTGTTTTGATTTTCACTTTTGTATGGTACACATCTTTCCACATCAAGAGGCCTTTTTCTGCCACAGCATGATTTTAAATAGCTGTCTAATATTACATTGTGTGGGTACATAACAATATATTTAATTGCCCCCTATTATTAGACACTTAGGTGGTTCTCTGCACTGTTTTCAGTAGAACATCCTTGGGGTTGCCATAGTCTCAAACAGAGCTGTCTCCAAGTCAGAATTAATTTCTCCCTTTACCAGAATCTCACAGCGTATTTACTTGACACTTTCATGGCACGTTCCAGCATGGATTCGGAGACACCTACATACAGTTGTATTTTCTCCTAACATCTTTGCCTGGGAGCAGGGGTTGTGCCTGGAAGACAGGACTTATTTGACTGAATTTTGCCTTCTTGAACTGCAATTCAATTCCATTATAAACATTTGCTGAGCTCTGTCCCACAGACTCACACATATAATAGATTCTTGGTAAATGTGAGTTGAATGGGAAAATACATTTACAAGTGGAATCCTTGCAGAAGAACCTGGTGGGCCATTTCCTTCTTCATTTGTTTTAGAGACAGCACAGTGAAGTGATTCAGAGTGCAAGCTTTGGAGCCATACAGGCATGGGTTCAAGGTTTGGTTCAATGACTTATGAGATCTATGACCTTGTTCCTTGGTTCCTCAAGCCTCTGTTTCCTCATCTATAAAATGAAATGAATTACAGTACCTTCCTTCATGGAGGTGAGAAGCTCATTAAAGATAATGTAAATATGACAGTCCAGTGTCTAGTGTGCAATCAATGTTATACCTCTCATTATTATTATTATTGATTTTGGGTTCCTAAATCAAATAAATAAAAATTTTGAATTAAGTGCTAAGTTCTTAGTAGGCACCAAGACACCAAAGGAGAAGAACAGAAATTTCTCACTGAAATAGCTTTCAGAACCTCCGCAGGGTCTATCTACCCAAAATCATTGGCTTGAATACCTGGCGAGTGAGTCTGTTGAAGGATTTCTCAAGGTTCAGTGGGTATGAAGATAACACAGTTCTCGGTGACTGCACAATGGGTTTGATCTGAGGGGCTTAGGGCCTAAATTGTGTTACTTATGTGTATGTGGCTCTAGTTTCCAGATGGAGAACTTCACGAAATTGCACTGTAGAGACTTTTTAAAAGTGATGATACCATATTGCAGAAGACTGATCTGTATCCAAGCCTGCGACTTAGCATCAGATTACTTCAGAATATAAGTATTCTGGTACTTATAATAATAATTGCCTCTCTGGTCATTGCTACCTCTCACTATTGGTTGCTATGACCCTTTGAGCAAGAATGACTTCTGTGATGAGGGTTCTTACACTCCGGTATGGATTTAAAAAACACCTTAGGAGGCTTTGGGTTTTTTTTTTTTTTTCTTTTTCTTTAATCCTTTTTATTTCTTTTTGTTTTTTAATTGAACAAGACTTTATTTTGTTTCCTCCCTGGTTTACTTTTTTTTAAGTTTATTTATTTTGAGAGAGAGACAAAGAGAGACAGAGAGAGAGACCATGGAGAGATGGAGAAAGAGAATCCCAAGCAGGCTCTGTGCTGTTAGCTCAGAGCTGACTTGGGGCTCGAACTCACGAACTGTTGAGATCATAACCTGAGCCAAAATTGAGTTGGACGCTTAACAGAGCCACCCAGGCACCCCTCCTCCCTGGTTTAATAAAATTAGAAATTTTCTTTAAATATTTGCCAAGTATTTGATTCAATCACTTTTAAGCATCCAGACTCTGCAAAATACTGTCATTATTACACTGTGATGGACAGTAAAGCAAACTAATACTAAGGGTTTTTCTATTCTGTAAATATAAACACTTTTAAGTTTATACTTACAATAGCTTTGTGCAATAGGTATTGTCTTCATTTTAGCAGTAAGTAAACAGAGGCTTATTCAGAATCACTGGGGCCTAATGTATACACATATTCAACCTTATGGCTATGAACAACGATTTTCCAAAGTGGTTGTGCTAAGTTATTTTCTGATTAACAGGGTAAGAGCTCTTTCTAGTTCTTCACATTATTTCCAACACTTGGCATGTGTGTCTTTTTCCTTGTAACCATTGTAGTATGCATGAGGTGGTGTCTCTTGGCAGTTTTACTGTTACTTATAAGCACTTTTTATATGATATTCATTTTTGACCATTTGGAGATCCTCTTTGGAAGTGCTCTTTTCTCCATTTTTCTTTTTCTTTTTCTTTTTTTAATGTTTATTTATTTTTCAGAGAGAGAGAAAGAGACCAAGTGTGAATGGGGGAGGGGAAGAGAGAGAGGGAGACATAGAATCTAAAGCAGGCTCCAGGTTTTGAGATGTCAGCACAGAGCCTGACGCAAGGCTCCAACTCCCACACCACAAGGTCGTGACTTGAGCTGAAGTTGGACGCTTAACTGACTGAGCCACTCAGGCATCCCTCTCCATTTTTCTGTTAGGTTTTCCGCCTTTCTGTGATTAACTTAAAGAAGTTCTTGATATATTCTGAATACAAATGCTCTCCCAGATGTAGGTATTGCAAATAGCTTCCTCTGTTGTGTAGCTTATCTTTTAACTCTTAGTGATATCTCTTGTTAAATAAGAATTTTTTATTTTAATAGAATCCAGTTTTTCTCTTTCTGTTTACTGAATCTCCACTAACTCAAGGTCATGAAGATCCTCTGCTGCTTTCTTTCGAAAACTTTATTGTTTAACTTCTAAATATTTGATTAATTCTGAAATTGAATTTTGTGTATGGTGTGAGGCAGGGATCAGGCATAATTTTTCCATGTGGATATCCAGGTGAATCTGTACCTTCTCTATTGCTTGGCAATGTCACCTTGTCATATCAATACACAGTATGAACACAATCTGTTTCTTGATTCTCTATTTTATAGGTTTCATTGGTCTATTTTATGCCAACACCACCATTTTGTCTTGCATCACACATCTTATTCTGAGTTCATTTGTACTTCTTCTCGAATATCCTTTTTAAATTCCTTTCAGCAAGGTTTGTTAGTGGAAAACTCTTCGTTCTTATCTGAAAAAAAAATTTTTCCTTTACTCTAAATAAAATCCTGCCTTGATTTACAATTATATTTTTCCATCATCTTGAACATATTATTATATTCTGGGTTTCTTTTGGTGTTGCCAATCTAATTGCTGTCTTTTTATAAACAGTGTCTTTTTCCTCTCTATATTCTGCTGTTTCACTTCTACTTGAATTCCTAGGGGTAATTTTTTTTTAACTTCTCTAGCCTCTAATGTTCCCTAAATCAGAAGATTCATGTACTTTTGTCAACTCTATAAAATTCTGACATTATCTTTTGAGCAGGCACTTTTATTTTCTGTCTTTAGCTACAGAACCTCTCAGTCTATCTTACAATTTATCTTAGGTTTTCAGTATCTTTATCTCTATATTTCTCCTTCTGGGTAATATATTCAAATATATAATACCAGTGAAATAATCGTGTGATCGGTATGTGTAATTTTAAAGAAGTATCTTTTTAAATTTCTCAAGATAGATTTGATTTTTTTCCAAAATTATATGTCTTTTGGTTGTAGTATCTTGCTCACTTCCTATTTTATGTAAATTATTTTATGATTTTGGCCATTTGAAAACAATTATTCTAATATTTTACACTTTATTATTTTCTCTTCTATTAATATATTTTATAATATTTCAACAATTTCTCTCTAATAATATTTCTATTATGCAACAAGGTCAGGAGACCTCTGCTGCTATTTGTATCTACTGACTTGTGCTTGTATTGGATTGTTTCCTTGTGTTGTTTCTTGCAACTCTGGACTGAACTAATCTTTACAGGGGCTTTATATTTTGGGTTCTTTAATAAGTTTTGTTGAAAACATATCTCCAGTATAGTTTCCTGTTTCTTTTTGTTTTCTAAAAGGTGTTAGGGGACTTGGACATTAAGAGATTTTATCATGCGTATTCCCGAGCCCCACCAGACACTGGTTCCATGGCACTAGGGCCAGTAATCTGAATTCTCAAGCTGCCTCGGAGGTTCTGATTTGGATGCTTCACAGACCACATGCTGAGAAGCCTGTTCCATGAGCACTACAAAGGTTCCACATGAGAGATGAAGCCTTACGTTTCTTGCTTCTATTCTTTAATCACAAGGCTACACCCTCTCTTTAAATTCCACTAATAATATGATGTGAGGATACATCTGAGTTTGAAAAGCCCACGTTCCAATAAAACTGTCCTTCACAGCCCAGGAAAATTAACTGTTCTCTTCAATTGCCCCCTTTGTTCAGCTTGGAAGTTTCTGAGCTCTGTGAGATATACAATTATTTTATTTAAGGTTTCAGGCAATTTTTGTTGCCAAAATGTTTTGAAACTTGAAAATTACTATATGAGCTCTCAGTAGTGTCACTGTGCCAGTAGATTTTTGGACAACAAAAATAAGGCTTTTACTTTTCATCATTTGTGGTAGGTACAGCTAATATGAAGTACTTTTAAAAGGCACTTCATTTTCTCAGAAAGATAAAAAAAAGGTTAACAAAGGTCTGCTCATAAGAATATTGAAGGAAAAAAATAACATACCTCAACACGTGTGTTTAATATTAATTGCCTTTTTTTAAACAGTTGACACTATTGCTAATTAAACGTTCATTTGATTTCCCATGACTTACCTTCAGCAGTTTTTATCAATTATTCAATTATGGCTAATTAGCATGTTGAAACTGATTATTACTCTGTTTTGAAACACCTATTAGTTTGTTTTGAACCAAATGGCATTGAAATTCATCTTGGCTGTCCTAGTGTATTACAAGAACAACAACTGCTGCGGGTGATACACCTTAACTTTTCCACAAGTATAAATAAATGTATGGAAATATTTACATACATACACAAACATGGAACAGAAGCACTGGTGTTTGATGGAATGAGTTTCATGCGGGATTTATTTCCTGTCTCTACTATCTTCTCAGGAGGTAATCTTGGGCAAATCACTTCGACAATCTGAAATTCAGTTTTTATTACAAGCAAAATGAGTACATATTTTCAAGGGAGAGAGGGCTCTAGGTGAAAATAGAGACTTGTCTAAGCACTGCTTTTGGGCCCCTTTAGCAGAGTATATGAAAAGGAGAGAAATACACTACCCCAACCCCCCCAAACCCCCAAGATTTCCCTGAGGATGCAGGAAACCACACCAGTGGGGCTGGAGCGTCAGCAGCAGCCTCCAGGGAGGAATGCAATGGTTTATAAGCATGAAGAGCAACAACAGGCAAGGGGCCTGGGTGGTCAAACAGCAGTGGCTGCTGTGCAGCAAAGGCCCCTGGAAGAGAAGCCCCACTGGGGCACAGCACTGGCAGAGTCTGCTGTGCCTGGCAGAGCAGTGTGGAGGCCCAGCAGCAGCCAGCAAAAACCACAGGAGCCTAAAATATATCCATGGAAATTACAATTACCTGGAGGTGGGGGAGTAGAGAAGAGTCAGCACACCCTGATCATTGACTGCAAACTACTTTATACTTACAGTGACTCTGTTCATACAAGCAGGGTATCCGTAGCTCCAATTCTTCGATGACAAAAGAGAACTGCAAGGCATTAAATGACTTACTTGGAAATGTAAGTACATTGTAGTACAGATGATAATCCCAGAATTCGTGTTCTAAAATTACATTTTTGGGGGTGCCTGAGTGGCTCAATCGGTTAAGTGTCTGACTCTTAATTTCGGCTCAGGTCATGATCTCGCGGTTCGTGGGTTCTAGCTCCACGTCAGGCTCTGCACTGATAGTGCAGAGCCTGCTTGGGATTCTCTCTCCCTCTCCCTCTCTCTCTGTCCCTCCACCAGGCACTCTCTCTCAAAATGAATAAAATAAATTAAAAAATAAAAATAAAATTACATTTTTTCAATGCTTTAAAGTTACATTTTTCTCCCGCGTCGGGCTCTGGGCTGATGGCTCAGAGCCTGGACCCTGTTTCTGATTCTGTGTCTCCCTTTCTCTCTGCCCCTCCCCCGTTCATGCTCTGTCTCTCTCTGTCCCAAAAAAATAAATAAATAAACGTTAAAAAAAAAAATTAAAGTTACATTTTTCTATTTATAGAAAAATAAAGCCATCGTGTATATACGCCTACACACCTATCAAAATGGCTGAAATTTAAAAAACTAATCATGCTTAATGTAGGAGAGGAAGTGAGGAGCTGAAACCCTCATGCACTGCTGGTGGGAATGGAAAATGGCAACAATGACTTTGGAAAACAGTTTGTCAGTTACTTAAAAAGACTACTTACTTATGACCAGCCATCTACTCCCAGGCATTTTCTACAGAAGAATGAAAGCACTTGTGCACACAAAGACTTATGTATACACAAATGTTCATGGCAGCTTTACTTGTAAGAGCCCCAAGGAAAAGAACCTCAATCAAGCCCCTCAACAGTTGAGCAGGTAAACACGTTATGGCGTGCAACGGGAACATTAGAAAGCAGGATAACGGAATGAACTACTGATACACATGGCAACGTGCATAAGATCACAGTAAGTATGCTGAATGAAAGAAACCAGACCTCCCTCCCACGCAAAAAAGTACACACTATGTGATTTCATTTATATAAAATTCTAGAAATGAGGAAAGTTGGGGATGAAGGACATGTTCGTTGTCTTGAATGTAGTGATGGTTCCATTGGTCCATTCATGGGTCAAAACATCAAATTGTACACATGAAGTTCATGTGTTTATTGTATGTGTACTACACCTCAGGAAAACTACCAGGAATGAACTAAAAGCCCTAGGCTACTCTTAATTCTGTCCTGCAATTTTGTCAGTATGACTTACGGATTTTTGGTCTTGTAAGGTTTCCAGAGATTCCTAGAACTATTTGACTTCTCTTTCCTCTTGGGTATGACACTGGATTAACGCTTGAGGCTTCTTAACACCTCTGCAAATTAAGATTTTCTTTTCAATATTGAAAAGTTCTAATTTTTATTTTGAATATAGAGACAATGTGGTTAATGTCGTCTTCTTTAGAGATGCACACTAAGGTGTTTGGGGGTGGAGTATCATAATGTCTGCAGTCTATTGACTAATGGTTCAACAGAAAAAAAAAACAACAACAGCAAAACCCCCATATATGGAAGGAAAAAGCAAATGTTGTAAAGTGTTAAAGAGTATATGCATATTTATCATACACCTCTTTGAACTTTCCTTTAGATTTGAAATTGTGCAAAATGAATGAAGTTGGGAAGAAAACAGGCAGAATTGCTTTGTAGTGTCTTCTGCCACTCAAGCTGATAGTGGTACACTTTCCCAAGTCCCCTGGCAAATTCAATTTTTCACTAGAGGAAAGAATTTCACAGGCTCCTAAAATGATTTGATACAAAAATACATTGCTCACAGGGCACCTGTGTGGCTCAGTCGGTTGAGCAACCGACTTCGGCTCAGGTCATGATCTCACGGTTTGTGAGTTCGAGCCCCGTGTCGGGCTCTGTGCTGACAGCTAGGAGCCTGGAGTCTGCTTTGGATTCCCCACTCATGCTCTTTCTCTCTCTGTCTCAGAAATAAATAAACATTAAATAAACATGTTTTTTTAAAAATACACTGCTCACATAGAATAGGTACTCAGTAAATGTGTAAGGAAGTAAAGGAGCAACACAAGATGGTGATAAGGGAAGTAAAATTATTTTGTTATTACTCATAATCACCAAGCAGGGTGCTCATTTTCTTACACAACATTTCTTTCTTTGATGTCAGCATCAGAGACAGAACATTGCAACGGGTCCAACAAGACGTGATCTTGTATAACTTGTGTCTTCTGGAAAGACTGCATGGATAGGAGATAAGGTAAGTCCTGACTCTGCCCCTAAGTAGATATATGATCTTCAGTGAGTTACATATTCTTCCCATGCCCTAATTTTCTCATCTGTAAAAGGGGCTAGTAAAACAAACACTATCCCAGGGGATTTTATAAAGTTAAAGGAGAACCGAAATATAATTAAAACTGGTCTGAAAAGATTAAAGTGTCACACAAATGTAAGATATATAGGCTAATAATCTTTTTTGTTCAATAATGAAGAATACCTCTTTACAGAGAGCAATTTGCAGAGATGAATTACTACTTATCAGGTGGAAACATGAAATTGGCAGATACTGGCAGTTTTATTCTGGCAAACACATTCCAAACTATTTCATCCAATTCAAGGAGGAATTGAATATCTTAACGCATGCTCGCTCACTTGAAATTTCCCAGCTATTATTTTGTAGGTTTATTTCTAAACTAAGCTCTAATTTCTTTTAGGTAGGAATATTTCTTTCACTGGCAGCACCACCAGAATGAATCATCAGTCTACAGGACTGATCTTTGTGACAGAGTTTTAAAATGAGAGAACAGCAGGGACACTGGTATGACAAGGTATGTGGCTCATGTGGTTTTAATGTGTGCGTTTGTGACTCACCACACAAGCCCTCCTCATGGACTCAATGCCCCTCTGGCTATGGAGAGATGGGCAAAGCGATAGATTTAGGTAATTGCCTGGATTCTGCCACCAACCACTTGTGTGACCTTGGAAAAGCTGCTCCCCTTCTTTGACGCCTCGTCAATGAAATGAGGCTGTAAATAGCTGACCTTTCAGACCCTTCTAGACCTGACATTCTGACAGGTTGATGATATGACTGGTGAAATTTATGTTAATGTTTTACCTTAGTACCTTCCTTTCGAGTTCCAAGATGTTCAGGTGGGTCTAGGATACACAAGCAAGACCAGTGGATGCACACTGCAGAACTGCAGATTTCAGTTGGATACAGATCACAGTGTTGGAAAGATTAAGTCCCAGGGTGCCCGGCTGGCTCAATCGGTTGAGCATCCAACTTCAGCTCAGGTCACGATGTCACCTTTTGTGATTTCAAGTCCCACATTGGGCCTGTGCTGACAGCTCAGAGCCTGGAGCCTGCTTTGGGTTCTGTGTCTCCCTCTCTCTCTGACCCTCCCAGCTCACACTCTTGTCTCTCTCAAAAATAAATAAACGTTAAAAAAATTAAAAGAAAGAAAAAGATTAAGTCTGTTTGACAGTAAACTGGATGAGGGAGAGGTCAGGTCTAAGAGGTGTTGTAAGCTACCTCTTTGAGGTGTGCTCTGTACTCCTTGGGCTCCAAACACACAATGAGGCAGACAAAGCAAAATCAAGAAAGTTACAATGACACAGCAGTCCTCAAAATCAAGGCAACATTTCCCCGACCAGAAATAGAACAAGAACAGAGCCAGTTAGTGCGGCCACGGTGCCAATCTGCTGGGCTCTGGACCCTGAAGTCGGTGAAGGTTGTTGGGAGCTCCATTCAGGCAGCATAACACAGACCAGTGTGTTTCATTCAAGGAGTGGGAACAGAGCCAGGCATACTACAGAAAGTGGAAGTCTGAGGGGAGTCTTCCCGTGAAGAAAGCTAACGAGCTACCACCACCAGGTCTATGGCCACACAGGGCTGCCTCCCAGGAAGGGCAGAAGCAGCTTGATGCCAGAACCAAGTCCAAGATGTTCGCCAGTTCAGTGACATAATTGCTTCTCCATCTCCCAGTATCACACACACTGGGTGCTGGGGGCAGGGGACAAGATGGGGCACCCCACACTGCCCAACCTTGCAAGATGAGTGAGCACAGAGAGAAAAAGCAAGAGGACAAAACACTCCACCCAAGAATAAGGGCAAGAGTCAGTTTCCACTATGACTTTTAATTGGTCTTTATCCCACCCTTACCCATATCAGAGTATCTTTAACAAATAATCAGAGGGATACTGACAAGATGGGAAGTCAGTCATGTCATTCTCTGTTGTGTCTTCTCTGGTCCCCTTCAAGGTCAAATCACAGCTTCCACCCTGGACTGTAAGTATCACATGATCTGGTGTCCTGGCACTTCTCATTACTGCTCTCTGTTGTCTTCCTCCTCTTTTCCCTCACTCACTACACTGCTTCCTGGGCCTCCTTGCCTTTTCTCCAATATGTCTTCTTCTCAGTGTCTTTGCCCTGACTGTTTCTTCTGCCTGGAAATGCCCAGCCCCCAGCCAAGACACCCTCACATCTCAACTGCTCCAAATCTGCTCATATGTTTCTTCTCAGGGAGGCCTCTACTGACCAACCCCATGTAAAGCCAGGCCACTCTTACCCCCTGCAATCCCCCTTACATATTGCCTACACTTTCAAACACTCGGTTATTAAAAGTATGCTTTTAGCATCCCCTGGGAGCTTGTTAGAGATGCAGAACTTCAGACCCCAACTCAGACCACAGAATCAGAGTCTGCATTTAACAAGGTCCCAAGAGACCTACAGGCACATTAAAGTTTGAGAAGCACTATTCCAAAAGACCACATAATTTATTTCTTTATTATATTTATTGTTTATGGCCCTAAATCCCTGTACTAGAATGTTAATTCCATGAGGTTAGGGATTTGGGTCTGTTTTATTGATGATGAGTCCCAGAGGCTAACACAGTGCTTGGTACATATGTTGAATGAGTGGATGTTTTCCTATGAATTATCTGTAAAAGGATTTCCAACATTACCTGTACAATCCAGAGATTAAATTAATAGTCTTATATTTAAGTCTAGGGAAGAACAGTATAAAATTAAGAATTTTTTTTTCACTCCTCGGCATTAAAAAATATCAGTTCACTGAAGAATACATTCAAAGAGGGTTAAGTGTCTGGCTCTTGGTTTCAGCTCAGGTCACAATCTCACAGTTTGTGGGTTTGACCCCTGCATCAGGCTCTAAACTGGCAGTGCAGAGCCTTCTTGGGATTCTCTCTGTCTCTCTCTCTTTCTCTCTCTCTCTCCCATGCCCCTTCCCCACTAGCACTGTCTCTGTTTCTCTCAAAATAAATAAACTTTAAAAAAAAAGAATACATTCAAAGAATAAAGCATTAATGGGGAAAATTAATGCATAGCCCTCTAAGACTCTAGAATATAAAGCAGAGAAAGAAGCTGAAGAAACAAAAAGCAGCCTATGGATGTCTGTCCTCCTCTTTCTCTCGGATATGTGCCTGCATGTAGGAGCTGCTTCAGCCCTACATTGGATGGAGCTGGGCAGCAGGAGGGCCCCTTTCTGACCTGGGTGTCAGAAACCCTGAGCCCTCACTTCAGGTTTGACTATCACTGGCCAGGTAAGCCATTTAACCACTCAACCTCCAAGTCTCCATCTGGAAAATGAGGGAGTGGAACTGCAGGACCTTGTAGGTCCTCATAGGTCCCCTCTCCTTCTGTGTTCTATGAATCCATCTGGTGGGGCAACCCCAACCTTCACACCCATTTCTAGGAAAATGAGCCCCAGTGGTTATCATTTCTTTGCCTTTCCTCCCGTGTGGTGCTCCATCTATACTGCATTTCATAGACATGTCACTGAAACCTTTTTGTGTATAAACCCTACAGGTGCCCACTGAGGGGATATGTGTGCATGTGTATATGGGGGAGGGGATTGACGCCACAGTTGGCACTGACTCCTGGCCCACCTTGTGCCACAGATGATCACATTCCCCCGTCACACATACTCTTGCCGCTGTGGCCTGGGGGCTCCCTTTGCTGTGAGCACACTCCAGCCTGAAGTTGAGATAGTGGACAGACAACCACAGTAGTTTCCCCTTCACCCTGTGCCCAGTCTTGATTTGGGAATAACATCTTCTGTCCCTCCTTAGACTTCGAGGCCTAACTGGAAACTGTGTAAGTTAGTGAGTTTAGTAGACAGAAGCCCCAGACTCCTAGTGATCTAACTTTGGCAGGAGACCAAGAGCAAGGAATGCTGGGTATCTACTATTGTTGCCAAAAACTGCCCTTTGTGCTTTGGAACCAAAATATAACTCCAAGACAGAGTTTGGAATAAAGAGGAATGGTAGCTTTGTTGCTTTTTGGGCAAAGGAGGCTGTAACAGCCTATAAACTTCTAAAAACTGCAAGCCTGCACAGAGGGAGGGGCTGGGGGTTTAGAGAGAAATACAGGATCTAGCTGCATTTGCAGAAATTGTGAACTTGTTGTGGCCTCCTTTGTCATGTCTTTAGGGTGATACCAGATTCCTGAAATAAAAGGCTAAGAAGGGAGGTAAGAGGTTTGCAGAAGACCGTGGGTGGGGGGTGGGGGCGGGTGGGAAAGTTACTTTAAAATCGAGCTGGCACAAAAACAGACACATAGACCAATGGAATAGAATAGAAACCCCAGAACTAGACCCACAAACGTATGGCCAACTCATCTTTGACAAAGCAGGAAAGAACATCCAATGGAAAAAAGACAGTCTCTTTAACAAATGGTGCTGGGAGAACTGGACAGCAACATGCAGAAGGTTGAAACTAGACCACTTTCTCACACCATTCACAAAAATAAACTCAAAATGGATAAAGGACCTGAATGTGAGACAGGAAACCATCAAAACCCTAGAGGAGAAAGCAGGAAAAGACCTCTCTGACCTCAGCCGTAGCAATCTCTTACTCGACACATCCCCAAAGGCAAGGGAATTAAAAGCAAAAGTGAATTACTGGGATCTTATGAAGATAAAAAGCTTCTGCACAGCAAAGGAAACAACCAACAAAACTAAAAGGCAACCAACGGAATGGGAAAAGATATTTGCAAATGACATATCGGACAAAGGGCTAGTATCCAAAATCTATAAAGAGCTCACCAAACTCCACACCCGAAAAGCAAATAACCCAGTGAAGAAATGGGCAGAACACATGAATAGACACTTCTCTAAAGAAGACATCCGGATGGCCAACAGACACATGAAAAGATGTTCAGCGTCGCTCCTTATCAGGGAAATACAAATCAAAACCACACTCAGGTATCACCTCACGCCAGTCAGAGTGGCCAAAATGAACAAATCAGGAGACTATAGATGCTGGAGAGGATGTGGAGAAACGGGAACCCTCTTGCACTGTTGGTGGGAATGCAAATTGGTGCAGCCGCTCTGGAAAGCAGTGTGGAGGTTCCTCAGAAAATTAAAAATAGACCTACCCTATGACCCAGCAATAGCACTGCTAGGAATTTATCCAAGGGACACAGGAGTACTGATGCATAGGGGCACTGGTACCCCAATGTTCATAGCAGCACTCTCAACAATAGCCAAATTATGGAAAGAGCCTAAATGTCCATCAACTGATGAATGGATAAAGAAATTGTGGTTTATATACACTATGGAATACTACGTGGCAATGAGAAAAAATGAAATATGGCCTTTTGTAGCAACGTGGATGGAACTGGAGAGTGTGATGCTAAGTGAAATAAGCCATACAGAGAAAGACAGATACCATATGGTTTCACTCTTATGTGGATCCTGAGAAACTTAACAGGAACCCATGGGGGAGGGGAAGGAAAAAAAAAAAAAAAAGAGGTTAGAGTGGGAGAGAGCCAAAGCATAAGAGACTGTTGAGAACTGAGAGCAAACTGAGGGTTGATGGGGGGTGGGAGGGAGGAGAGGGTGGGTGATGGGTATTGAGGAGGGCACCTTTTGGGATGAGCACTGGGTGTTGTATGGAAACCAATTTGACAATAAATTTCATATATAAATAAAAAAAATAAATAAATAAATAAAAATAAAATCGAGCTTCACTGAAGCATTACTGCACCATTTTGATTTTTGTTCAACTTTATGCTTTTAAGAGGTTTCACTATGTACCCAGCACTGTAGGGGAATCTCCCCAGAGTGTACAACTGCTGAACACTAGTTTTATGGGGTGTTCAATGGTGTTATTTGGAGGTAAATTTCCCTGATCTAACAAGTTTGGGAAACACTGGGATAAAGTTAAATACAGTGAAATGGCAGTGTTTCTCAGTGTTAAGATGCAAATGTGCAGTGGGAATTTGCAAAAGGACTGATAGAGTGTGAGGGTGTCTCCCATACTTATTGGCCACACAGCCCCTTTTTGCAAAGGGTCCTATTTTGGGAAACACCGAGGAGGCGCAGGACACAGAATCACTGGCCAGTTGGCCCAGTGCATCACATCACAGATGTGGACCCTTGGTCCCAAGAGAGATGAAGTAGCTTGTCCCAGGGTCTCCCAGGGTCCCCCAGCTAAAACTGAAAGCCATATTGCTCATCTCTCAGCCAAAGTAAAAGACAAATTATTTTTGCAGGCATTTAGTTAACCATTAATTCACCTTAAGCCTGTGATTTTCAGAGACACACAGACATTAGATGAAAGAAATCATTAATAATGTGAGAAAAGGGGCTTTCAGGTAACAAAAGCTTTTTAACAGTCAAATATATGCTGCCTATTATTCTAATCCCAGTGAATGAATGAATTAGAGAAAAAATTTCATAGATATTACACCATCAACTTTGAGAGCTATACCTTTATTAACACAAATAAAATTGAGGAAACAAGACAAAATAATACAGACAATTATAAACTGTAAATTTTTTATAAAAGGTCTGATTCAATCTAAAGCATAATTATAAACTTTGCCAACCTCTTATGTGTTGACAAAAATTTAGAGTAAATTATATAATAACTTCGGTTGTTATCCTGATTATGTTCTTAAAAGCAAGATTTCATATTCTGACCATAATACATATGCTGACACAACAATTTTTAATCCTCTAAGTGGAAACCATACCTGAATCTTTTCGAAATCCCCTTATCCTTGTTTTGATAGAGGAGAAAATACTCTAATGTCAGAGAAAAACCAAAGTTCAGAACCACAATACATTAACTGGTTTTTCTGGAATTTCAAACTTATGCATAGTCCTTCCAGTCCGAAGGGAGATGATCAAAATGATCAGATTATCTCTGAGGGTCATTTCCAGGTGGTCATTCCAATCAGAGCCCATGTTTCTGAAAACTCTTTAAGTACAATATTCAGCATCTAATATAAATAAGGACTCGCGGGCTCCTGAATTTCTTTTTCTTTTGTTTGTTCTACCTCAACACACAAACCTAATAAAAAAGGATTGTAAGTAGTCATCACCAGTCTTTTGTTTCATTAATAGGAATGCAAAAATGACTACTTCACAGAGCAAAACAAGTTAGTAAAAATGTATTTGCATACACAAGGCGTATGACTTCCAAGAGCCTGGCAATGATATTTTCAATAAAGTCAAGATCATTCCTTTTTTATCTCATCACCTTGTTCGTTAGCATGGGGGAAACCTTTTAGTAGTAACAGCTCATTTTCTTTTATGTACTTTGCTGTGCTCTCTCTTTGAACAAACACAGTAGCTTCATTTTAACACATGGATAGAAAGAATGTGAATCTATATTCCTTTTTATTCTGGGAGACAAATAGGACAGGGGCTAAAACTAAAACTGGAGGGGTACCAGGGTGGCTCTGGGCTTCTAAAACTAAAACTGGAGGGGGACCTGGGTGGCTCAGTCAATTAAGCTTTCAACTTTGGTTCAGGTCAAGATCTTGTGGTTTGGGGTTTCGAGCCCCACATCGGGCTCTTTGCTGACAATGTGGAACCTGCTTGGGATTCTCTCTATCCCTTCCCTACTTGCACTCTCTCTCTCAAAATAAACTTTCAACAAACAAACAAACAAACAAACTGGAGCCATTACTATAGAGACAGAACCAAGGCCATCTGTAATATGTGTAACAATTTCTAAAAGACAATGCCACAAGTTTGCTGCTCCAGGCCATGGGAGTTGTCACTGTCTTTACTTTGGTTTTGCAGACAAATCCCTACACGATTTGGCACATAACCACATCTTTGAGGCTGGCTTCTAATCTTTGTCTTAACTTGGCTTGTGATTAACAATTTGAAAATGATACATTTTAAAATAATTGTTTAGAATTTATATACTTTTTAGTTCTGTCCACTGAAATGTCCTAGAAACAATGTCCAACCTAGTAATAATGAGTCCTCTTGTCTCACAGGTTATGGTTTTTAAGTATTATCCTCCACAAACCAAACAAAATGAAAATCCACAGGGCTCCTTGGAGAAATGGATTACTCTAGGTCTGCAGTGGAGAATATAAACAATGAATGAGCCTGGATTATCTTCTTCCCTCAGATAGTTACGATGTTCTTAAAGGCTACTAGGACTCATAAACCAACCTGAAAAGCCTCCTATCAGCCGAAGAAGATGGGACAATTAGAATACCAACAGGCCAAAGATATCAAAACACACACAGTGTAATTACTTCTTGAGTTCATAATTGTTAAAAACAAGCAAAAATTAACTAGCTACTATTGGGGGATGCTTAAATGAACTTGTTTTTTTTGTTTTTTGTTTTTTGTTTTTTTAATGGGTATGTAAAGGAAAAGAATCAAATGTTTATCTACTTTTCCTGTACAAACTGTATTATCAATAAACAAATAGATGAGAGGAAGTGTTTTTCTTTAAAAAAGTATTCCAGCCAATAAATGAAGAAGGCATGACAGAGTGGCACTATTTTAAAACAAGCTAATGGATGCATGCATTGAGCTCCAACAACCACTGCTGTGGGAGAGAAAGAACAATAAGGTTCTTCTTTTTGTTTTTAAGTTTATTTATTTATTCCTAAAGGAAGAGAGAAAGCAAGCAAGCACAAATGGGAGAGGGGCAGAGAGAGAGGGAAAGAGAATCCCAAGCAGACTCCACACTGCCAGTGTGAAGCCTGAAGTGAGGCTCGATCTCACAAACCGCAAGATCATGACCTGGGCCAAAACCAAGAGTAGGACCCTTACTGACTGAGCCACCCTGATAAGCTACTTCTTGATAGAACAAATCACCACTGTCTAGGAAATATCACCCTTCCTCCACTTTCTGACATAAAAGGAACCTGATTGATCAGTTGAGAGGAAATATAGAGGACTGAGGAAAGTGTTAAACCACACCATGAGGATGCCATCAGCCAATAGTCTGGGGGAAACACAGGACAGCAACCCAGTTTCCACTACACATAAAATGCAAGGGGAGCATTTAGACTGACAAAGACATAGGAGACATGATAATGAATCACAGGTGTGAGTCTTATTTAGATCTTGACTAAACAAGGGGATCTTATTAAAGATCTTGATTAAAGGGGGTAAATATGACATACATGAGTCAATCAGAAATTTGAATGATTGAATATTTGATATTTTGAGGAACTATTTTTGATGGTTTAAAGGTCTGATAATGGTATTGCAATTATGTGGGGAGAAAAGAATCTTATTCTTTTATTTTTTTAATATGAAATTTGTTGTCAAATTGGTTTCCATATAACACCCAGTGTTCATCCCAACAGGTGCCCTCCTCAATAGCCATCACCCACCCTCCCCTCCCTCCCACCCACCATCAATCCTCAGTTTGTTCTCAGTTTTTAAGAGTCTCTTATGGTTTGGCTCCCTCCCTCTCTAACTTTTTTTTTCCTTCCCCTCCCCCATGGTCTTCTGTTAAGTTTCTCAGGATCCACATAAGAGTGAAAACATATGGTATCTTTCTTTCTCTGTATGATATTCTTTTAGAGACACATAATGAAACATTTAGAGATTAGTGATGTGGTTTCTAGGATCTGCTTCAAATTAATACAGAAGGGGATGTGTAGGGGTGCTAAAAATGAAACAGTATTGCTTATGAGGTCATTATTATTAAAGCTTGCAAGTTCACGAGGGTTTATTCACCTATTCTCTATTGTGCTCCTTTGGGAAACATAATGAAAAGTTTAAAAAATGACTATATGTGAACCTAAAAGCGAAAGGAAGAAATTCTATGATTACTCAAGTAACAGTTGAATCAGTACATATCTTTCTTCCTTTATCCGGGGGCTCAGGGCATGAAGGGTCTCTCTACAGCCACCCCTCCCCTAAGAAAAAAAATTAGGATTGTAAATCTTGAATGAAATTGTGGTAAATGTTGTAATACCCTTACATTGAATTCAAATTCTACGCCATGTCTACCAACTGCCACTTTTTGCATAATGATGTGTGCTAAAGGCTTTTCAAAATGTAATCAAAGCAGTACAGTGTAATTATAGTCCTTTAAACGGGCATGGGACTTGCCAGTTTAATAAAACTTTCATAGACATTTAATTGAACCCTCACCAAAACATAGGCTAGATCAGTCAAGCATTCTTAGTACCATTTTTACAGATGGGGGAGAAAAAGACAACATCCAAAATTGTACAGCTATTAATTAGTAGAAAAAGTAGAACCCATGTTCTTTTGCTTTCTGTTCAGTATTTTTTCCCTACATAATGATGTTTCTTAGAAAAGCAAGGTAAGTTTTAGTTTAAATGACATATCAAGATGAAAGCACATTTTGTTATCTTATGAAATCAAGAAATAAGATTCATATGATATAAATGATAAGATTTATATTCAAGAGTTAAATCAGTTTACATTTACTTTTTTTCTAAAAATGTGGTTCATAAATTTTAAATGATTTGGAGGTTTTCAAAACAAAAAAAAATTGACTCTCTAAGATAAGAAAGACAAACTTTCCCCTGACATATCATATGGTGATTTACAATATATATTATCAAGAGGAAAAAGAATGTATTTATTCAGTTATAACCCCCAAATACTTTTTTTTCCTTTTTTAATTTATTCTTTTTTTTCAAATGTTCATTTATTTTTGAAAGACAGATGTAGAGAGAAAATAGGGAAGGGGCAGACAGAGACTGAGACAGAACCCCAAGCAGGCTCCACGCCATCAGCACAGAGCCTGTTGTGGGGGTTGAACTCACATATCATGAGATCATAACCTGAGCTGAAACCAAGAGTTGTGCTCTTAATTGACTGAGCCACCTAGGTGGCCCTATCTTTTCCTGACTCTACATATAATATCTTTGAGAAATTTTATCTTTAAGAGATCCTGCAAACTTAAAGAAGGTGCCTACTACCAATGCCATGATAAAGCATAATCCTAAATGTCCTAAGCAATGTCTAAAGATAAGAAAAGCAAATGAGAAGAAAATGCTAGAGAAGCAAAGGTAAATGCATGATTATTTTCAGACAACATGATTTTCTGCTCAATAACCTAAGGGAATCAACTTAGAAACTGTTTGAACTTATAAATGATTTCAATGTTTCTCCTACGGACTAGTAATAACCAGTTATAAAATAAATGGGAGAAAGTGCATTCAAACGACCAACCAAAATATTTAATGTGAAGAAAACTGCAGGACTTAACTTAGAGACAAAAAAAAAAAAAAAAAGACTTGAATAAATGGAGAGATAAAATGTTCCTAGAATATTTTATATATTGTATATTATATATTATATATATGTGTGTATATATTCTTCCCAGTTAATTTATAAATTTAATACAATTCTAATCAAAATCCCAAAGTTTTGAAGTTTTTCTTTTTGTTTTTGTTTCTATTTTTTGTGATGAGAAGAAGGATTTGGAGAAAATTAAATCATTTGTAAAGTTCATCTTAAAAATTAAATGCACTCTAATAGCTTAGTGTTTTGTTTTGTTTTGTTTTGTTTTGTTTGAAAGGCAAGGAGAGTACAGTCTTGAGTTACGCAGTTATAATAATGCAGATTGCCTGGTCTTGAAATTGAGCAGTGCTGGAGTCAGACCTAAATACAGATGAATAATAATGAAATGGACAACATCTCGATAGGGTGGAAACAAATGATTAACCCATCGGGAAAGATTAAGTTAGAGTCTTTCCTCATACATTAAAATAAATCTTAGATGGACTAAGAAATACAAAATTAGTAAGCTGAAAAGCAACTTTGTCATAAGCCACAAAAGACTGGGTGAACAAATGAGCTACATAAAATTGTCAGAGTCAAGTATGCCAATTATCCCATGCCACCACAAATATAACCATGAAGCAAGAAACAAATTCTCCTTTGGCTACAGGTAACAGTTGCTGGACAACCACTGGTTTAAGTAGTAAAGATATTTCATTATCTCACATAACAAAAAGATGGTGGAAAGTGGTCCCAGGTTTGGTACAGCAATTCACTGATACTGTCAGTGACCTATACTCTTTCCATTTTCATCTCCATGATCCTCTAGTGTAGGTTTTTCATGCTCCTGGAGGTCATCTCACGTTGCAAAATGGCTGTCAAAGCTCCTGTCGTTAAATCCACATTCAAGGCAAGAATAAGTGGGAAGGAACAGCACAGACAATAAGTGGGGTGTTGTTATTGTTGTTTTTGTTTGCTGGCTTGTTTTTATAAGGAACAAAAACATTCTCAGAACTCCCTCTGGTTTTCTGCTTATGTCTCAATGTCTAGATGTGTACAACAAGGCCACTCCTAGACACAAGGAAAACTAGGATTTCTCTTTGCAGTCTCCAGAGAAGAAGGCAGGTAATGGAGGAAGGGGTTGGCAGTGTGTGACTGAGCTACCCAAAATTCATAGAAAAATGGCAAAGTAAGAACATATAGGTAACAAAAAGATCTATCTGTACTCTGGAAAGAGTTTTTAAAAATCAATAAGGAGAAAAAGGGAAATTATAATAAAGAGTCTAAGGATTTCAAAAGGTAATTTATTGGGGGCACCTGGGTGGCTCAGTTGGTTAAGGGTTGGACTTCGGCTCAGGTCACGATCTCACGGTTTGTGGGTTCGAGCCCTGCATTGGGATCTGTGCTAACAGCTCAGAGCTTGGAGCCTGCTTCAGATTCTGTGTCTCCCCCTCTGCCTCTCCCCTGCTCATGCTCTCTCTCTCTCTCTCTCTCTCAAAAATAAATAATAAACATTTAAAAAAATTAAGGTATTTATTGGGAGAAAAAAATGAATAACCATTAAATAGATGAGAAGCAAGTGATCTATCTAATCAGTAATCTAAGAAATATCAGCTTGAAAAATATTAAATAGGGTTATGGTGAGCTTTGCCTTTCTGTGGTTAAGGGACACTGCAATCAAGTTTCTTCGTGCTTCCTTACAATCAATTCTCTCCCTCTAGGCAGCCACTCTTATGATTTCTAGCATATATTACTTTTGTAATTTAAAAACTGCTTAAAACTTAAATATAAGAAAATCCTCACAGGAGCACTCTGCACCCAACCGAAGAAAATTACAACAAACTTAAGCTTGAGCAAATTGGGCATGAAAAATACTGTTATTGTGGAATGAGAGACTTGAAAAAATGAGATATTTGTTCCATTTTAAAAACATTTGCAAACTCTCATTATTCTGCATCAAATCCTTCTGATTTCATTTTGTTTTCTCATGATTAAATATGTTTTGCACACAATATTAAATATGAATATGCCACTTAGAAACAGCATTCCAGGAAGGAGAAGATTGAAAACCAGCCATTCATCTGGAAAAGTTAATTTCCTTCTCCTTATTTAGGTTGACTCTTTTGGGGAGCCAAATTGGGGAGGCTCATTAAATGCTATAGTATTCATACTGGATGTAATTAGTAAAAATACCCAAGACTTCTGCTCCCACCCCTCCCCAGCAATCTTACAGTCCAGGTGAGAAGACAGAACCTTAAAAAAATTAGTTCATAGCACAGTTATTAAAGGCCACATTGTGAGGACCATATGAGGAAAGAAATCTGTGATCCTTACCCTGCCCATGTGTTATAAGTATCACAGGAGTGTGTGACTATGAACACACCCTGGAAACACCTGCTACCATCTAGACACTTAATTGTGGTCCTCATGAGGAGGCTGGAGAGATTATGGAGTTCAGGTCATCAGATTCCACCTGCTAAGTCTTGACCCTACCACTCATCCGTAACAACCTGTGTGTTGTGAAGAATCTACAGTTTGCGGCAGAGGCAGGGGGGCGGTGGATTGGGAGGGTATGGGACTAGACAACAAACATGAAGCCAACTGTGATAACACGCTCTCATAGAAGACCAAAGTGGTCTGGCTTAAGGGAAAGGGTAGGGCAAGGAGGAGGCAGTTTGAGCAAAGGCCCTGTATCAGTTTGTGTAGGCTGCCATAACAAAGTACCACAGGCTGGGGGCATAAACAACAGATTTTTTTTTTTCTCACAGTTCTAGAGGTTGGAAGTCTAAGATCAAGGTGTCAGCAGGTCTGGTTTCTCCTGAGGCCTCTCTCCTTGACTTGCAGATGGCTGCTTTCTGACTGTGTCTTTACATGGCCTTGGAGCGGGGACGAAGGGGTGGAGGTCTGGTGTTTCTTTCTCTTCTTATAAAGATACCTGCTCTATAGGATTAGAGTGTCCCACCCTAATAGCCTCATCTAGCCCTAATGATCTCCTTAAAGGTCCTATCTCCAAATACAGTCACATAGTGATTAGGTCTCCAACATACGAATTGGGGGGCAGGAAACAACTCAATCCATAACAAGCCCCACAGTGAGATCCATGTCCTTCATCAAAAAGAAATGAACAGTCAGTTCTGGGGGAGCTTGGAGACATGTACTCCAGCACTGTGAGTGATAAGGATGGATAGGAGTGCAGCTTGAATGATTCAAGCTCTGAGCTCACCAACACCAGGGACCCACCATCAACATGGTGCCTCTATCAAGGGACCTTGGCCTCGGCAGGTGTTTAGGCTGAGGTGGCCTCCACTCCCTCACAGAAGGCAGGCACAAAGCCCTCCTCACACTACTGGTCTGCACACCCTGGCAGTGTCCTCCAAGGGCTGAGGAGCCTGGGAAAACTGGTGCCATGTCCACCCTGAGGAAAACATCAGATCTGAATGGTTTTAAATCCTTTGGAGCATCTTAACCCAGTCACTTCCTGCTTGTGTAAACGTGTAAGGCCCTGCACACCCCAATCGGAATTTCTCCTGGTTTGAAGGGAACACGCTGTTGTTTCCACATGGCTTACTATTGCATCTGTGCCTCAGATTTCTTTTCTCCTGATCCTCCCTGTTACAGCTTGGTTACATCTGGTAGTGGAGGGACTTCCTATCTTCCATCTGGATTCTTCCCAGAGAGTGACCCCCAGTTGGCTTTGTGTAACTCAATATCCAGGAGCTCATTGAAAACCTCTAAAAGCCCACCCCACCTTTGAATTTTGATTCTCTGAAAACCCATGAGAAAATACTGTTTCTGCCCTGAAGACCCTGTGCATGCTGCTACCATGGTGACTTTGCAACACAGTTCCCTTTAAAGCAAGCTCTGAGGACAGCAAACTGCCTGGTGGGCCTCCCCATTAGCTCAGACGCCCACCCTATCAGGACGGCTGTTCAACCATTCACATGGTGCCGTGTGCCCTGGGTATCCTGCATCGGGACAGGAAACACAAAGAAACGTTGCCTTCAGGGGCACTCGTGCATTGGAGAGCGAGAACTATCCTAGAGATAGCATGGACTTCTTGGCTAAGAAGCTTCATGCTCTGAGTGAGACTTGGGCCCCACAAGCCTACCTGTCCTTCTGAGGATTTGGTCTGAACATGTGCCTGGTCTGGGCAACCTTGGGAAGCGAGGTCTGGGAAGTCAGAATCTGGCAGAGTCGTAGTTTGGATAGTCAGATTTGTCTGGTGTTGAGTGGGGCTGATAGCAAACAAGAAGAAGATGAGGTTAGGAGCTAGAAGCCACCTGTGAGAGCAGATGACCCGTGGCCATGTCTCCTTCTCTAGTCCAATAAAGTGGCTTATTTCTAATGAAATCGAAAGATGTATATCGATATCTGACTGTGTACCAAGCACATTGGTGGGCCTATTTCCATTTTTGTAGCATCTAAATAATAACGTATTCTTTGAAAGGCTCTGTGAAATATATATCTATAGTTTGTGTATCCTAGGATATGTATTATGCTCGAGAGCCTCGTTTCTTTTCATTGCCCACTTTATTTCTCTTTTTCCTCTAGAATGCCAACAACCTGTAATGCAAAGCACCCTTGAGTCCCTTCCCCACCCCAGACTGTCCTTGATACACACCCAACTCTGACAGCGCTTCCCCTCCTCCTTGTCTCTAAGGCCAAACAAGAAAGAAACCTACCAAGAAGCTTTTGTTCGCTTCTCAGATCTATATCTGTTCACTTGCTTTTGCTGCTACCTCCCAACTGTTTTCACACTTTCAGGAGCACTGTGACTCTGTCTGAGACCTTCCCCGGCCCGACCCTTGTAGGGCAAATGGAACAAGATGGCTCTTCCTTGCTCTACCACCACCAAGCACCCAGCCCTTTCCAGGGAAAGGGTCGGATACTGGGTCCTGCCCTCACTCCAGACAGGGCTGGATTTAGGAATTTTCATGATGCCGATTTTTCTTCCAGCTAGGCTGACTGTTTCATTACAAGCATTAACACCATTTTATTCATTGTAAACATGATCTATTTAAGATCACAGACTAGGATGTTATAATCAAATTACATTAAGAGTGATTCAGTTTTAAAAAACTCAAAACATAAAAAGCTGAATTTATAATAATGCCCCAGGAAGCAACTTCTTGTATCAACAAGGATTCTTCACCACAGAAGTCCTTCCATCAGTAGCTTTAAGTCCATCAGCAGGATTCAGAGAGAGACTTTTTTTAGTCCAGTGGTTTTTCATAAACTGGGTCCCATGGAGCCAGGGGGGTTCTCTGCATAGAATCCCAGGGGCTGCCAACTAAATTTTCAACCTCTACTTCAAAAATAGCAGTTAAGGGGAGCCTGGGTGGCTCAGTCGGTTAAGCATCTGATTCATCATTTTGACTCAGGTCATGATCTCATGTTTTCTTGAGTTCGAGCCTCATATCGGACTGTGAGCTGACAGTGTCAGCCGACAGTGTGAAGTCTGCTTGGGATTCTCTGTGTCCCTCTCTCTCTGCCCCTCCCCCCATTCACACTGTCTCTGTCCCTCTCAAAATAAATAGATAAACTTAAAAAAAAAAAAAAACAGCAGCTAAGGCCAAACAAAAGCAAAACTCGTCAGTTTCACTCTGTCTGTTCTCCGTACTGGATTTCCATGGGTAAGATTTGTTTGAAGAAAAGATTATATGACTAAAATGTTTTAAGGAACCATGAACCCAATCTAACATCATTCCTTATACAGATGAGGCCACAAAAGAGCAGAGAAATAGAGAGTCTTGCTTGGGAGTCAGAAGGAAAATTTACATATTCTAACCCCATCCAGTGTTCACTAGTATCACATGCTGCTTTTGTGTAAAGGTTAGGGGCAGCAGAAATGGAAGGAAATTAACCAAATGCTTAATTTTTAAACATCAGTAACTATCTGAAGATCACTCAGAATTGAAGAGAGAGGATCGCTAAAAACACAAAACAATTTCTCTAACACATCAGTTTGGGAATGGCATCACAAAGTCTGGAAAGTCCAAAGGGATTATTTTAAAGACATGCGTTTAATACTTGTGAATATATACAATTAAGTACAGAGGTTCTTACAACATGTTTTCATTAATTGACAAGAACACTTTAAAATTCAGATCAATCATTTGTAAAGAGGAACTTCAAAGATGATTTAAGTAATTTTTTCTCTTAAATATTTCAATGAGTTTGTTTATATTGTGTTTATATACTTAGTTTGCTTAACAAACCATTTTTTACATTTAATGGTAAAAAGTAAAATGTTGAATATTCTTCTGGCCAAATTATCAGAAATTCAGTGTTAGTGGAAATTTTACTCTATGCTCACACCAAGGGGTGGGGGTCAAGGACAACAATTTTTTTTTTTTTTTTTTTTTTTGGTGGGACCTCTATCTATATCAATGATTTGAGTCACTCAATATTAGCTTATCAGCATCAGTTGGCTGCCCAATTTTGTGACATCACATGAAAGAAGTTTGGTATCAGCCAGTCAGAATAAGCTACTTACCCAGTAACCCTGCCAGACAACTCTATATGCAAGTCCCAGAGCTCTGGGACATCTGGTCAACCCCATGCCAAGGATGGAGCATATTGGGTTGGAGATTGTCCCAAATGGAAGAAATAAGGACTGGGGCCCACATGAAATCAGACCAGGCTCAGGGTGCCCGCTCTACAAGACTGTCATTCCCAGCCACCATGGGCAGGACCTCCTTGCCTGGATCAAAGGGTACTACTGACTTTATAAGTCAAGACAGTAAAAGCAATGCATATATAAAAACTCTACATACAACTTTTCAGGACTATCTCTCTGGGCAGTAATTAAACTTGGAATTGAAAATCAAAAGAGAAAGGACTTCCATTACTGTCAAACCTACATTTTGAATATCTTTGATGTGAACAACTTGCATTTCTTGTTTCATGCATCACTGTGATGTTTCTAAAGAACTCCCTATACAATCCACTGAAGATGATTATTCTAACGGAATGTGAGGCACCAACTGCCTTTTTTCAGTCACCCCAGGAATTTTTAAAAGCGTATCTTTCAAGTTAGGCACAGCAGGGAGCCAAGCCATGAGGATCCGTTTTTCCATCTGACATTAAAGACCATGGTAGTTGGAACTTGACAGAAGAGTTCCTGGTTTCCATGGCCGCAGGGGAGGCATATACATTGACAACGCCAAGCAAAGTTTCCCTTCTCCTTTCTATCGACCACACTGTGGTCTGTAGGCGCTGCTATGGGCTGTGAATAATGCAGGGCATGGGATGGGCTGCTCTTCAGCCATGCAGCAAGGTGGGTTCATGATAAAACCTTGGTGCTTGCACCCTGAATTTCCACACCCGAGACAGGACGGTGATGTCCCCACAGTGCTGTGGAGAGCAGCTCTTCCCAGGGACTAATTTCCTGTGGGCAGAGCATGGCCTGGCAGCCAACCTGACCCAGTAGGAGGCAGGGCCTGGGGATCTGTGTGTATTTCAACATCAGAGGCACAAAGTGATTCCTCTTACAAAAGACAAACATTGGCTGTTGTGTCCTCCCTCTTCAGAACAGGATAAGATCACATGAAACCCAACCACTGCCAAATCTAAGGCTCCAAACAAGTGGGATGGGAGAGGGACATCTTCTATCAGGTGTGTTTGCTTGTTTTTCATACTTCCCTCATATGGTTCCTCCACTGTGTTCATCTCATGCCCCCTAGAGCCACAGGAGTGCTTCTGTTTTCTGCCCTTGCCCCCAGTCCTTGTTCCCAATTCCAAGAGTTGTGAGCTCTGGCAATAAAAGCAGCCTCCAGTAGGAGTAAAGCAAGTCCAGCAGCAGCCTCTCCAGCACCCCGCTCTGCCCTCGTGCAGACCAGTGCCAACCAAAGTCTCATCAGGACAGCATATCCAAATTGTCCTGAGAAGGGCACAAGTCACCTCTGAAAGGACATGTTTCTAAATCCCATGTAATATGAGTAGTTGACATATTTAAGTAAAAGCCTATCAAGAAAACAGAAGAATATCTAGATGTTTCCAAGAGCAAAAATCCTCATTCCATTGCTGTTTCTAGAGTTATCTCAGAAATCCTGGAGAGAAAATCTGTTCCCCTCCCCATTTCAGATCTCCGCATGGCTGACCTTGTCACCTCCTTCAAGTACATGCTCAAATATCTCCTCCTATCTCAAGACTATCTTGAGTACCTTATTTAAATGTCCCCCCCACACACACACACACTGTCAACACTGCCTTCCCCATCCCCCTTCCCTGCTTTACTTTTTCCTTTTCCTGTAGCATTTATCACCTTAAAAATGTACTTATTTATAAAGCCCACTGTTCATTGTCTGACTCATCATTGTTAAGATGAGGTGGGCAAGAGTCTGTTTTGTTCCCTGATAATCATATCCCAAGTACCTAGGACTATGCCTTCCACAGAGAAAAAGGTTTGTGCAATGACTCTCAGAGAAAGCAGTGAAATTAGACTGTGATGGGCTTTTAATTAGTTAAGACATTTGATTACTAGGTTTTTAAAATGAAATACCCAAATAATAGCATGAGACCGCATTTCACTTATCCTACTTTAATGACTAACTTACTTATTCAGAAACCACATCCTATGGATTCTACTCTAGTTGTAAAGAATGAGGGGGGAAATGGTGTGTGTGTGTGTGTGTGTGTGTGTGTGTGTGTGTGTGTGTAGGGCGTGGTGATTAAGCTAGAGGGGGATCCATCAAGAAGATGGATCCCTCCGTATTAGCTGGGAGCCTAAGTCTGCTCAGTGGGGGCCAGTTCTAATTTTTCAGAGCCAAGATCTCCGCCCTAGCTATTGATGAATTGAAAATCCTCCACTGGATTCTGGAATTGCAGGAGAGATGGAGCTGCCACATATCATGCATTATTTGGTCTATAAAAATTAATTCTCACAAAACTTTTGAGATCCAAATTTATCGAAAATGGCAGCTGCCTTGGACAAGGGTCCCTGGTCAGTAATAAATACTTCCCCAGATGTGGCATGGCTACTGGAGTAATGAGGATATGCTTTGAAGGCTGTCATCAGAAGACCTTCTCCAGTCTTCTTTGATGAACAGAGGTTAGTCTCCTAAAAGAGAATCCAACACACCAGCTTCAATTTGTTTAAAACAACAACAGCAACCATGAAACCAAAAATATTCTTTCGAGCTCAAATGCCTTCACACTTTTTGTCCTGGTTCAACTGTTCAGGTAAAGAGTGAGGGGGCATCTCTGATATAGTGTGGCAAATCCAGTTTTTAAAGGCTGAGACTTGTAGCTGAAACTTCTCCTAAACAGACCACTAAACCAGCTGTGTGTCCTTGAGCAAGTTACCAACCTCTCTGGTTTTCTCATCTCTAAAACGAGATTTCTTAGAGCTAATCCAAGAGCTCTGCTTCTCCCTACAGCAAATTTCTTAACCTGAGTTTCTTCACCTGTGAAATAGAAACAATGCTTTCCTCAAAGAGTGTAAGGCCGAACACATAGAAGGCACACAATTATCTGTGATTCCCTTTTCCCCATTTCCTTTCTCTTCTTTTCCCAGATATTACTGTCATTTTGTTTCTGTTTCTTTCCAGGGCCTGTCAGGAGTCTCCTAATGGAAACCCTGTAGGGGGTGGAAAAATGATGAGGAAGAGCACATTTCCAGGGCCTCCACCGAGACCCCTCACTCATTCCTACTCATTACCAGAGGATGGGATTTGAGGGACACGTCCCTATGGACCTATTAATAATAGCAGCTATCCTTTAATGAGCTCCTCCCCCACCACTGGCTAAGCTGGGAGCTGGACATGTGTCATCAAAGCCCCACAACAACCTTATGATGTAGATGTTTTTACCCTTTTCTGCAGGTCCAGAGAGGCTACATAAACCTTGTTAGAGAGGCAGGATTCTGGCCAAGGTGTGTTTGACTCCAAAACCCTTGTTCTTTTGTTCTTTCTACAGGCTTCCAGCTACACAGTAAAGGTGGCTCTGCATTTAGGCCAGGCAAAACAGCCTCCTCTCCAGAGGCTGCACCCTCCACCCCTGAGCTTGGCTTTTGCTGGTTATTGAAAGGTGCTCTGCTGTCCATGTTGTATCTGCGTGCTAGGTGACCAGTTCCCAATGTAGGTCACAGAGGGCTATGGCCAGCCTTCTCTCCTCCACTGACAGGCTGCCTGCTTATCTCTCAAATACCTGAGCGGGAGCAGCAGCACCACTTGAGAACTGGTTACAAACACAAATGCTTGATCCCATACCTGACCCACTGAATCAGAAACTCTGGTGTGGGGCCTGGGAATCTGTCTTCATGACCCCCCAGGGGATTTTGAGGCCAGCACCGGTTTGAGAACCATGGATGTATAATACCATGCCCTGGGTAATCTTAAGCACTAGGCTATTGAGACAAGAAGAATTAGCTCAGAAGTATCCTAATGCTGGAAAATGTTTCTGACTCTGCCTTTGGCAGAGAGCAATGATCGGCTGGCCCACAATGTGCATGGGGGTTGGGGCGGGGGAGTCAATGAGGAAAAGGTCTATTCCCAGCAAGAACAAGATGTTTCCTTTACCAGAATTGGTGTGAAATAGCCAGTGCCCAGCCAGAGGGAAGGTCAAGGTAAGCCAAAGTCCCCAGGGGAGGTTCAAACACAGGGAGCTTATGGACAAACACCAAATACAGAGGACCAGAGATGGGTCAAGGTGAGAGCCATGGGCCAAGATAGAAAAGAGCAGTGACATCTAGAGTGGTCATGAATACAGCTGCAGAGAGACCTGGGCCATCTGGTGATCAGGCAGTAGATGCAAGGTACAGTAAGTCCAAAGCCTGGCCGGGAGAGACAGGACACCCGCCAAGTTGTCTCAGTGCAGACATGTGGCCATGATTATTTTTTGATTAATTTTTTTGATTATTTACCTTTCCTTGACTATTTCCCTACTGTAGAAAGAATCAAGTCCTTCCCCGTACCAGGGTCAATACACAGGTGGAAATGGGCAGTGCTGCCTGTGTAGTGAGGCAGAGAGGGGAATGCTTTGGAAAATCATTCCAGAGCCCCTTTGTCAGAATTCCTCAAATTGGGATGATACTCAGAAATGTCACATTTAGTAGATGTCGTTGCTGGGGTAATGAAACCCGTAGTTGCCATGGGATGTTATACTCAGATCAAATAAAACACACATCATTTTCATTTCTCAATATAATGTAGTCAAATCGTATTTTTAACAGATGCTTATATTTTCTTTTTGATATTTTAATTTATTTTTGAGAGAGAGAGAGACAGACAGAGTGCAAGTGGGGGAAGGGTAGAGGGACAGGGAGACAGAATCTGAAGTAGGCTTCAGGCCCTGAGCTGTCAGCACAGAGCCTGATGCAGGGCTCAAACCCACAAACTATGAGATCATGACCTGAGCCAAAGTCAGATGTTTAACTGACTGAGCCACCCAGGAGCCTCTTCAGATGTCTATCTTAAGCCAGAAGATGGTCCCTTTCTATTGCTTTCTAGAATCAAGTAAGACCAACCTGCTTCACAGTCCACACCTCAGGACAAGATGGGGAAGGAGAGGTGACCCAGGCACTGAGTGGGAGAATGATGACTGTACCCTGAAGGGCTTGCTAACCCCTCACTGAAAGCAATTTTGAATTTGGTTTGGGACCACCAATTCTTTGTCATTTCCCTTCTCCCAAATATATCACAATGTAACATGTGAGATGATAATAACGAAATTACAGATTACAAGAGTGTGGTCAAGGCAAGGAGATTCTCATTGGTGATACTTTTCTTTTTCACTGTAGGGAAGAGTAAAATCTTCATGTTCAGAAGTTAAATTATTTTGAGATTTTGTACTTCACTGGTATATTAAATAGCATTTATTAAAATGCTTTTAATTCCAGAAACGTGACAATGAAACATTAATCCCCTGAAAAATCAAATGGAGATCCTTAATTCTGGTGTTAATGGAGAAGAATTGCCAGAAGGATGGCATGGTAAAACTTTTTTATTACAAAAAGAGAAGCGGCTGTGGATAGAGACAGGGATGCTGAGAGAGGAGAGGATGGTGGTCAGAGGAGGCAGGTGTAAGGGGGCAGCTGTGGCAACCGGAACAGACCGCATGGGACACACAGAAAGAAGGAGGTGCTGACCTGAACTGAGGGAGCCCCTTAAGTATACCCAGGGACCACAAAGATGAATTCTGGATATCAGGAATTTTTTCTCTGGGAAAGAAGCTGTGTGGGACAAAGGTTTTGATGAGAAGAAAACAGAAAGACCCCAGCTGATCTCTTAGCTTGTCCCATGGCGTTCCCCCAAACCATTCCCCAGGCTTCTGTCAGAATGAACCTATGGAAACCCCAAAGTTATCCCTGTAGCTATTCTCTACTTAAAACACTTAAAGAGGGGCACCTGTGTGGCTCAGTCAGTTGAGCGTCAGACTTTTGATCTTGGCTCAGGTCATGGTCCCAGGGTTGTGGGATCAAGCCCTATGATGCTTTCTGTGCTGACAGCGTGGAGTCTGCTTGGGATTCTCAATCTTCCTCTCTCTCTGCCCCTCACCCACTTGCTCATGCACATTCTCTCCCTCAAAATAATAAATAAGCAAACAAACAAACATTAAAAACAAACAAATAAAACACTTAGTACAGTCCTTACAAGGCTAAAGCCCTACCTTGTGTGGCCCATGCCTCCCCTTCCAGCCTCATCCCTACTCTCCTCTCACTGAGCTACAGCTTCTGTGACCTTCTCTCCAGGCCACAGACAATCCACAGGACTCCTGGCCACAAAGACTCTGTTCTCTCCTGGTGTCTTCTGCCTGGCACTCCTCCTCCTTAAGATTTCAGCTCAAATGCCACTCCTGAAGAAAGATCCCACATTGGGATAGCACCCTGACCTTCTACCTCACTTATCAGTGAATCTGTGCACTTACAGATTTGTATGTGATTTATGTCTATCTCTGTTGACCTTCTGTGAGCTCTCTGAGGGCAGGAACAGCTCTGTATTTTTTATTATTACTCTTCCCCCATGTCCAGTACAATACCCGGCACATTCTGGGTGCTTAATGTTTTGAATGAATGAATGAGTGAATAAATAAAGGAAGGGAGGAACAAATGAAGCCCATTTGGCCTATTAGTAAGTGCTGCATCCTTTCTCGCACATATCTGCACCCTGCTGCGGTACAGCACTATGAGGAAGGGTGTTGTCTCCAAGATGAACTTTGCTTCTGGAGTCAGATACCCCTAGATTCAAATCTCTTCTCTTCTACCTACTACCATAGGTAGTTGCCTTCAGCCAGTAACTGAATTCCTTCCAAATTCAGTTTTGTCATCTGTGAAATGGAGTCATCAGAGTACCTCACTCATCTAGTGGAGAATGAATAAAATGCACTCAGCCACATGGATAAATTCCACTAACATCTATTGGACATTTGCTGTGAACCAGGAACTCTTCTCAGTTTTTGTAATATAACATCCCACTTTATTCTTTTTTTTTAATATTTTATTTGAGAGAGAGAGACAGAGAGAGCATGCATGAGCAGGGGAGGGGCAGAAGGAGAGAGAGAGAGAGAGAGAGAGAGAGAGAGAGAGAGAGAGAGAATCTTAAGTAGGCTCCACGTCATGGAACCTAATGCGGAGCTCGATCTCACAACCGCGAGATCACAACCTGAGCCACAATCAAGAGTCAGGTGCTCAACTGACTGAGCCACTCAGGTGCCCCTTAAATTTATTTTTAATTTTAATTTTAGCTTTTTAGAGAGAGTGTGTGAAAACAGGGGAAAAGGGCAGAGGGAGAGAGAGAGAGAGAGAGAGAGAGAGAGAGAGAGAGACTCAAGCAGACTCCATGCTCAGCACAGAGCCCAACTTGGGGCTCTATCTCACGACCCTAGGATCATGACTTGAGCCTAAATCAAGAGTCAGCTGCTCAAGCAACTGAGCCACACAGACACCCCTGTCCCACTTAATGAAGCAGATCCTCTCTTTCCCCCCATATTAGAGATAAAGAAACTAAGGCAGCATGAATCAGCACAACTACTAAGTTAGTGTCAACCTGGCTATGGGTTTCCTGAGCCCTCACACTCAGTTGTCACCCAGCCTGTCTCTCACATAGTGAGTGTTCGCTTGAGGGAAGCTGTTGTTTATTTTATAGAATCAAGAAACTTCTAGACTAGCCACAAAATAATGAAGATCAATAATATCCAGAGGGGTTTCACTCTTCACTGCTCATTCCAAGGAGTCAGCATGATAGAAATCAGAATGACAGTGGGAGCAGCTTTAGGGAGTCCCAAGAACATGTTCTCCCACCGAAAAGATGACCTCCCCTGAAGTCAGACAGGCCTTTGTTAGCTAATATGGCCATTTATTTCCCACATCCTGTTGCTGTTACCCAGGAGGTTCTAGGGACCTAGACCAGCAACAGCAATGACTTCACCAGGCCCTCATCAGCCTCAGGAACTCAGTTTACTCCCAAAAAAAGACTACAGAAGGAACTCAGCAGGGTCAAGCAGGAATGCCTTTCAGGGGAGCATTTTCTAGGTATTTCCACTGGTTCTTTAAACTCAGAGGTAAGAACTGGCATTTTCCAAAAAGTCCACCCACACCTCAACCCTTACCATATACATGCTCTCTCTGCTGAGCATTGGTGTGTGGTTGGGAATGAGAGGCTCTGGAGGCACAACATAATATGAGCATACCATGATCCATAAATATTTGTTGAATAATGAAAGAATAAATATGCAATTGGTCAAGAGTTGACTGAGTGGCAATTTCCAAAATGGTGGAAATGACAAGATCAGATATCCTGCTCCACTGCAGCACTGTGCTTAGAAAAGGCTGCTGAATGTCCATCCCTCTTCCATTTTCCCTTTTCTTTCTTCACAAAGTTTACTTTCGATCTATATAGACCCCAAATCTCCCTTGTAAGACAAATTCTGATGACAACTGGTCACATTGGCTTTACAGTTTCATTGTGATATTTCAATCCAACATCAATCTTATCAAGAGAAGAGCAGACTTCTTTTAAAAAGGGGGGGCACTTTTTAAAAAAGTGGCACTCAGGTGGCTCAGTTGATTGAGCATCTAAATCAGTTTTGGATACGGTCATGATCTCATGGTTGTAGGATCAAGCCCCACACCAGGCTCTGCACAGGGTGTGAAGCCTGCTTAATATTCTCTCTCCCTCTCTCTCTTCCCATCTACCCCTCTGCATGCTCTTGCTCTCTCTCTCTCTCTCAAAATAAATAAATAAACTTAAAAAAGAGAGAGAAAAGAGCAAACTTCTTTAAATAAAAATTTATGTTGCTCACACTTACTTTTGAAGGATGTTCTTTGGAGGTAAAACTAGTATCAAGTAGAAGAAATGCCAGTGTATAGTTACCTTCTCTAAAACATTGAATGGTGAGACCTAACTTATCCAAAGAGGTGAGATCCTTAAAAATATAACTTCCAGTCATTTCTCACATGAAGTTTTATTAAACTCTGGAATTCAGTGCCATTTGGTCTTGAAGGAAGATTTATATTTCTGTAGACTGTGATGGATAAGGTAGTAGTTAAGAGAGCTGGACATCACACACTGCATTTAGGACCTGGGGCAAATTACTTTACCTCCATTTACACCATGAAATATGGGAGGAAAAAAAAGAATCCACCTCATGACACAGCGCAGGTCATAGTAGAAACGCACAATAAATGGTAGCTGTCATTATTTTTACTTCACCTTTATTTTTCTGTAAATTGGAAAGCAGTGGGAAAAAGTGATGGGGAAATTTTTTATACCAAGCTTACTCTAAAAATACTTTATTTTTTCTGGTCTTAGGGATTAAGAACTTATTGAGAACAAAGTTAGTAGAAGAGATAATGTCTTCCTTCAAGTCTATATAAATCAACAAATCCTTAGTTAATGGCTGTTGAATTTAGATTTATCATTTCTCCCAAGGAGTTCAGCTTCAGTTTTTTGGGAATAAAAAAAGGCAAAGACCTACTATAAATTCATTTGGAATATGTGGATGTGCATGAGGTTTATCTTTCTCTAATGATGCCTATCCTTCTGGCAGTTTGGAATAGAATTGCTGCCTACCATGGTTGTTAGGGAGGAAATCATCAGAGCCCATTTCAGATCTTCCTCCAGACATTTAACTGTATCCTACTTAGGCTCAAGCCTTACTTCATTAATATAAACAAAATCAATTGAAAAAAATGTTCTTCAGTATTTATTATGTTTATCAGGAAATATTTGTGATTATGCCTTATCATCCAGAGTATTTTTTTTAACTCCAGTTTATATTGAGTGTCCGTCATCTCTTTATCATCAACAAACCTCACTGGGCACGTCCTACCTAACAAGACTGTGCCACATATTGGCCATGAAAAGATGTGAAAGATTCAGCCATCCTTCAGAGAAGGATCATGTTAAGCCAGCCTCTGAGACCAGCCTCAATAATGCCGTCTCCCAGTATTCACATCCTTGTGTAGGTCTCTCCCACACTGCATTGGGTTGTCTGTGTAACTAAGAGTATAGGGCAGAAGTGATGAGGTCACTTGGAATCTAGGTTATTAAAGATATTGGCTTCTGCCTTGCTCTCTCTTGGATTACTCACTCATGGAAGTCGGCTGCCATGTTACCCCTGGGGCATCCCACGCAGTGAGGAACAAGGAGGAATTTAGAAAGTAAAAGTCTCCTGCCACAGCCAGGAGAGTGAGCTTGGAAGCTGATTCTCTGACTCCAGTCAAGCCTTCAGATGCCTGCAATCTTGGCTGATGGCTTGTGACCTTGTGAGAGAACTGAGCTAGCCCCACCCCACTAAGCTGCTCTTAGATTCCTGACCCTCAGTGACAGATAATACACGCTTGTTGTTTTGCAGCAACAGATAACTAACACAAGGGAACGTCTAGCTGAGAAGGCTGTCCACACACGTAGCATAAGAGTCAGATCTGCAACAGAAACAAGAGGGGAATTAACATTCAGGAAAAAGAGAGAGAAAGTTTGAGAAAGAGAGAGAGAGAGAGAGAGAAAGAGAGAGACTGACCCACCTGCAGGATGGGAATTCCACTCAGTGCTCCATCCAGGAGCTTGCTTCTTATAGCATCTATTCAAATGAACCCTCTTTTGTTCTTTTCTAAAACCCCAAAGTCATTCTGGTTGGGGGCTTATCAATAGGGCTGATGTTTGCCTGATATCCTCTGGTATGACCATACATGTTGGAAAAAGTTTGAGTTAGGTACTAGTTAGTAAAGAGCTGATGTCCTAAGGCTCTCAATTGTTTCCCTCACCCAGGTCTACCCACACTGTAACTAACAAGTTAATGAGGGGCCCTGCAGTGGTGTCCTGGACATTATTCCCACTACTGCCCCCAAGACCAGCACCAGTCTCACTGATGAGTGTCCATGCCATTTGCCTGCCAGATCAACCAATGTGAGCTGACCCAGGACAAAGCATATGATGGTACTGTATCTTTGTGCCTCACCTCCGAAAGTAGGGACCTGTTTCTGTTCCAGTGACACTCCTTTTGCTCTGCAGTTATAAGAAATTAAAAAGGAGATTTAATTAAAGTTTCCCTCCTTTCCAAAGCTTTGTGGTCATCTATACCACCCCAAAGAGGTACTTGCTAAGGTTAGTTGTAGCAAAATGAAGAGGAACATTATGGTCTGGTAAAGTCAACGCATACACATATATTTGACTGTGTGTGTGTACATATATATATGTATATATATATATATATATATATATATATATTACATTCATAAGATCTATGAAACAGAAGTGTGACCTGATTTGAATGACTGGGAAAAATTGTTTTATTTTCAGTCCTTATCTCTCCTCTTTAAGTGTGAAGACTTTAAAAAAAACTTTCTAATTGTTTGTAATGCTCTATATGATTTTATAATATTCTCTTATAAATTAAATACAGGTGTCAGATGAATGCTACTCTCCCCAAAATTGAGGTCACATATTTGAAAGTGCTAAGTACAGTGTCTAGTACACATCAGCCCTTAATAAATGTCAGTTTCCTTTTTTTTATCATCTACAGACACATATTATGACTTTGTTTTATCAAAAGTAGAGGCCTCAAAATACTAAAATAGCATCAATTTTTAGAAATGGAGCAGAGATTCATCTGAAGTCCCCTGTATTGTGAGTAAACTGAACAGTGTCTGACTTTGTCAATAAGAGGGTCCTGGGGTACAATGTTCCTGGGCCCCTTTCAAAGGTTTACAGATATTTACCTTGGTGGTTTAGACAGGTAGCCAAGAGCAATTTCTTAGCAACAAAGAGAAGTTCTGTCAAAGGGCTTCTTACATTTTCACTGCTTCCTAATAAAACATCCTGTGCAAGGTTTAGATGCTTTCAGATAGATACAGAAGAGAAATTCCCCTTTCAGGGAAGAGACTGCCAATGAACACAATGGGTAAAGAGAATGCCAGCTTATCAGATACAGCATTCACCACATGCTTTCCACCTGGTTCATTACTAAGGGTGTATTTCCCCATTATAGGCACTGTTACAGGCCCTCAGACATACAAAGTGCATCTGCTACTGTGAGTTTGGATCCCAGATGGCATCGTCATGTCTCTGAGTCCTGGGCTGGGATGGCAGCCCCATTCTTGTTAGTCTAGCAAGGTGGACTGCTCACTACCCATGTGGGATGTTAGTCCACCTAAGAGTTCAAATCCCAAGTAAGCTCACAGCCTTGTCCCTGGGGCCATCATGGCCACCCAGCCTGCCTCACCCAGAGGGTAGTCCCCTGTGACCATCACCTGGGCCTGTTTACCCTTGGTCTGAATGTGGCAGGGCAATGTGTTAATGAAATACTTAAGCCCTAATTAAAAGGCAATCAAAAAAACTGGGAAAAAATGTTCATAATTCATACGAGAAAAAAGACAACCCAATTAAAAAAAAATACAATGGTCGCAAATAAGGAATCTATAAAAGAGATACAAATGGCCAATAACATATTTTAAAAGTAATCACGTGATAATCAAGTTCAAATTGAAATGGGATACTGGGGGAGTAGAGGGGGCAGAATCAGTATTGGTACGAGACTGACAGATAATAAAGACAAGGGTGGGCCTGTGTATGGGAACCAGGCACTCAGCTACTATGGAGAGGAAGTGGATAGATATGACATTTTGGGAAGGAAATTGGCAGCATGTTTTTTTTTTGTATTTTTTTTAAGTTTATATATTTATTTTGAGAGAGAGAGAGAGACAGAGAGTCAGCTGGGGAGGGGCAGAGAGAGAGGGAGAGAGAGAATTCCAAGCAGACTCTGCTCTGTCAGCATGGAGCCCAATGCAGTACTCGAACTCATGAACCATGAGATCATGACCTGAACCGAAACCAAGAGTTGAATGCTTAACTGACTGAGCCACCCAGGCACCCCTGGCAGCATGTTTTTAAAATACATGTATACCATGACCCACAGATTACACTTACAGAAGTCTGTCCTAGGGAAACAACTGGGCAACTGTGCAAAACGTACATGCAACCACGTGAATCCTAGTCTTTGTTATAACCATAGGAATGAAAAAAGCACAAATGTCCAATAATAAAGGATTGGTTAAATGAATCATACAGCAATGCAATAAAATGTTATATAGCATGACAAATGTGAAGTTTTTAAAAAATATTTTTTAACATTTATTTATTTTTGAGAGACAGAGTGTGAGCGGGGGAAAAGTAGAGAGAGATGGAGACACAGAATCTGAAGCAGGCTCTAGGCTCTGAGCTGTCAGCACAGAGCCCAACATGGGGCTCAAACTCACAGACTGCGAGATCGTGACCTGAGCTGAAGCCAGACGCTTAACTGACTGAGCCACCCAGGTTCCCTGAAGTATTCTGATGTGGAATAATGCTCATGATATACTGAGAAAAAATAGTTATGAAATACTGTGTTTAATTGAATATATAATACCTTTGATTTATAGATGCACCAGTTATATTGTTTTTCACTAAGGGGAAAAAAATCCACATTTGTACATGCATAAAAAGGAAGCTATAAGGGAAACAAATCAGTTAAAATGACCCTAAAGTTTCTTCACCCTACAGCCAAACTCTCCTGGATAATGTTTATCTTCCTAGGAAGGGAGGAAGGATGGCTGGAGGTTGAGTTCAATCTCATGGCCAGTCACTTAATCTATCATGCTTATATAATGAAACCTCAGTAAAAACTCTGAACACCGAAGCTTAGATGAGCACCCCTGGTTAGCAGTATTCTGCATGTTTTCATACACGGATGTGCCAAGAAGGTAATACATCCTGGCTCCCAGGAGAAGAGACATGGAAACTCCACATTTAGAACCCTCCCAGACTTCACTCTATGTATCTCTTCTTTGACTGGTTCTGATTTTTTTTTTAATATTTATTTTATTTTTGACACAGAGAAAGACAGAGTGCAAGCAGGGCAGGGGCAGAGAGAGAGGGAGACACAGAATCTGAAGCAGGCTCCAGGCTCCCAGGTGTCAGCACAAAGCCCAACACAGGGCTTGAACCCAGGAACCATGAGATCATGACCTGAGCTGAAGTTGGATGCTCAACTGACTGAACCACTCAGGAGCCCCATGACTGGGTCTGTTTTTTATCTTTCGGCTCTAATAAAACTGAATCATAAGCATAGCACTTTCTGAGTTCTGTGAATCATTCCGGTGAATTATCAAACCAGAAGATATAGTGGCCTGGGGACCCCCAATCCTACAGCTGGCATCTGGAGTGAAGGCAGTTCTGTGGAACACCAAGCCCTCATCCTATCTATGCTAATTCTGAGTGGTTGACACCAGAAGTCATCGCAGTCATTTGGTAAAAACTAATAATAAAGTAAACATGTATGTGTATTCATAAACAGTAAAATACGTAGAAGCATATGCATTAAATTTTAACAATAGTTACTCACGTGATGGAACTATCAGTGGCATTTATTTTCTTCTTACACTTTTTAAATCTTTTCTGAATCTGAGAAGTGATTTTGTTTTATTTATTAATCAGGAAAAAAAACAACTTATTTCTCTTTCAAGAGAGAAATAACTTCAAATACTGAGAACTTTTCCCTCTTATAGAGTGGATTCCATGTGTTTCTTTGTAAAAATACATTTGAAAACATCCTTTCCTGGCTCTGTCTTCATGGCACATAGAGTGAGGTCATGGTTATAAACCCAAGACACAAAAACCATTTCAAAAATTCATGCTTAAAAACAAAACCTCTGTTCCCTCTGCCTATCTAAGTGGGGAAGGTGAGAGCAGATACATGGGTGGAAACTTTGCTTTTTTATGAAAGGAAAGATTGACTGTGGCACATAAAATGGAGAGCAAATTATGAACACAACCCAATTCATTAAAACTAATAACTCTAAACAGAATTTTTTTAATTATTTATTTTTATTTTTTTTAACTTTAGATTTTTTTTAAGTTTATTTATTTATTTTGAGAGAGAGAGAAGGAGAAGGAAGTGAAGGGCAGAGAGAGAGGGAGATAGAATCCCAAGCAGGCTCCATGCTGTTAAGCAAGGAGCCCCATGTAGGGCTCAAACCCACGAACCATGAGATCATGACCCGAGCCAAGATCAAGAGTCGGACACTCAACCAACTGAGCCACCCAGGTACCCCCCAAAAAAATTTTTTTATGTTTATTTATTTCTGAGACAGAGAGAGACAGAGCATGAGTGGGGGAGGAGCAGAGACAGAGGGAGACACAGAATCAGAAGCAGGCTCCAGACTCTGAGCTGTCAGCACAGAGCCTGACGTGGGGCTCAAATTCACAAACCATGAGACCATGACCTGAGCCGAAGTCTGTCGTTCAACCGACTGAGCCACACAGGCGCCCTGCACCCAAAAAATCTTTAATTAAAAAAAAAAAAGAAAGAAAAAAAAAAACCTGCACAAGGAAAAATGTGTTGAACTGTCTTCTCAAGTAATCCAATCTGAGGCCTTACTCCTGATTGCTGTGAGAAAGGCCCCTTTAAGCAACAAAGAAAAATAGGTCTTCATGTGCCATCATCCGTAGTATGGGTTAAGACCACAGTGCTTCAGCAGCACATGCTGTGACAAAATAGCAACCTCCACCGAGACACCCCAAGGGCCCTAATGGCATTTGCTCTGCCCCGCTCGTAGCGTGCACGCACACACACACACCTTAACCTACAGCTTCTAACCTGCCATGGGAAACAGAATAACCACATTTGTAGCTACAGTAAAGGTGAGTGAGCTCTGGGTGAGCCCCTCCCAGGAGTCAAATTCTTTAGTGCTTTCATACATATACTCTCTAGCCTCTGCCTCTGGCAATCTGGACTGGATTGCCACTTATATGGCAATGCGTTGGAGCCATATTGAAGCTGCATTGAGGGTGACCTCTGCAGACATGAGGTCTTGTGGTTCTTGGGACCTCACATGGGCTTTATGCACCACGCACACTGGTTACTGATCCTTTCCTCCACTTTGCCTGTCCAACTGACATTCGATGCATGGACAAGTGATGGACTTTAGCCACGAAAGTCTACAACGTTCTGGCATTAGCATTAAGATCGAGTATTCATTGGGGTGAAAAAAGTAACATATGTCAATTTTAAAGCCCATCTCCTCTTCTCAGGCTAATTATACTCTACTATATTTTTGTGGTATCTAATTTCCATAGTGCGGAAATTTACAGGCTTCGCCCGTCCCTGTGATGTGATCTGCTTTATCCTTACCACGAAAAACATGTTGATGATGAATTCTACAGCCCCTACATCTGTGACCTTTCCCTGCTCAGCAGAGCACAGGTAATTGTATTCAGAGATGTTTCCCAGCCTTGAAGGAGCAGCTGCTGGCAACACAGAGGGCATTTCAAGTTTGCAGTTGCTTGGCTTCCCACGCTCCTGGCAAACTAAAGGCTTCCATTGTGGGCACAGTACAGGTGAACCATTGATTTTTGCTTTAATGGTGAAAGCAACTTGTTCAACCCTGCTCTGTAATCCATAATCTCCAGTGAACCTGGCATTTTTTCCCCAACAGAACAGGTTAATAGGCTTAGCTACTGTGCAGAGATGTGGTGAGTGCATGTGTATGTACGTGTGTGTTTTATAACCTGAAGTCTACAGAGAAGCAAGTAAATACTCCCTCATTCTTTAAGGAATGACAGTAGAGGCTTGTACTTTCTTCTGCTCATTCCCACAGTAGTGTTTGGAGGAGACTGAGGTACCCAGAACACAATAGATACAATATCTGTGTCAGTGATCCAAGAACAAGGACAGGGTGCAGTATGATTGGATAAGACAGAGATTCTCATTTGCTTCTTGTTGTTTATTTTCATGGTTCTAATATCAAAGTTCACACAATTCTTATCATTTTTCTGTTTTGGGGTTCTATGTTCATTGTGTATCTACTGTCTAAAGTTTTCCACATAATAGATGTTCACTAGACATTAGCCAAATGAATTAATGCTAAATTTTGCTTTTTTGCTGAAGAAACTTACAAAATGCAATGTCAAGTGAGGCTTAGATCTTATCAGACCTTATTGCTATTGCTACAATGCCAAAGACTTCTGTGGTTGAAGTCCTAGCATCACCCTTCCTTGCATCAAATACTGGTGAATAAGATGGGATCAAGATGGTACCAATTTCAATGGAGATGCAGATTCTAGAGCCATTCTAACATGGTAGGAATCCTGACTCCACTACTAAGTGACCTTAAAAAATTACATAATTGCTCCATGCTCACTTTCCCTACCCAGAAATAGGTATACTAGTAGTATTATACTGTTAAAGTGTTATGAGAAGTAAATAGTTTAATTTATTGGTAAGCGGAGTGTAAGTTTTGTCTATTATCATGGAGACCTTCTCATTCTCTCAGGTCCTTTCTCTCACCTGGAAAGACCCTGAAGATTATGTTCCCAAAGACATCCACAACAATGTCTCCCCTTCCAAATGCTCTTTTGCAGTATGACCTCACCTTCTTCCACCACGAGGTGAAGTTTAAGTCCGTTTCTCTTGAATCTGGACTGATCCAGTTGCCTGTTTTAACCAATAGACTATTATGGAAGTATACTGTATAACATTCAAGATTGGGATTTAAGAGATATATAGCTTCCCTCTCTGCCTTTTGAAATACTCCTTCTTGGAAACCAACCGCCATACTATGAGGAAGCCCAAGCAACCATATGGGCCCCACCTACTAGCTGACAGTCCCACCTGAACTCCAAGCTGGTGGCCAGCACCAAGTGCTACCATGTGATTGAGGCTATTTTGGACCTTCAAGTTACTCCAGTGCCTTGGGTACATAAAACAGAATCCTCCTGATCAATCCACCAAATCCTAAGATTAAGCTACTAAGTTCTGGGGTGGTGACCAAAAATTATCCCTAAATGGTTTAAATTATCCCTAAATGGTTCCTGGCACAGGAAATGTAGCCAGTGTGTGTGTCTGCAACTGTGATCTCTATTATAATCCACAGTGGCACCACGTAGCCCCTATGCACACCCTGATGTATTTATCAAGCCCCACTGTAAATGACTCTTTAACCAGGTTGTGGAAAACTCTCCCCCCTATCAGGGTTAAAAGCTCTCTTGTCTAACTTCCAAAAGGACCATTTGCTTCTCCAGATTATCATCCCTTCTTCTGAGGAAATGAGGACAAATTCTCCAGGCCTGAACCATTATTTGTCCTTCACTCTTCCTACCCAAATTCCTTGCCTCTCTTCTTTACCCCCATACTCATCTCAGGGACAGTCTCCTGATCCCTCATTGACTAGAGCCTCTCTCCACCAAGACATCGCACCCACCCTACTGACCCTGCCTGTTCCTCAATGACATAGCCCTACTTCCTAGAGGGTCCTGCTGTTGTAATACACCCATCAGGACAAATAACATATAGTGAGAGAATGTCCCTCCTCAAGGTGAAAGTTGTGACTCTCCAGACACTCCTCACATAGGTCAGGAGCAGTTTTCACCTCTATCTTCAAGAGTTAAGTGTCCTAAACCTCAACCCATAGCCCAAAGTCTCCTCACCATGACTCCTAGAAAACCCCTGGCAAGGCCTCATGTAATCAAGACTCTAGGTGGTTCCTCTCACATAGCCAGAGTTCCTGAGTTAAATATTGGACTTTACATCCCACATCTGTTGGATTGTTGCTAGACTAATAGAGGCAAGTCATTTGCTTAAATGTCACTATACATGTAACCAATATTCAAATTGAATAAATTTAAGTTGAAAATGACATTTCGTTTCCAGTAGTTTACTTAGTCTATGCTACACACACACACACACACACACACACACACACACACACACCAGGACCAATACTGAATTATTATCAGTGACATATGGGGCATAGATTGTGGACCTATCCCACTTGATTGAATCATTACCCCAAAATAAAACCTCATACCCACTACACAGTTACTGCTCATTATCCATTCTCCCTTGGCAACTACCAATCTGCTTTCTGTCTCCATGGATTTACCTATTCTAGATTTTTTATATAAACGGTGTCACAAGGGACCTTTGGTGCCTGGTTTCTTTCAGCTAACATACTGTTTTAGAGATTAATCTACATTGTAGCATGTATTAGTACTTCATTCCTTCTTATGGGTGAGTAATATTCCATTGTGTGGATTTATCACATTTGTGTATTCATTCATCCATTGAAGAACAGGCAGATTGCTTCCACAAAGACTTAGAAAAGGAAGACTGATATGAGGCTTAGAAATGAAAGAACGGATTAGAAATTGCAACGAATTGAAAGGTGGTGAAATTTTGGCCAAGTCAGAGTGAAGAGTTTTCACCAAAGATTAGAGCACTCCATTGAAAACCAAAAAGCCAATGTTTTACTAACAAGGATAACTCACAGAATAAAAACCTTGCCTCAGGGATAAAGAACAAAACTGAAATGAAGAAGCCATAACAAAGAATAGAATCAAGCTTGACAGAATCAAAAGGACCCATTAATAACTTCCTGTCTATAAAACCAAAACCCAATACACAATAAAGGAAGGAAAATGATCCAAACTTCTGAAAATATATTGTCCATCATGTAATAGAAAACTATTAGATACACAGAGAAGCAGTAAAATGTAAGCCATAACCAAGAAAAAACCTTAATATCAACAAATTCTGAAATTGTCTAGATGCTGAAATCTACCTATAAGGAATTATAAATAGCTATTATAAATATTTTCAAGGACTTAAAGGAAAAAATGAATAAAATGAGTGAACAGATGGGATGTATCACCATAGAAATATAAACTATAAAAAGAGTATGAGAATTCTAGAACTGAAAATGATAGTATTTGAATTTTTAAATTCATTGATGCCACTACTGACTTTACAGAAAATGAAAAATACAAGAGAATACAATGAACAATTGTACACCAACAAGTTAGACAATCTAGATGACATGGACAACTTCCTAGAAAAACACAAATTACCAAAAGTGGATTAGAGGATATAGAAAATGAAACCAGATCTATAAAAAGTAAAGAGATTGAGTCAATAATCAAAATCTCCACAAAGGAAATCTCAGGATCCATATAGCTATACCAGTGGATTTCACCAAATATTTAAAGAATAAGCACCAATCATCAAACTCTTTCAAAAAAAATAATAGAAAAACCTTCTAATTCATTCTATAAGGCCAGCATCACCCTAATACCAAAGCCATACAGATATCACCAAAAAAATAAACTATAAGCAATATCCCTTATGAATATATATGCAAAAATCTCTCATAACATTAGCAAGCTGAATTTAACAGCATATTAAAGGATTATACACCATGACTGCATGTGATTTACCCCAGGAATGGGGGCAAGGGTGGTTGAATATAAAAATATTAATTGATGTATTGCCCTACGTTAATAGAACAAAAATTATTTACTAAATACTTCTCAAATTTGGTTACAAACATGAACCTACATAATCAAGGAGCATTCAACACCACCACTGAACACAAAGTAGAAAATACAAAACACTACAACTAGGCATAACTAGTCAAACTGCTGAAAACCACAAATAAAGATAAAAATATTCAAAACAAGGGGCGCCTGGGTGGCGCAGTCGGTTAAGCGTCCGACTTCAGCCAGGTCACGATCTCGCGGTCCGTGAGTTCGAGCCCCGCGTCGGGCTCTGGGCTGATGGCTCAGAGCCTGGAGCCTGTTTCCGATTCTGTGTCTCCCTCTCTCTCTCTGCCCCTCGCCCGTTCATGCTCTGTCTCTCTCTGTCCCAAAAATAAATAAACGTTGAAAAAAAAATTAAAAAAAAAATATTCAAAACAAAAAAGGCACCACCTTCAGAATAATAATATAAATTATATAAATGATGGCTAATTTCTCACATGAAACAATGGATGCCAGAAAACAGTGGAGAAAAATAGCTTTAAAATGCTGAAAAGTAAAACCTATGTGTATGTAAATATTTCTACACCCAAAGAAAACATCATTCAAAACGTGAGATTGTAGGATAAGCAAAAGCTCAGAAAATTCCTCAGCAGCAGACCTGTATAGCAAAAAATGCTAAGGAAACTTTTCAGGCTGTAAGGAAATAATATCAGAAGGGAACTCGCATGTACAAGAAGAAATGGAGAGCGCTGGAAATGCTAAATGTGTGAGAAAATATAAAAGATGATCTTTTTCTTCTTTTGTTATCTTTAAAGGGAAACCAATGTTTTAAATTTTTAAAAAGTATATTAAGGGCACCTGCATGACTCGGTGAAGCATCCAACTTCGGCTCAGGTCATGATTTCAAAGTCAGGTCATGATCTTATGGTTTGTGAGTTCGAGCCCCCAGTTGAGCTCTGTGCTGACAAGGTTGGAGCCTGGAGCCTGCTTCAGATTCTATGTCTCCCTCTCTTCTCTCTCTCTCAAAAATAAAAATTAAAAATTTTTTAAACTATTTTATTATGCGGTTTAGGGCATCTATAGTAGTAAAATAATTAGACATTAGGACAGTAGTGTTTTTAAAATATGTTGAAAAACTATTTGAACTTCTTATTTCAGACTAATTCTCCTCTCCTTGAAGGTGTGCTGCACTTAGCGATTTGCTTTCTAAGGAAGAGAATGTAGCAGAAGTGATACTATCTGATTTCCAAAGGTGGGTAATGAAAATGATAGCTTCCACCTGCCATATTCTCTAACTCTCATCACTTCCCTGTGGAAGTCATCTGGGTAAGCACATTCAGGCAATTCTATCTGGAGGTCCTTAAGGCCAAGACTAAGGCTTCCCATGAAAAGCCAACACCAAATTGCCTGTCAGAATCTTAGATTCTGATACTCCAACCTCAGTCAACATCTTAATTGCAACCCCCATGTCAGGCCAATTCCCTGTAATATGTTTTTCTAGCACCTTGGACTTGCCTGCCATAGAATCTAGCAGGATTGCAACTAATAATTAAATTATGTATTTCTTGGGGCACCAGGGTGGCTCAGTTGGTTAAGTATCTGACTTCAGCTCAGATCATGATCTCATGGTTCGTGGGTCCAAGTCCTGCAGCAAGCTCTGTGCTGACAGCACACACACACACACACACACACACACACACACACACACATTTGGTTTTGCTTGCCTTGCTCTCTGTTATACCCCCAACATGTGGCACAGTGTATTAACCATGTCTTTTATTTGCTGTCTTTGGATGCTTTAATATCTAGGGCCTTGCTGATCCTGGAGAAACTACCCTTTCCAGGAATAACCAATTCCTAGAGATTATAAACAATTTACCCATGAGTGTACTTTTCAAATGCAAACCAACCAATCAAAAACCCACATCCCAACCACCTTCTTCATACTTTATACCGCTGTCTCCCTGCTCCAATCACCCCAGGGTCAGGTACCAGACAACTAGGGGCAGTCCCTTGTGTCTCAGAGCCAATCCTAAATCTGCTTACCCTGCCTCACCTGTTTCTTCCTGCAGAAAACACAATGAAGGCTCTTGTCCACAGCTCCACCATCCCTTGCCTCCTGACTGACCCTCATGCCTTCCCATGTGGCCCCACCATGGCCTTCAAAGGCAATCATCTCCTAATCTGTTGGCCTTATTATACCTCAGATTTTCTATTAATACATTATATCTTAAAATACACAGTACCTGGCACTCAGTAGGTACTCAATAAATGTATGTTGAATGAATGTACCAAATGAGATTACAGTACAGTAAAGCCTTGGTTTGCGAGCAAAATTCGTTCCGGAAGCATGCTTGGAACCCAAAGCACCTGCATACCAAGACGAAATTCCCCATAAGAAATAATGGAAACTCAGAGGACTCATTCCACAACCCAAAAATATTCCTATAGAAATTATTACAATACTGTAATATAATACAAAATAGTAAAGAAAATACAAAATATAAAGAAAAAATAAATAAACCTACACTTACCTTTGAAAACCTTCATGGCTGGTGTGAGGGAGACAAGAGACAGAAGGGTTATTGTGTAGGACGATTTTCACTATCACTAATGAAATCATTACTGACTATTGGCTCAATGGAATCGTTTTCTGCATGGGGGCCATTGTATACACTCTAATGGATGTTGACTACAGTACAGTGTTAATAAACTCTTGTCATAGACTGTATTTAATGTAACTGACAATAAGGCAGCAGAGGAAAGGGACTATATCTGCAGGCAGGCTGACCTAGAATGAAGCAAAACATTCCTAAGCTTCCTCTGGTCTGGAAAAGCATAGGACTGTCCATAGGTGCTTTGGAGGGACAAAAAATACACTAGTGCCAGTTGTGGGCACCTTCCAACGTTCTGAAAAATCACTGATTTCTGCCAAACACCACAGCCTGAGACCGAGCATCCGAGCATGGGAGATGATCACCTACAATCCTGCAGAGAGAGAGAGAGAGAGAGAGAGAGAGAGAACCATTGGCTCGGTTGTGATCATGTGACATTTGTCATCACGTACTACTCATATTGCAAGACATCACTCATTTATCAAATTAAAATTTATTAGAAATGTTTCTTCGTCTTGTAGAACACTCACAGAATAAGTTACTGACAATCCAAGGTTTTACTGTCTCTTAAAGATTGCAGTGTTTCCAACATGTAAGTAATGATCCTCTTCCAGTTTTTTTCCCCTTGAATGTCCTCTTCTTTACAAGTTTGTGATTTGGGATGTGGGTTCTCAAGCCACAGTGCCTTTCTAGCTGTGTGACCTTGGGCAAGTTTCTCACCCTCTCTGAACCTCAGGTTTTCCTATATACAAAATGTGAATAATAATGCTTGCCTCACAGGATTTTGAGGAACAAATAAGTTCACATTTACAAAGTTCTTATAACACTGCCTGGTCCACATTAAAGTGCTTAAAAACATCCATTGTAATTATTATCCCACCAACCCCTCTCTCAGCTCCCTCTGCTGATATTTAGTAGGCAAAATTAGAGTACAGCTCATATCCCTTTAGACTGTCATAGGTCCTCTGGAACCCCAGAAGACTCATTTCTTTCCAGCCTGATCAGTGTCATTGTTAGAGTTATGAGGAATACGGAAAGGAAATCAGCGACAATAAACCAGAGTTTTCTTTCCATTCAGAAGATACGCACACTCCTAGTGCCATTTGTCACCTTTTACTCTCAACTTGCTATAGAATTCTGCTTCTAAAACTTCTCCCCATTTGGGTTTAGAATTAGCTTTTAAACTCATAAAAGGAAAACAACAGAGATGCAAGTTTTTCTCTTTAAACAATGCAGCCATACATCAACCAAAATCACTGCGGGCATCCCATCCAGCTCGCTCACCCTGCTCTCTCACCTCTCCCAGGGATTAAATGAGCTCTGGTATGTCCCTGCAGGATGCTTTGTCAATCTGATGAGGACATTTGGGTATAAATTCCCCTCTGTTGGGCTGAAAATGGAAGGAGATTTCTCCTTCCTGAGAAATAACAGAGAAACTGGAGTAAGAACAAAGAAAATGTGAAGCAAAAATAAAATTCACACTTGGTACAAAACAGGAAAAGATTTTAAGACTGGCTGTTTTCTTTCTCAGTGCAATGAGAAAACACTGGCCTCTACTCAGATTTTAAGATTTAGAGTTTTTATATGGTAGGGAAAGGTTTAGTTTGTTTTTCTTTTTTTTTAACCCAAATAAATAGAAGTGATTAGTATGGACCAAATCATAACATAATTCTGAGTTATTCAAAAGAGATGGAGAGGGACCTATACCCACATACACTTGCCCACTAATTCCTGTGTGTCAGCCAAAATTATCTGCTCATAGACACCTTGAGGTCCTCAGAAATCAAGACAATATCTTTCTTCCTTATCTGTGAGTGCCCACTGACAGGACTGGTTCACAGTAAGTACTCAGTAAATGACAATGCTGGGAGGCAAAGGAGAAGTAGGTGTAGATAATTCATTCTGAATAATCAATAGTTCGCAAATGGTCCTTCCTTTCAATCATCCTCTTGAAGCCCTGTTAAAATTATGTAATGGTGAAAACTGAACACATGGATCTTTTCTGAACACAATCGTATAGAACTACCTTAAGAAATAAGAAAACTCTCAAATAAACAACCTAAACTTACACCTAAAGGAGCAGAAAAAAAAAAAATAAGCAAAGTCCAATGCCAGTAGAAGGAAGGAAATAATAAAGATTAGAGCAGAAATAAATTAAATAGGGACTAAATAACAAAAGATCAGGGGCGCCTGGGTGGCGCAGTCGGTTAAGCGTCCGACTTCAGCCAGGTCACGATCTCGCGGTCCGTGAGTTCGAGCCCCGCGTCGGGCTCTGGGCTGATGGCTCAGAGCCTGGAGCCTGTTTCTGATTCTGTGTCTCCCTCTCTCTCTGCCCCTTGCCCGTTCATGCTCTGTCTCTCTCTGTCCCAAAAATAAATAAACGTTGGGAAAAAAAAAAAAATTAAAAAAAAAAAAAAAGATCAATGAAACCAGGAGCTGGTTCTTGGAAAAGATCGACAACATTGATAAACCTTTAGTCAAGTTCATTAAGAAAAAAAGAGAGAGAGCTCAAATAAATAAAATCAGAAATGCAGGAGAAATTAAAAAATAATACCACAGTTGGGGCGCCTGGGTGGCGCAGTCGGTTAAGCGTCCGACTTCAGCCAGGTCACGATCTCGCGGTCCGTGAGTTCGAGCCCCGCGTCGGGCTCTGGGCTGATGGCTCGAGCCTGGAGCCTGTTTCCGATTCTGTGTCTCCCTCTCTCTCTGCCCCTCCCCCGTTCATGCTCTGTCTCTCTCTGTCCCAAAAATAAATAAACGTTGAAAAAAAAATTTAAAAAAAAATAATAATAATACCACAGAAACACAAAGGATTATAAGAAGATATTCTGACAAATTATATGTCAACAAATTGGACAACCTAGAAGAGATGGATAAATTCCTAGACACATATAACCTTCCAAAACTAAATCAGGAAGAAATAGAAAAATTGAACAAACTGATTACTAGCAACAAATTTAAATCAATAATCAAAAAGCTCCCTCCAAAAAGGTCCAGGAAGAGATGACTTCACAAGTGAATTCTACCAAACATTTGAAGAAGCATTAAAAGCTACCAATCAACATGATATATCACATTGATACGAGAAAGGATAAAAATCATCCAATCATTTCAATAGATGCAGAAAAAACATTTGACAAAGTACAACATCTATTCATGATAAAAACCCTCAGGTTTAGAGGGAACCTACCTCAACATAATAAAGGCCATTTATGAAAAACCCATAGCTAGCATCATACTCAATGGGGAAAAGCTGAGAACTTTTCCCCTGAGGTCAAGAACAAGACAAGGATGTCCACTTTTACCACTTTTATTTAACATAGTACTGGAAGTTCTAGCCACAGCAATAAGACAAAGAAATAAAAGACATCCAAATCGGTGAGGAGGAAGTAAAATTTTCAGTATTTGCAGATGACATGGTACTATAAATAGAAAACCCTAAAGACTCCACCAAAAACTACTAGAACTAACAAATGAATTCAGTAAAGTCACAGGATATAAAATCAATGCACAGAAATTTGTTGCATTTCTATACACTAATAATGAAGCAGAAGAAAGAGAAATTTTTAAAAAATACCATTTACAATTGCACCAAAAATAACAAAATACCTAGTAATAAACTTAACCGAAGAGGGGAAAAACATGAACTCTGAAAACTATAAAACACTGATGAAAGAAATTGAAGATGACACAAAGAAATAGAAAGACATTTCATGCTCCTGGATTGGAAGAACTAATGTTAAAATGTCCATACTGCCCCAAGCAATCCACAGATTTAAAGCAACAAATATCAAACACATTTTTCACAGAATTAGAACAAACAATCTAAAATTTGTATGAACCACAGAAGACCCCAAATAGCCAAAGCAATCTTGAAAAGAAAAAGCAGAGCTGGAGGCATCACAATTCCAGACGTGAAGTTATATTACAAAACTGTAGTGACCAAACAGCACGGTACCGGCACAGAAATGGACACACAGATCAATAGAACAGAATAGAAAACCCAGAAATAAATCCACGATTATATGGTCAATTCATCTTAGACAAAGCAGGTAAGAATATGCAATGGGAAAAAGTCTCTTCAACAAGTGATGCTGGGAAAGCTGGTCAGCTACGTGCAAAAGAATGAAACTGGACCACTTTCTTATACCATACACAAAAATAAACCTACGGTGAGTTAAAGGTATAAATGTGAGACCTGAAAACATAAAAATCCTAGAAAAGAACACAGGCAGTAATTTCTCTGATATTGGCGGTAGCAACACATTTCTAGCTATGTCTCCTGAGGTGAGGGAAACAAAAGCAAAAATAAACTACTGGGACTACATCAAAATAAAAAGCTTCTGCACAGTGAAGGAAACAACCAACAAAACTAAAAGGCAGCCTACTGAATGGGGGAAGATATTTGCAAATGGCATGTCTAATAAGGAGTTAATATCCAAAATATATAAAGAATTTATATAATCCAACACTCAGAAAATAATAAACTCAATTTAAAAATGGGTAGAAAACATGAACAGACATTCCTCCAAAGAAGACATAAAGACACATGAAAAGATACTCAACATCACTCATCCTCAGGGAAATACAAATCCAAGCTACAATGAAATATCACCTCACACCTGTCAGAATACCTAAAACCAGAAACACAAGAAACAAGTTAGTGAGGATATGGAGAAAAAGGAACACTCATGCATTATTGGTGGGAATGCAAACTGGTTGCAGCCACTTTGGAAATCAGTATGGTGGTTTCTGAAAAAATTAAAAATAGAACTACCCTATGATCCAGCAATTGCTCTACTGGGTATTTACCCAAAGAATGCAAAAACACTAATCTAAGTTTATTGAAGCATTATTTACAATAGCCAAATTATGGAAGCAGTCCAAGTGTCCATCAATAGATGAATAGATAAAGAATTGGTATATTTATACAATGGAATATTACTTAGCCATAAAAAAGAATGAAATCTTGTCATTTCCAACAACATGGGTGGATCTAAAGAGTATCATGCTAAGTGAAATAAATCAGTCATAGGAGGACAAATACCCTATGATTTCACTCATATGTGGAATTTAAGAAACAAAACAAATGAGCAAAGGAGAAAAAAGAGACAAGTCAAGAAATGGACTCAACTATAGGGAACAAATTGATGGTTACCACAGTGTAGGGGAGTCGGGGGATAGGTGAAATAGGTGATAAGGAGTAACAGGATACTTATGATGAGTACTGAGTTACGTACAGAATTGTTGAATCATTATATTGTGCACCCAAAACTAATATAGTACTCTAAATATACTGGAATTAAAATAAAATTAAATAAATTAAAATTAAAACATAAAGTATTTTTAGAAGTTTATTTTTAATATTTTATTTATTTTTGAGAGAGAGACAGAGTGCGAATTGGGGAGGGGCAGAGAGAGAGGGAGACACAGAATCCAAAGGAGGTTCCAGGTTCTGAACTGTCAGCACAGAGCCCAATTCAGGACTTGAATCCACAAACCGTGAGATCATGACCTGAACTGAAGTCGGACCTTAACCGACTGAACCACCCAGGCACCCCCCAAAAAGTACTTTTAATTACAAAAAAAAAAAAAAAAGCAACCAGAGTTAATACCTAGTCTTCTCAAACTATTCCAAAAAAATAGGAGAGGACAAAAAGCTTCCAAATTCATTCCATGGGGACAGTGTTATCCTGACACCAAAACCAGCAAAGACACTACAAAAAGAAAACAACAGACCAACATCTGTGATGAACATAGATGTAAAAATCTTCAACAAGATATTAGCAAACTGAACTCAACACTATATTTTAAGAAACAGTTGCCACGATCAAGTGGAATTTACTCCAGGGATGCAAGGGTGGTTCAGTATTGCAAACCATTCAATGTGATACACCACATTAATAAGAAAAAAGATAAGAACCATATGATCATCTCAGAAAAAGCATTTGACAAAACACAACATCTGTTCAGAGTAAAAACTGTCAACAAAAAGGTTTAGAGGTCCCAGAGTGAAGTGCAGCTGGTCCAGGCCACAACAGAAGAACATGGCATCTGCAGAGCAGAGGAGTGCATGTTCATAGATGTGGGTGGTCCCAGGAATAAACCAAGAGAGGTATGTTTCCTAGGGAAGTGATTTGAAGAGCTGCCCCCCAGGAGGGAAGCTGCTAGCAAAGGCCAGGAAAAGTGCCTAGAAGTTAATGGACTGGTTGATCACATTGAAGCTAAAGCCGGAGAGGAAGGAGCTGAAGAAGTGGTGTGTTTTGTAAAAAAAAAAAAGTACGGATGGGTTGACAACTGATTCAAAACGAATTTGGAACTTCAGGTGCCAGCAAAGATGGAATGAGCCCATTTTCACCTATTTCTCCTACTAATTACAGCTAAAAACTCTGGACAAAATACAAAAACAACTTCTGAGGACTCTGGAAAGTAAGTAAGAGCAGATGATTTAGGAAAGGAAGTCAAAACTTGAAGGATGACCAATACAGGAGCGAGTTTACTCATCTTTTCCTTTATTCTCCTGTCTTTGACCTAAAGGGCGAGCCACTGACAGAAACACAGAGAGCAGACAGCAAGAACTCCATGTGTAACCCATTCTTCCTAGCCAGAGGACCAGGAAAAGAGACCCCGTGAGTCTGAGAGTGTGGAAGGAATCTATTTCTTCACCTCTCCTTTTTGCTCTTATTTTTCTATCTCTGCTCTAAGGGTAACCTCGGTTGCAAAACAGTACTGTTTCTGCCACTGCAGCATAAAACCTAAAACCTGAGGTGGAAAGAAAACAAAAACAAAAACCCTGTTTCTTTGGCCAGAGGAACCATGAAGAGGGGGTAAAGAAAGTGTGGTGAAATCCTGGTGAGTAGAGAGCTGGAGGCAGGCATCCCCTTATTCTGAGAATGAACCAGTGAAAGTCCTTGGCTCACCCCTGAGTGGCATATACATGCAAGGGACCCAAGGAAGCATTTAGCAAAGGTTTTGCAAACTGAACAACTATCTGAAACAGCCCCAGAGCTTCCAGACTAAGCCCTGAGTAATACAAGCCGGGGGGACGCGGGGCTCCAGTCACAGAGCATGGGAGGGGCTTGGAAATTTGAATTAGATATGGAACCACCACTCACAAAAAGTGAGTCAGGACTTGCAACCTGAACTGAATCAGTTGGTTTGCCCACTGAAGAAGAAAGATTAACTTGTTCAGGGATATTTATTTATTTACTTACTTACTTATTATTTTAACATTTATTTATTTTTGAGAGAATTACTCTGGATTTTTCATCAAAAACCATGGAGGCTAGAAAACATTGGAGCACATCTTTAGAGTGCTAAAAGAAAATATTCGTCAATCCAGAATTCTATATCAAGTGCAATATCTTCAGAAATTAATATGAAATATATTCTCAATGATTAAAAACTAAAAGGATTTGTCATCAAGAGAATCAACTAGGGGGGCCTGGGTGGCTCAGTCAGTTAAGCATCCGACTTCAGCTCAGATGCTAACAGCTCAGAGCCTGGAGCCGGCTTTGGATTCTGTTTTTTCTCTCTCTCTTCCCTTCCCCCGCTTGTACGTTTTCATTCTCTCTCTCTCTCTCTCTCTCTCTCTCTCTCAACAATAAATAAACTTTACAAAAAAGAGAGAGACATCAACTAGAAGGATGTAAAATTCTATGGGCTGGAGGAAAACTTATAACTTCAGAAACCAAGGAAAGGCAATCAGGTTGGCAAAGATCTGGATAAATATTAAATTACTTTTCTTTCCTTATATCCTTAAAATATGTATGACTATTGAAAAAAAAACTACAATATCTCGTGGGGTACCCAATGTATACAGAGGGTTATATGAAATATATGGTTGTAAAGCTTCTATGTTACATTTTTAATGGTAAAGTTGGTAATGGTCAGTTGACTGTAAAAAAAAAAATGTTATGTATATTGTAATACCCAGAACAACCATTTAAAAATGCAAAGATATATAGCCAAAAAGCCAAGAAATAAAGAAAAAATGGAATACCAAAAACATTTTCCAAGAGTCCAAAGAAGCAAGGCAAAGGGGAACAGAAGAACAGAAAATGGCAGAGAGAAGACAAACCAAAAACAAGTAATATTATACTTAATAAAATAAAATGACTCTCAAATGCATTCTGCTAAGTGCAGAAAGCCTGACTAATGAAGTTACATACTGCGTGATTCCATCTACATGACATTCTAGAAAAGGCAAAATCACAGGTATGGAGAACAGACCAGTGGTTGCTGGCAGTAGGGATGGAGGTTGGTGTGATTACAAAATGGCGAAACAAGGAAATCGTTAAAGTGTAATGGCAGCGTTCTGCATCCTCCGTATGGTGGTGATAACACAGATGTAAGCATTTTTCAAAGCTAATACATTTTGCTCTCTGTAAATTTAAACAAAATTCTGTTTTAATCCAGAGCATGTGACTGCCCAAAACTGCATGCCACTTTCTTATGGCCTGGATGTCTCCACCAAGATCCGGCTTGGGAGCTCTCTTATAAGTCAGCTATTTAAAAATTATAACACTGTATTAAACACTCATTATGCAAACAGGACAGCCCATTTGAGGGAAAAGAAATCTATTTAGCCCATTAATTAGATGGACTATATTACTGATTATTCCAGAAAACCAAATCACTCTTTCCAAACATTGTTTTGAAAAGCTACTAGCATTCCTACTTGGCATGCCAGGAATACACTTAAGACCAGGACCTCTCCCACCTACTGCCCTCCCAGGAACCCAGGGTGGGGAAGTGTTGCCAAGAGGGGAAGGTATTTGCACTGATGGGGCAGCTTTTCCTAAGTTGTAGTAGTTTGTTCCAAATGCCTCCAGTATGAAATAAGGAAAGCAACAAAATGTAGAGTAGAAAAATCATAGCAGGAAAAAATAAGATGTGTATATCTTCTAGATGATGTATGACAATTCACACAAGACTGTGTATGTAATAACATAGCTTGCTTGTAACAGTATCCACAACGTACTTACTCTGTAATAGTAATGCCACCCTTCGGCCTGTCTTGCCATCGAGTGTTCCCTAAACAAGTTTGTGCCTTGACTCTAATGCTCTCCCTGCCCAGGCATGACTCCATCTTCAAATCACCATGTGAAATATAGCAGAACTGCTGAATTGGCAGTGCTTGGAAATATCATTCCTACTTGCATAATTAGAAATACACTTACATGACAAGTTGCTTCTAAAGGCCATGTGTCACCTATAGGAGTCTGCTCCATTATTTTCAGTGGGCAATTTTTAACTCAAAGGCTACTCATCGGGGGGGCTTTGTAGATGCAATTGCCACCAAATGCCAGTGAGTAGCCAGCAGGAGTGTCCGTGACATGACTGGGAAGAGGACAGGATGATCACTCCAGCTAATGATCTGTGGTGACAAGCAGACTGCTGTCAATTTAGAATGAGTGCTTGGACCAGCTATCAACTTAATGAAAATATGTATTGTGCCTTTAAATTTAAATATCATACTTATGATGAATTCTTAAGCAGGAATTCTTGCCAATTACTGGTTTTCCTCTATCTTCATGTTGAAAAACAGACTAGACTGTTGTGACAGCCATAGCTGAGACGAGCCGACACTACCTTCCTTGCTCTGCCCCCATCCTCTCCCTCTGCTGGGAATTCAAGTCTTATGGGCCACCTGTGCTCCTGGTACCACCATCCCCAAGCAGCTACCCCAACTTCTCTCCACTTGACATGACTCTATTTCCATTTTCCCCACCCTCTCTTTGGCACCCTTTGGATTTTTGTCCCCTGGAAAAATTTTAAGCCCTCACCAAATGTTCCTTACTCTACTAAAATCCATCTCTGCCCTCCAGCCTCTCCATCCAAACCCTTTTCCTATCTCTCCTCATCCTCTGGGCAGTCCGCCCTCTCCCATTAATCTTCTGCAAACAAATAGTCTTCGTCAATGGCTCATGGCATTAGTTCTGCTATACACGACCCAGATAACTTCTAGCCCTTTCTCCTGGGCTCTACACGGTCTCCTGCAGTGTCCAACAGGCCCCTCATCTTCAGCAGTTTCCAGGAACTCTTTGCCTGTGTCCCCCACCCACTGCCCCTCCCCAGCCTCTCCCTACCCAACCAGGTCATGTTGGTCTTTCCTCCTGGCTGCCCACTCATCCTTGTGACAAATTCCTGGTCGGCCTTTGAACACAAGCTCAAGTCACCTCTATAAACAAAACCCCAAATATTCACTAACTTCCAGGAGGTGCGAAGACCTCACTCCTCTCTTCTATTAAACAATATGCATTTTTGTAGTATAACAATTATTGAAAAATTTTGCGATCAGTTAATGTAGTCTCTCCCGATTGACCTAGAACATACTAAAGGCATTCTTTTCCTCCTAACCTGTTCTTTTCTTCCTCTACCTCCCTCTCTTCCTTCTTCATAATTTTCTTCCGTTTTAGTATTTTATTTTTATCCTTTTGTGCATAGTTCCATATCTGGCTATGAGTCCTTACTGAATGAAGAACTGACTAATTGTGGTAGGATGCAAGATGTCCGAATAATCTACCTTCATTTAACAGATGAGAAAATTCAAAGTGAAGCCCAAGGAGCGGATATAATTTCTCAGACTCACATAGCTTGTGTCACGCCAGTGCTGGAATCCAGATGCTCTGAGTCCTAGCCCTAAGGACTCTTTGTAGTGTGCTACATTTCCTCTCTGTATTTAGAGGCACTTCCTTTTTTTTGATAAGTGCTTTCAATCATTAAAAATTACAAAAATTTACAGAAAGGTGCATTTACTCTGTTAAAATCTTTTAAAGACTTCTAAGAATGGTAATTGTAGCTATCATTTTTTAAAAAAAGAAAAGACATAAACCTCCCAGACACATACAACAAGGAATTATAAGAATTACAACTATATTGAAACTATGGAAATCTGTCACTTTTACCAACTTGAATGCAAGTTCAGCCAGAGGAAACACGGTTTGGATTCAATTCAATGCCATCTTTATTCACTGAAACACAGCAATTTTTGAATGAATCATCTGGCAGGGAGGCAGGGTGGGCAGGGAACCACTGGGACAGGTAACAGGCTCTCAAGCAAAGTAAACTGGATGCCCTCTTTGAGTCTAGAACATTCTCCAGTAAGCGTCTTCACCGGGATAAGAGGGGTGGTGTGGATCAGGATGCTCCAGAGAGAGAATTACCCATTAACCTATCCTAAGTGCTAAAAGAGTCCTACTAGCTCAGACTATAATTTATAAATATGATAAAGCACAGGTAATTTACCAAACTCTTGAGGAGAATGAGCATCTAGAAAGAAGGACACTAAACTAGGCAACCAGCACAAATGGCTCCCAATTAAAAAGATTTAATGCAGAAAACAGAAGATAATCTTTTATAAATTCTGAATAGTATTCATAGTCACATCTAAAGGCCCCTCTGAAAAAGAACCTACCAGAGACATAAAAAAAAAATAGTTGCAGGAAGAACAATAATTAAAGAAATATAATATTTAAATCAAAGAACTGAGAAGCAGAAAGAATGCTGTTAAAAATAAAATTTTAGAATTGGTAAATCAGCAGAAGGCAGTCCCCCCAAGCATGATAAAATAGGAAAAGGGATTGACATTTTAAAGTGAAGAAAGTTAAAGACCTCATAGGATAAGTCTGAGAGAGTCAATATCAGCATCATATAAATTGAAAATGTACATACCCAATGACAAAACAATTATTAAGAAATACTAGCTGTGGGGCACTGGGTGGCTCAGTCAGTTGAGCATCTGACTCTTGATTTCATCTCAGGTCGTGATCCCAGAGTCATGGGATAAAGCCCCACATCGGGCTCCTTGCTGAGCATGGAGCCTGCTTAAGATTCTCTCTCTCTCTCTCTCTCTCTCTCTCTCTCTCTCTCTCTCTCTCT
>NW_024412467.1:22687702-22776795 GCF_014898765.1 Herpailurus yagouaroundi
TACCCAAGTGGAAGAACAGAGATTAGATTCATCAATGGAGGGAAAACTTATGAGAGCTTATGTGCTGAGAGCTTACTCTGTACACTGCACTTTATGGTCAATTTAAGGAATTTTCAACAGCAATTTTTTAGCCCTAGGGGCTACTTTAGAGCTTAAACTTAGCTAAGCTATCATTCCACAGGATAGCATGGTACCATGTTTGTTGCCGACAGAGAAATGCACAAAAAGATCACCAGAAACAGAAATAAATGTGTGTGTGTGTGTGTGTGTGTGTGTGTTCACTATGTGGAGTGGGACTTCCCAGACCCACAACTCAACCCTCCTACTTGGAGTTTCCTCCCCAAAGAAGTTTACATAGAACAGGTAACAAGGCAACAAAAAATAGCTATTAGTAAATGGGGAGGAATGGAGTTGCCCCTTCTTGCCAGTGCTGGGTGATCCGTAGAGTCTACTGGATGGAATCTACATAGCTCAGGTCCGCCTCGGTGACTCACAGACCTGGACCCCTTAGGACCACCTGAGAGCTGCTGACCCATCCCCAGCAATCGTGACCTATGTGGTCAGAGTAGAGGCAGGGAGGTGAAGAGAAGAGAGGGAAAAGCTGGTTCATCCCAGGCTGCTACCCACAGGAGTCAGGAAGCCCAGAAGGGGAGGTGGTCTGCTAGGTGGGCTGACCCCAGCAATAAAGCAAAGGGATGATCATGCATACACTCCCCTGCCATGAAATGTCACTGCCTCCCCCCCTCCATGTATCAGGTTTCAAACCCCATCGAATCATAAACCATGACTTTTCCTCTTTGGAAGAAGAGCTACCAAAGGGAGTGAAGAGGGAGGAGACTGAATGAAAGTGAGAATATCACCCACAACAGTCTGCAGGAATTGTCATGTTGGTGAGGGAAAGGTAGGTGTCTCATAAATGATGCTGGTACAGTGGGGAAGGTGGAAAGGAAAAATATTAGATTTCTGCCCATCCCGAAACTTGCTACCATGAGGAAAATAAATTCCACACAGTCACAGACTTAAATATTACAAAATGATAAACAAAATTATTTAAAATATTAAAAAAAACTCTTTAATTGTGTGAGGGGGGATTCTTTCTAAGCATGAGACAAAACCCACAAGTCATAAAAGCAAAAATTAAACTCACTGATAAGAATTACATAGCTACTTAAGTACTGAAGACTTGTAAATGAAATTAAATGCTAACAAACTAAAAAAGATTTGCAACCTGCATCACAGATGGGGGTAAGACAGTAATTTCAATATGTAAAGAATTCTTGAAAATCTATAAAGAAAAGACAAAATACTTGTTTTAATGAATAAGTAATGGGAATAGAAATGGCCAACAAGCCTATGAAAGAGTTTTCACTATAAACAAGGAAAGACAAGTGATCACAGCAGTGAAATTCATTCATCCGAATTGCTAGACAACATCAAGTACCTGTGAAGGTGTGGGAGACAGGTCTTTTGCTCCCAGTGGGAGATCAAGTGGTACAAAAACAATTTGTCACTATGCATTAAAATTTAAAAGAAATTCCATGAAGACACAGCTAGCCCGGGCACAGGGCTCAGTTTGGGAGAGGCCAGAAACACCCCCAGCTACTTCCTCCACCAAGGACCTAGTCCTGAATCCCCTGGACCCTTTCACCCTCTGCCCAGGTGGGGGCAGCAGCCAAGGGGGTCTCAAGGTGGGGATACACTGGAGGAGAATATTGACAGACCTCAGAGCCTGCACCTTCATTACCCTCCTTCCCACTTTCCCCCAAACTAGGCCTGTCCATCTTAAGGACCCATCAGCAGGGAACCAGACACTTCCCAGGGTCAAATCCTCGGCTACCATTTTCACTGCTTGTTGCTACACCCACTGAGCGAAGCCACCCATGTGGGGAAGCCATCCTGACTCGGCCAACCCACAGTCCACACCTGGAGCATAATCATCTTTGCCAAAGTAAGCAATTACCATTTTGCTGATAATTATTAAAAATGTTATTAAAAATTCTAGCTAGTGAAACCCCTTTGGGTACCTACACCGGAAAAAACCAACACGTGTGCAAAAGGAATTGTGTTCATCTGAGCCTTGTTCGCAATGGTGATCTATCATGAACAACCCAAATAGTCAGCTGCAGGGAGTGGGGTGCTGTGTCCATATTATAAAAGAGCATGTTGTGGTCAAAAGAATAAAGCAACCAATATGAAGTATAACCAATATTTTGAGTTCATAAATGACCTTCAGAATAATACATATAATATAATTCATTTACAAATATATGTACACACATATGTATATATGTGTATTTGTGTCTGTACGTGCCTGTATGTGTTGTTTGTATAGTAAAGCCACCGAACTACATACTTTTAAGGGAACATATGTACATGCAAGTGCACCTGGGTGGTTCAGTCGGTTAAGCCTCTGACTTCCTCTCAGGTCATGATATCATGGCTCATGAGTTTGAGTCCCATGTCTGGCTCTGCGCTGACAGCTCAGAGCCTGGAGACTGCTTTGGATTCTGTATCTCCCCCTCTCTCTGCCTCTCCTCTACTCACACTCTGTCTCTGCCTCTCTCTCAAAATTAAATTAAAAAAGTAAAAAATATATTTTTTAAAAATCTGAAAGAACACATGCCAAGTAAGAATAGTAGTAACCTCTGGGGCACCTGGGTGGCTCAGGCGGTTGAGCATCTGTGTCTTGACGGGCTCAGGTCATGATCTCATGGTTCATGAGTTCGAGCCCTATGTCCAGCTCTATGCTGATAGCACAGAGCCTGTTTGGCATTCTCTTTCTCCCTCTCTCTCTGCCCCTCACCTACTTACACACAAAGTCTCTCTCTCAAAATAAATAAATACACTTAAAAAATAATAATGAAAAGTTAAAAATTTTAAAAAAAGAATAGTTGTTACTTCTGAGGAAGGGGTGGATGGTCAGAATAATGTCTTAATTTCTCACGAGAAGATAGTCATTAATTTATATGCATGTGTATAATGTCTATACATATAGATGTATACGTAATTATATATATATATGAAATTCATAGAATAAATAAAATTGGCCCCTAAGCTTGTGAAAAGGTGTTTGACCTCACCAATAATTAGAGAAATACACATTTTTTAAGTGGCAAGGGCTATCCTTTCATTTGTCTGGCAAAGAGTAAACAGTATGAGGATTTCGGCTGTTAGAAAATGTATGGATAAAGGAGCATGTCAGACATCCGTCACCCCGCCGCACACCCCCAGCCCACTTTTTATTCCGGTCGTTGCTATAGCAACCAGCTGGGAGGTACAGCCTGATGGCTTCTGTCCTCTGTGCACGTCAGTCTCTTGCTCTCTATCCTGGCCCCACCCCAGCCCCCAGCTCGCTGGGCCATTGTGGGCATGTGAAACATACGGGAAAAGTCCAGAGATAAGGTAAAGGTCCAGAGGGGCACATCCTGGGGGCATCCTGGGGGCACCCCTTGACAGAAGCTAATAGTACATGTTCTCGCTTCTCAGAGAACAATTCTGAGCACATTCTATACAATTCCTCTGAGGGTCCCAAGAGGGAAGTCACTCTCAAGCCCCACAGCACTGACCAGGTCACTAATTCACCCCTGCCCTGGCTTTCCACCTTCCCTGTCAACCTTTCTTCCCACACTCCCACTCCTATTCCCTGGAATTGCTTCCCAAAGTCAACCAGCTGCACACCAGCCCCATCAGGCTCTGCCTTCTGAGAAAATGTAAGACAGTCTAGGGTTTGCTGGAGGACAGGTGAATCAGCACAACATACTTGGGGACAGTTTGGTGACTCGGAGTGAAGGGTGAGCATGCACACCCCAGCTCTACAACTCTACTTCTAGACATGTATTCTGCGGCTGACTGGCAACAAGAGAAAAGAAGATACTTTCATTCATTCATTTACGATGAATCCATGTACTGTTTGTTCATCCATTTCTGCTCATCTGCTTGTTCTGTTCTGTTCCAGGTGCATGATGACTAAAGTAACTCTTACTCTTCTTCTGTTAGGAAGAGTTAGCCAGTAAGCAACAGACAAACGTAGAAATGTATCCTCACCTTCATCGTTCTTAATAGGAAAGAAAAAAATCTAAAAACAAAGTGGGGGGGCTAAATAAATTACATTGCCTCTATCCATACAACAGTTTAAGCATGATGCCATGAATAGAAACGGTTCTGAGTCCCATTAAGTAAGATGCAAACGATTTATTCAGTGAATAAAGCAGGTTGCAGGACTGCGTGTCCAGTGTGATTTTATTTATTTTTAAGTTTATTTATTTATTTTGAGAAAGAGGGAGTGATCAGGGAAGGGGCAGAGAGAGAGGGAGAGAGAATCCCCAACCAGGCTCCACACTCAGTGCAGAGCCTGATGCGGGGCTCTATCTCATGAGCCATGAGATCATGACCTGAGCTAACACCAAGAGTCAGTCGCTTAACTGACTGAGCCACCCAGGTGCCCCAAGAGTGATTTTATTTTTTAATAGAGTTATTTATTTACACACATATGCTCACCCACACCCCAGGATTATACCTCAGATATTACTAATGGATTTTCCATTTTTGCCTCAGTTCATAATCCGTTAGCATCCCATCTGCCTAGAGATGGTTTGGGTTTGTTGCAGAGAAGATAAAAAGAGAAAAGATAGGCTCATGTGCAAAATAAGCCTATGCAGCAAGACAGCTCGCAACCAGGGTATTGTCTTACAAGAGGATCTTCCGAATGTTTTCATCCCCCTTGCAGGACTCTTCTATTGTAGAGAAGAGGTGTCTTCCCCACCCCCGCCCAACGATGGCCTGAGTCCAGTAGCAAAGAAAGGTTTGCTGGAGGAGAGGAAGAGAGGAGTCTCCAGGGTCAGAAGGTCAGGTCTTACAATGTTTATTTTCTTCCATCTTGGCTTCAGCCCAGAGAGGAAGAAGTGCATCAGATAAACCAAGGCACACTGAGAGGATACTGGGCTTTTGCTTCTGCTGCCTGTCCAAGACCTTGAAAAGCTCTCACTGCCTAGCTGTCCCACCAGCCACCATCAACCTGTTGGAATGGCCGGGCAAGTTGGAGGCTCTGGGCAGGCTTCAGTGCCAGTGAGCATGGACGCTGGATGGACACCCAATGGCCAGCTCTGAGCCTGTCATGTCAGTGTATGGGGACCTCACAGAAGGGGGCAGGGTGAGCAGGTGAGGGGCCTGGATGGAGGACAAGACAGGGAGAGGCCCAGGGGTCTGTGGACAATGGTGGCAGGCAGTTCCCTCCAGCAGCGGTGGCTAAGTGTGAGACCAGATTGTGAGTGTCATGAACCATAGAGTTCACTGAATGCCAGAGGGAAACAACAGTGGGAGCATGAGCCATTTCCAGCAGATGACACAGCCCAGACTGCTAGACCATTTGGTTAAGGCCATCAATGGCTGCTGCTTTTCAAGGAGCAAGGCAGGAAGGGAGAATGAAGGGCAATCTCAAAGTCTGGACACATTTGCCTAGAGAAAGTGAAATTCTCCGAAGAACCTGTTGACATCTTCAGATCAAAATTTGAGGGGCGCCTGGGTGGCTCAGTTGGTTAAGCGTCTGACTTCGGCTCAGGTCATGACCTCATGGTTTGTGAGTCTGAGCCCCCAGTCAGGCTCTGTGCTGACAGCTCAGAGCCTGGAACCTGCTTCAGATTCTGTGTCTCCCTCTCTCTCTGCCCCTCCCCTGCTTGTGCTCTGTCTCTCTCTGTTTCTCAAAAATAAATAAATGTAAAAAAAATTTTTTTTAAAGAAATTTGAGCCACATTGGACATTAACATATATTTATAAATTAACAAATACAGTATCATTAAAAATGCTCTCCCTGCAGGCCAGTTGGTAGGGCTCAGAAGGAAGACCAGATTAGATGTCGATAAAGGCAAGAACCTAACTTTGTCTGCGCTTCTGAGCTACAGTGTGAGTCAAGAGTCTGGGCAGATGCCCACACCTCTATTGCTGGGAAAGGGCATGGGAGACAATCCGAAGCAGGACGGAGATCTTCCCTCCTACTTTGCATACTTTATCCGTTTTAGATAATTTTACAAATCTGGAGAGGTATAAAAAGAAACACCCAACAAATATTTAGAAAGCCAGTTTCTCCCTTTCATAAAATTCCTGCATTCCATACTTCCTGGAGTGCCCTCAGTTGTCCCTGCTCTGTGCCTTTTAATTACCACCAACATTCCACTTGCAGTATTTCTCTCAGTGACTGGTCAGACCAGAAACTGAAACTTTTATTTTCCTTTCTTTCTTGTTAAATTTTAGTCTCCCTTCTTGTCAAGCTTAAAAGTTTCCTTTAAAGTTTCTTTCAGGGGTGCCTGGATGGCTCAGTCAGTTAAGCATCTGACTTTGGCTCAGGTCACAATCTTAAGGTTTGTGGGTTCGAGCCCCCTGTTGAGCTTTGGGCTGACAGCTGGGAGCCTGAAACCTGCTTCGGATTCTGTGTCTCCCTCTCTCTCTGCCCCTCCCCTGCTAGTGCTCTGTCTCTCTGTTTCTCAAAAATAAATAAATGTTAAAAAAAAATTAAAAGTAAATAAAATACAGTTTCTTTCACTCAGAGAGAAATGATATTTAAAAGATATTCTGAGTGCACCTACATGGCTCAGTTGGTTAAGTATCTGACTCTTGATTTCAGCTCAGGTCATGATCTCACAGTTCATGGGTTCAAGTCCCGCATCAGGCTCTGTGCTGACATTGCAGAGCCTGCTTGGGATTCTCTCTCTTCCTTTCTCTCTGCCCCTTCCCTGCTTGTGCACTTCTCTGCTCTTCTCTCTCTCTCTCTCTCTCTCTCTCTCTCTCTCTCTCTCTCTCTCCCCCCTCTCTTCCTCAAATAAATAAACATTTAAAAAAATAATAATTAAAATAATTAAAAATAAAAAATATTCTGGGAAAAGGGCAAAAACAAAGAAGTGGGCCACCCCAGCCTCCCTGCCCATCTGCCTTGCCCTTCCCAGCAGCCACCCAGCAGCCCATTGTTGGGTTAGGCGTTCAAGTCTTCATTTCAGCTCTGAGCCAGGTCCCCAGTCACTGCTCATCTGGGGGTTTTGGGAGTTCCCTTGGGGAATCACCCTGAGTAGAACTGAGCAGGTTTCACCCTCCCCACAATGGGCACCCAGAGGGACTGTGGAAACCTATAGTCCTCCAGGGGAAAAAGGTGGGAAGGGAGTGGAGCCAGGAAAAAGGGAAGGAAGAGAAAGAAACATTTCTCTATCACCTTCTGTGTACAAGGTATTATGCCAGCGGAGTGCTTCGACACAATGTATCTCAGTGCCTCACTGGTTCACGTATTCATCCACTGGGCACTTCCAATGCTTTATTCATCGGACACAGATTTACTGAGCTTCTATTTCACACCAATGAGCTCTTCTAGGCTCTTCATTCTATGCGCTCCACTAGATGTTATTCCAACACCTGGGGTTAGATATTAGGGAGACAAGGTATAGAAAATAAAACGACATATTTCCTCAAAAAGGCCAGGCAAGGCTTGTACACTAATACCCTGTACACTCTATAGTAAGAAGGAGCCAAGACCAAGACCTGAGGTTGGAATGAGATCTTCCAGTCTGGCCCCTGGCTCTCCGGGCTGTGCATGGACAAGTTCACCTGTTACCACAGCTGGTTCGGGGCTCTGGATTCCCCAGATACAGTTAAAATGGAAGCCTGCAACACAGCCCTCGTTATGAAACACACACACCCCCCAAAAAAACGAATATTAACATGTCACCTTTCCATGGTGGCTGACCTCAGGAGTCTCATTTTTCACATTAGTTGTAAAAATCTCACATCGAAAATAAGAAAACATAATTAAAAGTAACTAAGTAGCTCAAGGGTGTGGTCTTGTTCTACAACTATTGTCCATATCAAGTGCTGATATTTTAAGCAATTGCCCTGATCCTGGGACACCTGCACCCCTCAGACAGGAGGAAAAGAATAATAATCACTCCTTGCTCTGTGCCAGTCACTAGGTACTCAGCGTCCAGTAACTCATCGAACACTGAAACAACTTTCCGAGCTGGAAGCCACCACTATTCCCACATTACAGAGGATGAACCTGAGGCACAGAGAGGTTTGCTAACTTACCTAAGGTATCACAGCAGAGTTGGGATTATAACCCAGGTTGTGGAGCACTGGAACTCTATGTGCCTCTATTGTAAGGGTTAAATTGTAGTGTAGGGCTAATGCTTAGCTTGAAAAATAACAGTTTTTTGTGTTGACACTGAAGGTTAAGAGATAACAGCCTTGCTTTGCTCTGGTAAACTACGCCTCATACCCTTGTAAATTAGGCTTCACCAATTAAGGAAACAAAAGTTCAAAGAAAAGAGCATCAGAGGCAGGGTCAAGGAGATCAACTGGTTGCAACTTAGAGGCAGAAAGTCTAAAGTAAACACCTCATTAGGCAACTGTTTCTAACTCATCTGGAACCTGTTTCTTTGTTCTGTTACCAGGTAATGATAAAACGATGTGATCGGTTATAAAAACTCTGTACCCCGGCTGTTCGGGGCCGCACTCTTATCAAGAGTGTTGGTCCCAATCGGTCGGCCTTGCCTCTCATTGTAATAAACTTTGTTGTGACTGTCACTGGTGCCCGTAGCATTCTGTTTCAGGAGTCGTGTGAATGCAATACTATGAAAGAAAAAAGAGCACTAAATTCCCAGCCTTCGGCCCCTGTTAAGATCCTCATTGTGCCCCAAAGAGCTGTGAAGTTTAATGATAGAGTAAGGGGATATATTTTACAATCCAACCTGCCATTCTGACCTAAGAATCCAAAGAGTGGTTACTTTTCCTTAAATTCATTTCCCAACTTAAATGGAACCAATTTTCTTTTAATGCTACAACTTTGATCTTTTATTCTGATTAATGAATTATGATCTCTTAGTATCATACAGCTTGAATATGATTTTATCCTTCCTGTCCTCGAGAAATAGAATACGGTTACTGATTATATAGACTTTGCTGGGTCCTTTCTTGGGTCTCTGGAAGGCTGGACAACTTCTGGGGACACTGAGGATGGGCATATGTTTCGGGATATCCTACACAAAGCCAAGGCGGAGAAATCCCTTGGAATACATCAGTAATCTCCGTGAAGTCTCTCCTTAATGTCAGTTTTTCAATGGATTTAATTTGAAAAAGAAAATGATGGTGTGGGCAGTAAATATACAGCCTGACTGTATCAGAAACAGAACTGCCCCCCCCCCCACTCCCCCGTGGGTGACCTCACCTCCAGGAGTCCTTCCACGAGGACCCAGGAGCACTTTCATGGACCTAAGTCCCCCAGATGCACACAGTCGCAGCTTCCCGGCCCACCGGGACATCACACAACTGGGTGACGTGAGCTTCAAACTTTGATTCTCTACAATAGAAATGGCAGTTGGCTTCTCTTCCGGGATTAGAATAATCATAAAATAAATTGTTCACACTGAACTCCACATTCATTCCCGTATAACAAAAGCTGAAAACAAAGCAAAAACAAAACAAGACCAAAACCTTTTCTGTGCTTAGTGTTGCTCAGAATGAACATGGCGGTCCTCACTTCTGGGTGACCAGTAAGATCCCACAAGATGATGAAAGATCAGCACAGGGGGCTCGCCTCCCCCAGCTTTGGGCAGAGGGCAAATGGGCATCATGTTGCTAGAATAAAAATCCCTGGGGCCTTTATTAAGAGCCACACTTTGGGAAAGCGGGACACATCTGCCCACTCTAACTGCCTCTATAAGTCCTTGCTGCAGTGAGGAACATTCAGAACTGATGCTGTGAGGGCCTAGTTACTTTTAAATAAAACAAATGAAAACTATAAATTTTAAGTGAATAAGTGTGGGGTCTGCGGACAGAACGGGGCCTCACATGACGGGGAGAAGTAAACCCCAGGTGTTCCTGGAAGCCCAGCAAAGGCAGTGCTGTGCCGTTCACCTTCTGAGCCTCTGCCAACCTTCCATCCCTGCCAGTGCTGACCAAATGACTTAACTCTTGAAGCCTCTCTGCTCCAATGCTTTGGAGCCAGTGTTATGTTCACATCTTACCTTCTGGCCTTGAGAATTGGCTTCTCACTGCAGATTCACACCCTTTCTGCGCCTTTGAGAACTGCCTTCCTGGTGGTGGGAGTGTCACAGCTGGTGGCTGTCAGCTGAGAGGAATTGCCTCTGCAGAGACAGCGGCCTTGCCCAAGGTCACGCCCCCTGCCCAGGCAGCTCATCCATCTGTCCATCTGTCTGATGTTGGTCACAGCAGCTCCCGCACCCTCCCTTCCAGGTGCAATGGCTCTGAAGAGCCCTTCTGCTCCTGAGGTCCAGGTAAGAACGAATCATTTTGTTGTGACAAACTCTCTCCTTGACCAAATTAGCCAGGCTCCTCTAAGCCCACTTCTCCACTAGGCCTACACCTTGTCCTTGAACAAAACACTGACATAGTTTCTAACAGCTTAAGGCCATATCCCTCTGATGACTCTAGCGCCCCTCAAAGCACCCACCTGAGAAAACTCAAGGCTGCCAAAGGAATTGAATCCTTTGCTCCAGTCAACACCTAAAGACAGGGCCCCCTTTCCCAGCCTCCGTGGGATGGTAGGAACCTAACTTCAATAAGCACCCAGGATCAAACCCAAATGGGTTTCACATGGACCCGAACCCCCTCCTCCCCAACCCTGCTCCTTGGAATTTTGTTCTTCCCTGACTCTAATGAACCCCACTCATCCCCCTTGCCTCTTCCCTCACTCTCCCTTTAAAACAGCTGGTCACCTCTGTACAAACTGAAGTAGAGTTCACTCTGGACCCTCTTGCCCATGGCAGTAGCATGTTCCTAGCTAAAATCTGTCCTTGACACTTGTTTATCTTTGACAGTTGCATGACCTCTCAATTTACCTGATACCCAGTGAGTATATGGCCCCAATCTACTTGTTTAACTACCTGCTAGGCATTGATCCCAGGAGTGTCCTCCCCCAATAAACTCCATGAAAATCTCTTTCTCAGAGTGTGTTCCTGGGGAGTCACAGTATTTGGATCTAGAAGACACATTGAGATCTCCAAGGCAGTGAATACAGAGAAACAAAGGGTTCCAGGGACAGGGTTGGGGTGCTCTAATATTTAGAGGGCCAGAAAATGAGAAGAAAGTAGCCAAGGGACTGAGAAGTAGGCAGAGGGGTGCAGGGACAGCCAGGAGAACACAGTGTCATGGGAGGCAGGAGGAGGTTTGAGAGGAGAGGGATCTCCTGTGTCAGACACTATTGCTTAGTGAGACAAGGACTAGAAACTGACCTTGTGACTGAGCAACATGAGGTCATGACTGACAGTGATGATGTCCTGGAAGGGCACTTTGCATCTTTTAGCATGCCTTCAGATACATTACTTCTTTTAATTTTAACAGTAACCACAGAGAATGGATGGGATAGATGTTTATTCTACCTATAATGATGGCATATTAGTTAGGATTTGCCACAGAAACAGAACCAATTGGAGAAATGTGTGTGTGTATGAGATTTATTGTGAGGATGGTGCTCATATCATGATTGTGGAGGCTGACAAGTTCCAAGAGTGAATTGGCAAGCTGGAAACCCAAGAGAGCTGATGGTGTAGTGAGTCCAAAACCCTGAGAATCAACAGAACCAGCGGTATCCAATCATGTAAATTCTAGTTCAGAGACTGGCAATCTCAAGATCCAGGAAACAGCTGATGTCCCAATTCAAAGATAGTCAGGTACAAGGAATTTTCTCTTCCTCAGGAGAGGCCAGTCTTTTGCTTCTATTCAGGCCATCAACTGATTGGATGAAGCCCACCCACACTAGGGAGAGCAATCTGCTTTACTTAGTCTATCAATTTAAATGGCAATCTCATCTAAAATGGTAATCCCCCAGAATAAAGTTTGACCAAGTATCTGGGCATCCTATGGCCCAAAGTGACACATAAAATTATCCATCACAGATGGTTAAGACCAAGCAAGACTCAGTAAGACTGTCGTTTGAACCTCCCAGTCTGTGCTAACACAAGGCAGCCCTAGCGAACTAATATAGATTTTGGCACTGGAAAGTGGGGTCCTACTATAACAAATACCTAAAAATGTGGAAGTATCTTCAGAATTGGGTGATGGGTGGAGGTTGGAGGAGTTTTGAGATACATGTTAGAAAAACCTAGATTGCCTTGAGAAATGATTGGTAGAAATATGGATGTTAAAGGCAATTCTGGTGAGGATTGAGAAAGAAGAAAGCTGTGGAGAAAGTGTCCATTTGTCTTAGAGAATACATATGGCATCAACAGAACGTTGCTAGAAATGGGAATGTGCAGGAAATTCTGGTGAAATTGTCACAAGAATCAAGGAACAGATTATCAGTAATTACCAGAAAGGTGATCCCACTAAATGAAATGGCAGAGGGCTTGGCCCAACTGTGTTCCACGGCTTTGTGGAAAGTAGAACATATAAGCAGTGAACTTGGATATCTAACTGAGGAGATTTCTAAGCCATGTGTTGATTTCTAAGCCATCCTGTTTTCTGTTGTCTAAGCCACCAGGTCTGTGGTACACGTTATGGCAATCCTAGAAAATGAACACAGCAGGGGAACACCTGACTGGCCCGGGAAACCCTTTGAGCACCTGGCAGTGAGGGCATGAGGCATTTTGGAAGGGAAGGAGGAGCAGGGGAAGTCAAATCCCAAAGCAAAGCTGGACTGTGGAGGGCTTTCACTGTCTGGTGTCTGCAAACCAGAACCAGGAGGCACAGTGATGGTTCCCACCCTGCCCTGCTGGGACCCCTCACAGGATGGATTCCATGGCTCCTGGTCATGCCCACGCTCACCTGGCTTCTCTCTAAAATCTAACCTCTGTGCAGAAGGAGAACTTAGTAGAGAAAGCGAGATGGATGTGGCAAAGCAAAACTGCCTTCCATTCAGCTCACTTTTCCCTTAATGAGCAAGAAGTCAATGAAGCAGCCCTGAAAAGAAGCCATGTTATTGGCCAATGGGTGGCAACATCGAGTGGCCAGGACTGCGCTGGAAGAAGTAGCTCATCGAGAGTTCTGGTCACAGAGAGAGGAAGGACATATGTGCAGGACACGTTCACCTCCCTCCTTTGAGTTTTGTAGGGTGGCGCTCAATGTCCGGAGACCCGCCAGACACACAATTTACCAGGACTGCAATGGAGGTGAGGAGGGGTATAAAGCCTGACAAACGCCCACCTGTATCACTGGCCAAGATGAATGCTGAGCCCTCTCAGGCCTGCCAGCTCACGCAGCCAGTCAACCAGCTCTCTTCATTTTTGCCTAAGAGTTCAGAGCCTGACTCAAGGGAGAAAACTCTTACGTGGCAACCACGGCTGGCCTCCCTGCCACCGGGTTTCTGAGCACCTGGTGGAGGTGCTGGCAGGGGGTGCTGGGTGCAAACTGAGCTGGGTTGCCTCCAAGGACCCTGGAGACTCTAACACGCTTTCTAACACGTGTGCCAAGCAAATCGATTGCCACGTGGTTTTTGGTGGAGCGAATCCGATTCTCCATTGGCTTCCATTAGAAATCTAAGAAATGTCCCGAAACAAACAGAAACTATCCCCATAGGCTGAGACGAAGGTATCAATGAGAAAATCTTTATCAAGCAATTAGCCGGTCCAGGAGAGCTTGACCACTGGTCACTCACTCCTCTCTCCTCTCCCTCTGGGACCTCCTTTTCCTCCCTGACTACGGGAGAGCTGGCTCTTTGCCCATGTCCTGCAGCACGTCTCCCTGCTGGCCAGCTTGCTCTGCCCAGAAGTCTGACATCATCCACACCCCCATCAAGGTTACCAGCCCCTCTTTCCACCTTGGGTTCCCCAAGGCCCATTTGGCCTTAAATCCTAGTTTGGCTTCATGCCCACTCCTGCCTCCTCACAGGACTTGTTCTGTACCTGGAGAAGAGGGCTGGTCATCAACACAGACTTAACAGCTAGCATCTGCCTATTTTCACTCCTGTGTAACTGGAATCCAGGCATTTCGCCCATGTCTATGGGTCCCACCTCATCTGGCCCCACCTGGATGGCTGCGAACACGTGTCCCTAACCACAGCCCCACCCCACCCCTACCCCTAGACCTTTCTCTGCAGCACAGATACGTGGGTTTTCCTTCCATGCCACTCCCATCAGGTCACTTTTCTCCACCATCCTGTTAAAAAGAAAACCACAACAAAACTGACGCTTACATACAGAGAATTAGTGGATACCACAGGGAAGGGGCCTGAAATAGGTGATGGGGGGGGGGGGCAAGAGGACACTTACCAGGATATGCACCGAGTAATGCGTAGAAGTAAGTGTCTAATCACTATATTGTACCCCTGAAACTAATATAACACTGCATGTTTATTAACTAGGCTGGAATTTAAAAAGAAAAAAAAAAACACTGGCTCAAAATGGCATCACTGAGGCCAAGCCACCAAACTGGGACTTCGTTCCTAACCTAATTACAGTTGCAACCACCCTGAGAAATGTAGTTTTCAGGAGTCAGTCAGGAATTTTCTGGTCAGCACCAATGAGGTAATCTTGTCACAAGGGCCAGTCTCTCCATCCCGCAGAGGAAGATGAGGTAATCCACCTAGTAAAAACCCTCCTCTTTTCCCCCTAAGGAAAGGTGACCTTGCCCCTAAGAGTTGTTTCTTTTCTTTTGCTAACAACTTTCTGGCCCCACCCTCCTTCCTTATAAAACCTTCCATTTTGTACAACTCCTCAGAGAGCCCTTGCATTTGTGAGGTGAGGAGCTGCCTGATTCATGGATCGCTTAATAAAGCCAATCAGATCTTCAAGTTTACTCAGTTGAATTTTTGTTCTTGCTTTGGTTTGGTTCCATAGCTTCCTGGACCCTGTGTGGTTCAGCCCCTCCTGTCTCTCTGACTACCCGCTCAACCGCTCGCCCCAGAATTCAGTGCTTCAGGGCTCAACACTTCCTTCCTGTTTCTCAGACTCACTGTTTCCTCTTCAGTAGGATGATCCCTTTTCTCCTTTCCCAGATCCAGATCTCCCTGCACAACCTGGCCAATTCATACTCTTCTTCCTTCCAGCTACAACTTTGAGGTCACTTCCTCAGGACCTCTCAAAGTCCCAGGGGAGAGTCCTTCTCTGCTGTCTCCCCTCATACCTTTAATGATCCCACCCAAGTCTTTTCATAGAGCAGTGTCAGGGCCCATTCATGTTCCTGTATCCTCCACTAGACCTGATTATACACTTTATGAAAAGAGGAACAATGCCTTTTATTAACCATTTGCCTCTGGCACCTACCACAGTGCTCAGCACATAGTAGATGTTGAACAAAAATCTATTGCATGAGTGAGTGACCATTGAGTGACCAGGACTCAATCAGGTAATTCAAGAAGATAATGTGTCTGGAAGAACTTACTCTCATTTACGTACCTGCGGTCCAAATCAGGCCCATATCCTATGTTTGCAAATAAAGTTGTATTGGCATAAAACCACCCCAACTGGTTTGCTGTTGTCATGGTTGCTTTTCTGCTCCCATGGCAAAGTTGAGTTGTGACAGAGGCCATCTGGCCTGCAAACCCTAAAGTATATCAGCTAACCTTTTATGGAAAAAGTTTGCTGCTTCTGGTTTGGATGTCAACATATAGGTGTGGCTCCAAAATAAGACAAGATGTTTATTAGCCAAGGTTCCACTGTTGGTAACTGAAGCTTTGTCCAGTCAGTTCACTCCCCTAGCAAGGATTTCTTTTATCTTTATCATCTGGCTAATCTTATCAACTATCCTCAGCCTGAGATCTTTGGTAGTAAATACCTCCCTAAGTGGAGTTAATTAACTCTTTCAGGCTCTACAGTGACATTGAGAATCCCCTTGTCTGGGAATCTAATTGCCCTCTGGGGGCCATAATAGGTTTAATTCATCCTTAAAACAAATTTCCCTACTCCAGTGTCAGCAGGGCTGAATCACCAGCCAGGTGAATGGACTCCCAGTCCCTTTCCTGGGGGTTTCTGGAGGTCTTGGGAGCTGGAGCCTTGGGTCACATTGCAGCTGAGGGAAGGTTAAAAGAAGTTAGCCTCAGCCCCTGGACACTTAGGAGGAGCTGGGCAAGCCCCTGCATCAGGAACCACAGGGGCATCCTGTTTCTAGATTCGTGGCCATCCTCACCCATGGAACACTAAGGAAGGCCTGTTCCCAGTCAAATCTTGGGAGGCTATCCAGATATCCCTTGGGAAGTCTGCCCTTGGGAAGTTTTCTTAATAATGTGATCAAGACTTGGGCGCCTGCGTGGCTCAGTCGGATGAGCATCCGACTCTTGATTTCAGCTCAGGTCATGATCTCATGGTTCATGAGATCAAGCCCTGCATCAGGCTTTGCGATGACAGTGTGCAGTTTGCTTGGGATTCTCTCTCTCTCCCTCCCTCTCTGCCCCTCCCCTGCTTGTGTGTGCTCTTTCTCTCAAAATAAATAAACATTAAAAAAGAATAATAATGTGACCGAGCCCTCTTTAGCAGGGTAGCAACTGCTTGGGCTAAGATTGTTTAAATAGGGTCTGCAACCAGCTAAGTATCACAGGCAAAGCGTAGCATTTGTGTCCCCATCTTGCATACCTGCCCAGGGTGGTGTGAGGTCTTTGTGGACAAAAAGGACTCTGTTAATGCAAAGATAAAAGAGTCCCTGTGTGACCTCTATGGGCAAAAAGGACAAGTAGTAAGGTCCAATTCCACTGCTACTGAAGCTCAGGAAGACTGAGCTTTTCCCAAGTCTGAAGTACAGGCATCATGGCCTGATGTCAAAAGCAGTTACACTTGAGTTCTGGGTGGAGAGGGAGAATTAATTTCCAAATATCAACTAGTTCCTGTAAGGATGCCTTGTGTGTATTTGTTTTACTGTTTGCCTATTTCCTATTTACCAAGCCTGTTCTTAATTTTTGTAGTTGTCATTTTTCCCTGTAGATAGTTTCAGATAATTAAAGCATTAATTAAGATACTATTTCTGGGGATAACAAAATGTCAGGTGGCAAGAAAGCGTATGTGGTCCCTTTAGCAGTAGACGGAATCCTCTCTGTGAGATGGCAATAACCCACGTGGGTGCATGCTCACTTAGGGCCACGTGCTGCGCAAAATGCCTTCTGCTGATACCTCAGTAATCCTTGCAGCGATCCTGTGAAGTGCCTGTTCATCACCCACACCCACACCCATACCACAGACGAGACAACTGAGGCGCCAATAAGGAAGATGCACAAGGGAACTTTCTTAGTCTGGGCTCCCTCCAAAGAAGAGCCTGAGACAGACTTTGGGCACAAGGTGGTAACTTGGATGTTGATCCCAGGAAGTCCGGGGCAGGGAGGGTAGGGTATGGAAGAAGGAAGTCAGCGTAAGCTTGTGTCATCACAGGACATGCAGAATGCCTCCAAAAAAATGCAACAGAAGGGGAGCTCGCAGGCACAAACATTCTCTCTCCAGGGCAGAGAGTAGACAGCCCTATAGTACGCTCTGCAGGCAAGAAACAATCAGGTGCTTCTGAGCTGCAGTCAGGGGCGGGGGGTGGGGGGGGCATGCACAAACCAGGAGAGCCTGTTGCAGTAAAACGTAGGAAGAATTCAAGTCTGGGTCTCTCGGACTCCAGAGACCACCCTCCGCACACCACCTTCCCATTCAGCCGGCCTTCGTGAGCAGAGCTTCGCCCGGGCTGCCCGGAGTGCAGGAGGCCTTGCATAATATTGATGGTCTCACCTGCCTCCCTGTAACTTGGTTCTAAGTGTAGTGAGGAAAATGGGCCCATGTGCCCCATGGGAAGAGTTTGCCCTGCTGGCCCAGAGAAGACAGTCTGCCTTGATGAAGGTAGGCATGTGAAGGCCCCGAGCCACAGACGCTGCAGGCTGAGAACGGTACAGCCCAGGGAACCCTATTCCTGGTGCGGTCGAAGTGAATGGTGCCCCCGAGGGTTGTGCAGAGAACAAGCTGGGTGACTGTACGCCGTGGCCCTGGACCCAGCACCTTCACTGTCCTCTGTTTCCCAAGGTGCACCTGCTCTCAGACGCTCTAGGCCATGTGTTCTCTGAGGGGACCTATGAGCATGACCCCTTCACCTCTGCCCATTCCCAGCTGACCATAGGGCATCACGCCATTCGAGATTCTCAGCACATCCTTAAGTCTCAGTTGCCCCCTGAGTCCCATTAGTTGGTGGGGCCCGATTCACAGGTGACCTCGATCACCCATTTACCTCCTGTGTCCTGCTGAGCAAACTCAGGTCACTTCTGAAAGAAAGTTACAGAACCCCTGAGGAACATGTGCCCTGGAAGAGCCCTTTCTGTAAGGACTGTGATGGTTTCCACGGCTAGTGGGATTAAAGTCAGCTTTGCATGGAGCATCTCGTTGTGAATAGGAGCCAGCTGCCCCTTTCTCTACGGCCTGAGTTAGAGACTGGATCCACTGTCACAAAGGGGAGGGGGAGCCAGGACTCGGGGGACAGCAAGGCAGTCTCCAACTGCTGTACTTTTCTGTAACCCTGGTCTGAGACCATAGACCATCTGCCTTCTCTCAGAAACATGACAATTTATGGTCCAAGATCCATCAAGGATTTAATAGAAGCCTAAATATTAAACTCAGAATGCCAAATTTTGTACCTGAAGTAAAAGAAATTTCTAAGAGATTATCAGAACGGTAAAATTAAAAGTTCATGCTGAAAACATGTCTGTGCTTTTTCTTTTCCTTGCAAAATTGCTGTTAAGTGATCTACGTGACCTCATTGGTATGGAATAAATGTGCAGTTAATAAAAGCCTGTAAGGACCCAACTGTGCGATACACCCAAACCTTTTCCCAGACACCCATGCCTCACAGATTAAATGATCATTCTAAAAATATTCAGAGAATTTGTGGGTGTTCATTTTCATGTAAAAGGATATCCACTCATTTACTCCTCAAAGGCCAAGCACTTTCCTAATGCAAAAACGAAGGCACCTTAAGATCTCACCTGTGGGTAAAAAAGACAAGGGTTATCAAAAGATATATGATAGTTACAACGCAATGAGACAAGTACTGTAATAGAAGAGAGTTTTCCTTTGTTTTAAGTGCAATAGAAGCATAGAGGGGCCACACTAATGCTGCCTGGGTAAGTCAGGGAAAGAATGAGTCAGAAAGGGAATTTTCAGTTGGGTCTTGAAGGATGGGAAGGAGTTTTCCAGGGTGGGGGGAACATTCCAAACAAAGCAGGAGGTATAAGCAACAGTTTAAGGATTTAAAACATTCTGGCATATTCGGAGGGCTTAAATAGTTTTCTATGCCTGGAGTATGGGGTGCCAGAAGCAAGAGATGAGAAATTGTAAGAGCCTGTGTGAGCCAAAGCTGGAAAACTTTGTCAGGACCCCATTGCAATGATAGCTTCAGGATGCTGCTCCCAGGGACTCTGTCAGCTGCATTAACTATTATATGGAAACTGAGATTAAACTAAATGAACGGCTCAGATTAACCGAAAGCACAGCCTTTGCCTCACTAACAATGAAAGAAGGTAGTAGTCTCTCACTTGATGAAATTTGAAAAACAAGGGACTCTTGGCCCCAAATATCTTCTAGACCAACCTGATCCAAGAGTTGAAATGTCACTATCTGAGTGCCATCCCTTTAGATCGGAAAGACATTTTGGTTTTCAATGTCCCTTAATAAAAGCACATAGTCTGGGATGAGAAAGCACCCTGAATCCTGTGAGTTGTTGTACATTTTCCTGGTTACTGATCTGGTGAGCATCTCGTCACTTTGTCACTGGCCACTCATGGTTCCGCTTCTGTGAAATGCCTATTGTATGCTTTTCCTAATTTTTCTATTGATCTATTTCTTGATTTATAGTCATTCTTTATACCCTCTCATTGCTAATCTTTTATCAGTTATATGTGTGGCAAATATCTTCTCCCAGTTTAGTGGCTTGTCTTTTATTTTATGAACACCTGCATATCTCTGTTAACGCCTCACCTGGGATCCTTGAGTTTTGTACCTGACAGATGGTCAAGAGCTCGGTTAGGACCCAAGACAGAGTTTCTGGCCTGGAAAGAAAAGGCAAGACATAGCAAAGAGAAGAAAAAGTCCAAGAGCTTGACTCAGCACACATCAGGCTGATGCTCAGGCTTGATGTGTGCTCCTCTCTCTCGCCACGGTCACTTCCCCTGCCCAAATGTTCAAGCCACAGCAAACTTTTCAGAGATCTGAATGCACCATGCTCTTTCTGCCACAGGGCCTTTCCCCATGCTATTCCTTCTACCTGAATGCCATTCCTAACTCCTCCCCCAACCCACTCTGCCTGGAAAGTGTTACTGCCCTGTAAGTTCTCACCTCATTGTCCTCTCCCAGTCAGATTCCCTCCAAGAGGCTCTGACTCATCCCTGATGAGAATCTCACCTTTTTTTTTTTTTCAATCTGATAGTTTGGATATTAAGATTAAGTTAAACATTAATGTTTTCCTCCAAAAACATATAAACTAAACCACCTCTTAATACAAACAATAAAGTAGGCATATTAAGTAAGTAAACTCATGATTGAAACAATTTCTTTGCCTCTGCAAGGACAGACTATGGTAAATCTGTTCTTGAGCTTCTAGGTTTAAAAAAAAATTAAACCTTTTTGGGGCACCCAGGTGGCTCAGCCGATTGAGCATCCAGCTCTTGATTTCGCCTCAGATCATGATCTACTGTAGGTTTGTGGGTTCAAGCCCCACATTGGGCTCTGTGCTGACAATGTGGAGCCTACTTGGGATTCTCTCTCTCTCTCTCTCTCTCTCTCTCTCTCTCTCTCCGCCCCCATCCTACTCTCTCTCTTTCTCCCTCTCTCTCTCTCTCTCTCTGCCCCTCCTCTGCTTGTGCACTCGCTCTCTCAAAATAAACATTAAAAAAAATTAAACTTTTAGCCAAGGCAGTGCAAATACTGTCACATAACAAAGTCCTGGCCATTATACAAATGCGCACATTTCGTTTATCCGTTTCTTGGGGGGGTTTTTTGTTTTTTGTTTTTGTTTTTGTTTTGTTTTTGTTTTTTAAGAAGCATCTACACAAGATTTGGGGCAAAACCCAGTACACAGAAAAGTGAGGTGGGGTGCCAGACTGGCTCAGTTGGTTAAGCTACTGACTCTTGATTTCAGTTCAGGTCATGATCTCATGGTTGCCGTGAAATTAAACCCCACCTCTAGCTCAGTGCTGGAGCGTGGAGCCTGCTTAGGATTCTCTCCCTCTCTCTCTCAAAATAAATAAATAAATAAAATTTTTAAAAAATGAGGCTTTGGCCAAGCTAAAAAAAAATCCAAGTAAACAAAATGGGACCCCCTGAACCCACTCCACCCTGCCTCCCACACCCCACCCACAAAAAAGTTATCCTAGGAACTATGTCTTTCACATTTTATAAATATTAACTTCTTAAACCTGTGTCTTTGACCACATATTGTCATATTACAAAAAAGAAATATCAAGTAAATACACTGTTAATCAGCCAACTGCTCTGTAAGCCACCACTTTATACCTCCATGTGCCCATGTCCAAAAAAACCAATGGTATGTTCATCATCTCCACCTTCAGATACCCAGAAGACAGGAGACTCTCATTTTTTACTCCTAAACTATACATTTATCTCCCCAGATAGATTCTTAACTTTTGTGGGCAATGCATTCTATTTCTTTTGCATTCCACACATTGTGCAGCCCAGTGCTCAATGCATCATTAGCTATTTAATACATTCTTTAAAAGAACAAAATGATAAAGGTAATTTGGAATGCAATGATATTGTTAATTAGGCTTCCCTGATCACTAGTAGGGATATTTGCATTGTAAGTCCAGCGTTTCATAGAAGTCACAAGACGGTTTCAACTGAAGTTAGAACTTTCATCGTCCACATTTGACTCAGAAGAGGGAGCTTCTGCAAGGACACCTGTGGATGGTGTGCAGTGATAGGGCAGCCCAGACTCTTGCAGGAGAGGCACCCCAGGCCTACATTGGACTAGGATGTACTTGCAAAATAAGCCTTTGCAGTAGCCCGTATGCCTTTATTTAATTTCACTGGCCAAAAAGAAAATAAAAATTATCCTTTCAGGATCGCCTTCAAAATCTATTTGGAACATCCTCAGTGCTATCAAACCATTATTCTTTGAGGCTCCTGGGTGACTCAGTCGGTTAGGCGCTTGCCTCTTGGTTTCAGCTCAGGTTATGATCTTGTGGTTCATCGGCTTGTGCCTTGCATGGGGCTCTGCACTGGAGGGGCAGAGCTGGCTTGGGATTCTCTCTCTCTCTTTCTCTCTCATTCTCTCTCCTTCTCTCTGCCCCTCCCCTGCTCACTCTCTCTCTCTCTCTCAGAATAAATAAATAAACTTTAAAAAAACTTTATTCTTTGAATATGAATGGATTCATTCACCTGAGTCAGTTCAACAAATGTGTTTTGAGCACCTAGGATAGAATGACAAGACGAATGACAGAAAGCAAGCTAAGTCACAACATGGCACACATGGGAACACCTCTGTAGCCACCTATACCTCTGAAGCCGAGTGGAAGGTATGGCTAGGAAGACACTGAGGAGAGGACTTGAGTTTTAAGCCACAAAGCTGTTTCCTCAGAAAACACCATATTGAAACGAAAGCACCTGCTATCTGGGTCACCGGAACCACATGTCAAATCCATGGCCAAATAATGTCAAATAGTCTTATTCTTCGCCTGAGGAGTCCTGCTCCCTAGCTTTAGGTGGGTGGTGATGAGCCCACCGAAGGGGAAGTGTGGTCTGCAAGGGAATGTGCTGGGCTGAAGACTTTCTGTCTCAGGGGGTGATCTCCAGGCTGAGTTGTTAGTTGTTGAGCATCTCTCGGGAAGCAACTGACCACTTCCGTGCCTCCATTTCCCCACGGATGACCCAAAGAGGAGGAAAAACCCTTTTATGCTGCATCATCAGGTCACTCAAGGATAAGAAGGGAATGCCTGATGAGGGTTTGCACTCAGAAATTTTGTTGTGATGAATAAATCATGCTGAGTATTGACACCATTATTGATGATGGCTGGGCTCCCATAAGCACTCATCTAATTGCGTTTATAAAATTCCTCTCCAAAAGGCCATATTTAGCAAAAGCAAAAAGATAAAACTAGTGGAGGAAAGGGGGAATGTGAAGAATGCCCCATCGGGAAAAACGCAGGAGTCCACACAGCTAGAGTAATCTGACGGTGGGGGCCCAAGCACCAGACTGATTTCAGATCCTGCTTCAGACACTGCCCACGGCAGCCCAGCCTGCCCTGACAACGGGACTCCTCGGTGAGACTGAACAAAGTGCCCTGCACGGTACAGCATGATCTATAGCCTCGCTTTATATCTCTTATTTCTATTCTGGGCATCACGCACACATTCCATTACCTTGCCCTCTCCTCAGAGGTGAGCTTGTCTGGGCTCCAGTTTTATTGTTCCTATGTAATATATAAGAAAGGATCAGATAGACACTACAATACCTTCCAGCCCAAGTGTTCTTGAATCCCGGTCATAAAACTCATAACTTTTTGCAGGGGAGGGGCAGAGAGAGAGAACCCCAAGCAGGCTCCACGCTGTCACCACAGAGCCCGACTTGGGGCTCGAACCCACGAACCATGAAATCATGACCTGAGCCAGAATCAAGAGTCGGGTGCTTAACTGACTGAGCCACCCAGACGCCCCTAAAGCTCATAACTTTCACTCATCACCTTCCATCTTCACTACTAGCCCTTGTGGTAGTTCTCTTTTCATTCCCATCTTACCAACGAAGAAACTATGGCACAGAGAGGTTAAGTAGCCAAAACTGTGGCCACACAGCATGTACAGCAGAGCTAAAAATTCAGACCTGTGTCTCTCTGACTCCAGGGTCTGAATTCCTAGCTATTATGCAGAATAGTGTCTGCAGTGGTTAATTTTATGTGTCAGCCTGACTGGGTCACAAGATGCCCGGCATCTGGTTAAATGTTATTTTGGCTGTGTCTGTGAAGGTATTTCCAGAATAGATTAGCATTTGAATCTGTAGACTGATGAAAGCAGACTGCCCTCCCTAATGTGGGTGGGCCTCATGGATCTGTTGAATTAGATAGAATAAACAGAACTCTTGTCCCAAATAGAACAAATGGGTGCAGGAATGGGGAATTCTCTGTCTGCCTACCTGCCTGTTAAGCTGGGACATTGGTCTTCTGTCCTGGGACTTGGACCAGGGCTTACACCATTGGTTTCTCTGGTTGTCAGGCCTCTGGACTCAGACTGGAACACACCAGGGGCTCTCCTGGGTCCCTGCTCTTGCACATGGCAGACTGTGACACTTCTGGCCTCCATAATCACGTGAGCCAATTCCACATGATAAATCTACATATTTATAATACATAACTAGTAAATTAGGTACAGATTGACTCTATTGGTTCTGTTTCTCTGGAGAACCCTGACGCCTCCCTCTCAAGCCAAATTCATCCTCTGTGGTTCTTTTCTCTTCACCAATTCCATGGGATAAGGATGATGAAATTAGAAGCCTGGATGACAGGACTGTCACCCATCTACCTAGTCAACATAAGTTGCTATTATGTTAAACAAGCTCAACATAAGTTCATTGTTTTCAGTGTGAACTTCTTTTTTTTTAAAGGTTACATTTTTTAATTTTTTTTTATGTTTATGTATTTGAGAGAGAGGGAGAGAGTGAGCATGTGAGTTGGGAAGGGGCAGAGAGAGAGAATGCCAAGCAGCTCCACACTGTCAGCACAAAGCCCGACTCAGGGTTCAAATTCACAAACATTGAGATCATGACCTGAACCAGAGTCAGATGCTTAACCCACTGAGCCAGCCAGGTGCCCCTTAGTGTGGACCTCTGAGTTAAGATGGCTTTCCAGAATTTCTCTTCCCAAGTTTTGATACAAGTAAGGGGAAAAAATTACACTGGCTAAAGAAAAAAAAAAAAAAAAAAAAAGAATTTCCCAATTAGCAACCAAGGAAGAAATGGGTATAACTCAAACACAGTACATTTCAAAACTTGGAAGCCAAGGAAAGGAAGACTATGGCATGGAGCACAGAGCAGAGACCTAGCTTAGCTGGGTGTTCAGGTAGCTGCCACACCACCCGCAGAACCATAACTGTGGTCCCCCCAAACCCTGAGAGCCAAGTTAGGAGATCCATGTCTTTCTCCTCTTTTTCTTTTTTTTTTAACATTTTATTTTATTTTTTGAGAGACAGAGAGACAGAGCACAAGCAGGGGAGGGGCAGAGAGAGAGGGTGACACAGAATCAGAAGCAGGCTTCAGGCTCTGAACTGTCAGCACAGAGCCCGACGTGCAGCTCGAACTCACGAACCGTGTGATCATGACCTGAGCCGAAGTCAGATGCTCAACCGACTGAGCCATCCAGGCGCCCCTCTCTCCTCTTCTGACCCAGGAGAAGCAGAAACAGTGGTGAGGGAGAAATGGGTAAAACTGGGAAGTGGGTTGGGGAAATAACCTGAACCGCTGGGAGCAGTTCTCACAGGAGCGGGGGACACCCTATATTTAGGGAGAGTGGAGCCTCTCAGCAGGTATTGAACAAAATTCCCTTCCATGAAAGAAAGTCTGGCTAGTTCAACAAATACACGGGCCCATGTCAACTGAGTCCCTTCCCTCTAGATCTGCAGTTTCTCTTAGGCAACAGAAAGAGGGCCACTGTCTTCAAATTTCTCATAGAGAAAAACACCTTGGTCTCAGAGAAGGAAGGAGTGATGTCAAGCTACCCTTTTTTATTTTCTTTTATTTTTTTAGGTTACCGTCTTTAAGTCAGAGCAAACAGAAGGTCTGGAGAGAGCTCCTCAAGCATGAGTCAGATGAAAGAAATGGCCGAGCAGCTATGCAAACATACAGCACAAAGAACAGGGAAAAGGCATGAGGGGAAGGGGGAGAGAATTCACCAAGAGTTCAAAGATGAGAAGATAAAGGAACAAGGCACGAGAAAAGGCAGGCTGTACACCTAAAGAAGCAGGCAGTGAACAATGAATCTGTGTCACTGTAAAACACACACACTTCACACACCAGCAGGAGTTATGGTTACCAACCAGAATGTGAGTGACAGATAACGTAAACTGGGACGATGTAAAAATAACTGTATTCGTTTGCTAGGGCTGCCATAATGAAGTATCATGGACTGGGTGGCTTGCACAACAGAAATAGCCTTCTAAATCAAGGCTAGAAATCCAAATCAAGATGTTGACAGGGTCATTGTTTCTGGAGGCTCTAAGGAAGAATCTGTTCAGGCCTCTCTCCTAGCTTCTGAAGGTTGCCAGCAACACAAGGCATTCCATGGTTTATGATTGGACCGTTCCAACCTCTGCCTCTGTCTTCACATGGCTTTCTTTCCTCTGTGTGTCTGTGTCCTGCTTCTTATAAGACACCAAGCACTGCATCAGGGCCCACTGTACTCCAATATGACCTCATCAACTTTATTGCATTCTGCAAAGACCCTACTTCCAAATAGAGTCACATTCACAGGTACCAGGGGTTAGGACTTGAGCATATCTTTTAGGGAATTCAGTTCAACCAGAAATAACAATACAACTGAATAGAATTTAGAGGAAGAGGAGGAAAAATGGAAGCACTATGAGAATGCCAACCAATATCCTCATCTTCATTTGGAAGGAGACAATAATGTTCCAAAATCCAGACAAATAGGGCAGAGGTGTATGCGGCTAATTTTTCTGTGAACTCTTATATTTAGAGAATATGTGGTAAAGAAACATTTAAGCCTCAACGACTTCAGTTTATTTTTGTTCTTTTATAAAATAAATAAAATTTTAATATAATGCTTTCTGTTCTTTCAAACATTTTCTAGTGACTACTTATGTGGTCCAGTAAGCAATTCTGATACTAACTTCCTCCCTGACAACTATCAAAACCATCAGAAAGTACATGACTAAGCCAGAGCCTTAGTCATATTTGAAGCTCCCCAGCTAACAGCATGCCTGGTACATAGTTGCTGCTTTATAAATACTTGCTAAATTGGATTGTCTTGTTGCTAATTCTGCAGTGTTGTACCATGTAACATACAAGACCAATGCCTCCCAGCCCTCTGGAATCTTACATCTGTAGAGGTACATGCTGTCTAGTTTTCAAAGACTACATTTTCATTTCTCTTTTGCACCCAACAGTCTAACTCTGGGAGATTAATTCCAGACATAGCTGAGGGGGAGACAGCACAGTTGTCCTCAGATGGGCTGACCCTGTACTGAAAGGAAAATGAATCCGTTCTCTCCGTGGGAAATGTATTTCGTGCCCCCTGCTCTAAAGTCCTATTCTCTGGCAAGATAGTAATTTCATCCAAGGACTGCAGAATCTGCTGGTTAAAAGCCAAGGGTGAATGGGTCAGCTCCTTGGCCTCAGCACCTTCCCTGCAGAGGGCATTGTTACTGCTGAAGAACGTAGCCAGGTTCAGAAATGGACACTGCTGCTGACAGAGGCAGCCAAGTGTGCTGGTACATTCACAGACCATCATCATCTTTGCACGCCCGCGGTCCTCCCTTCCCTCCCACACCAGCTCGCCTCCAACTTATTTGGAAGGCAGCAGAGGGCTACTCAGGGTTTAGTAAAGACACAGACAGCATGCACGTGTGGAACTGGCCTTAGCTATTATTAACAGTCTCTTGGGAAGGAGAACCAGGGCTGAATGCCTCTCGCCTCTGTCTGGTGTAAATGGCTCTCTCTTTCTCTTTCCCTATCTGTCTCTGTCTCTGTCTCTGTCTCTCTCTCTCTCTCTCTGTCTCTCTCTCTCTCTCTCTCTCATTTGCACCCCAGTGCAATCAATATTTCACTCCATCACAGATTCGGGACCTGACACACTGTGGTTGCCATTCTTGTGCTGACTCATCCATGGAGCCCATCACGGGCCAAGTGCTCCCTCTGGCCAGAAATACTACTCAGTCGAATCTCCAACTCTGGCTTATCTTTGCTCCAGTTTCCTTTTTCCTTTTCCCCAGAATGTAATTTCAATCTCCTGCGCCTTACCACCCTGGGAGTCCCAGAGAGACATTAACACAGGTATGGAGGGTTGCAGGACACTGATGGAAGGTGGGCATGGAATAGCCTTGTCCCTTGTAAGTATCAAGAAGCAGCTGCTAATAAGAAGCACAAACGCTGGTGATCACGAGTGAAGTCTGGAGCCAAATAACACACTATAAATAGCTGCAACCCCTGAATGGCATATTCTGTGTCCAGGTTTGATTTGATTTCCTAATTTTATAACCTAAGAAGAACTGCAGGGGTGGAGAAAAATAAACACTCATTTAAATTCTTTCCTAGAATGTCAGCTGTCAGGTGATAGAGATTTCCAGCTGGCTGAACCTCAGAGATTACTGCTTTCAACGTCCTCTGTCCACAGAGGAGACAGAGGGATGCCAAGATAGCCTATGTCTCCAAGGTCTCACAGTGGACAGGGTCCTGGGTTTCAGTCCAGGGCTATTTTCTTGCCAACCTCTTTGTGTACCACCATCCTAATTTTTATGCTGTTAAGTGCTTTACTCTTTGAGGTCTATGGTTTGGACCAGGTGGCTGATAGCAATGCCAACAGAGAGACCTGTTTAGGAACAGAAAGCAGGCTTGCACCTGGTGATGGAAGATCACACTGCAGCCAGGGCCTCCGGGTAAGGGCAGAGACAGCCGGCAGGATAAACTGCGCTGGAGCTTCAGCAAAAAGGGCTCCTGGGGTTACAGGAGTTGAGGCTCTCATCTACCTCTCTATTGCACATTGGTGGCAGAGGACAGACAAACGGACCTCACACTGGAGCTTTTGAAGAAGATAATGAGCAATTTGGCATTCTGCATCTTTAGGCCACAATGCAGCATGATTTCTTCTGAAAAGTTCTCCTTCCAGCCTTGTGGCAATCTCTGCAGAGAGTGTGTTTGGCTTCCATTAACTCTGCCCCCTTGGTTTGCAGTGAAGTGGGAGTGAGGGAAGGGGCGGTTGTGATAGGAAATACGGGGAGATGAAGGGTAACAAGGTGGGGAGGTAAGTGGGGGGAGGGGATGGGGAGTAGGTTCGGGAAATGATGGGGTGTGAGGAGATGACGGGAAGTGAGGGAGCCAGCGCGGCTCTTGCGCTGTGATCCTGCAGAAACAACAGGGTTCCTCACACTAAAGTTCAGGGTTTCAGAGAATGCTGGCCCATGAACTAAGGGGACAAAGGGAGGACCATCCAGGGCTTAGCAAGCCAAACTACTACTCCAGGGCCTGTCAGCCCAGGGTTCTCCCAAGGAAGAACGTGGGTATGCTATTTTGATGGAGTCGTGGCAGGAAGTAATAAACTGAGGGAGGAAAGAGAAGACCCCCCTAAGGTACCTTCTTTGAGTCTGAAATCATAGGATCGTAGACTCAGAGTCGACAATCACCTTAGAGGCCATCTGCTGGTTCAGGGATCCTGTGTAAAAGTGTTTGCTCAATCAACCTTCTTTGAACCATTCCAAGAAAGGGCTCCTCTCCTCACAGATGAACCATTCCCTTCACAGAGCTCTAACTGCTAAAATATTCATCATTATACAGAGTCAAAATGGGCTGCCCTATATACTCTAGCCTTTATTCTAATCCTTCCACGTGATTCTCAGAAGTCAAATTATTACACCTTCGTAACACAGTTCAGAGGCTGTGCATGCATGCACCCGTGCGTATGTGTGTGTGTGTGTGTGTGTGTGTGTGTGTGTGTAGGGAGGGGGAACTCCCACATCATTTATACATATGATCTTGGCAATTATAAGCAATTAGCAAGCCAGTGATGTATTCAGTTAGAGGTTATCAAGGACTAATTCAAAACTCCTATTTTTGCTTCATAGGTCTGTTTGAATTCATGATTCCTGAAACGATCCAAAGAAACAATCTCAACCAACTTTCCAAAGCTGACATTGGAAATCTTAAAACAAGCCTCAGCCTTTTCCCAAGATGTAACCCCCATCTTCAATATCTAGGGATTCTGCCTCGTCACTAAGCCCAGAACCTTCCAGCTTTTTCTGATGCCTTCTTCTCCACCCTGATGCTGAGTCTGTTGGACCCCTCAGCGCTGAGACCCTGCCCTGGCTTCCAGGAGCAACACGGGTGTTCCTTAGCCTCCAGCCCTGGCCAGCTCCAGCCCTGGCCAGCTCCAGCCCCGGCTTCTCCTACCCACAGCACCCAGTTCAAGGTCCCCAAGCTGCTGGTTTGTGTCACCTGCCAAGCAACCTCTCAACATCCCACCCTCTGCCTTAGCAGCCCAGTTTCTTGCGGTGCTCTCCCCTCTCTCAGTGCATCTGAACTTGGCACTAGACCCCTAGCCTGAGCCTCTCTAGGGTGCATGTCCCAGCCACACCTCAGCCTGCTGTCCCAAGCTCTCTGCTCCTGAAGAGCCCCCCTTTCCCCCTAGGCACCTCACAGGAGCAGGCTGTTGGTCTGAAACTCTCTTTCTTGTGCAACAGCCACTCCTTCCCTTTACCATTCACCTACCTAACTCCTTGTCCTGGAGCCTCACCTTCTCTGCGACCCCTCCCCAAAGTTATCAGGCTGCAGCCCCTCCTTGATCTGCACTGGGGTGCCCTGTACCCCCCCTCCCAGGTCTCCCTGGACTGCCTCCATGGATTGATGGCCTCCATCAGGGAGGGGCCCCACCGTTGTCATTTGTGGCTGCTTCTCTTGCACCAAGCCTAGTACCTGGTCTGTAGGAAGTGCTCAGTGCACACTTCTGAGGAAATAAGTATCCCCTGGTGTACTGAATGCAGCTCAGATACCCACAGAGCCCTATAGCCATAATCCTAAAATTCCTTTCCATCCTTCTCTCCCACTCTGTCTCCTTGTACAGGCTACATGTCGCAGACCAACTGCTCTTCTCTCTTCCAACAGACTGGAACATTTCCACTATGAGACTCTTGCTCACAATAATATGTACTGCATATATGTACTATGCATATATAATATACTAATACATAATAATACTCAATCTTATACATTAACTTAATGTATAAAATTGAATGTATTATTTAATATACAATGTTAAATAATAAATTACTAAACAATGTTATTATACATGATACATTAATATAACAATATAGCAATATATTATACATAATATAATATAAAGTGATATAATATCCATAAGATATTGATATAATAATATGTCACACATAAGATATTATATAATAATGTGTTATAATCTAATAGTTTATCATTATTTATTACTGAGTATTCCTATATCATAATTAAATAAAGTGGTATGTGCACATGTGTGTGCATGTGTATGCATAAGAATAATACACAATACATCCTTTCTGGGCCAGCACTCTCCTGGACACTTTGCATTATTCCATTAATTCTCACAACAGCTGTGAGCTCAGGTGGTTTGTACCTTGCCCACCCCTACTGCTCAGTGAGAGTGGATCTCTTCCTCCTCCTCATGACCCTGGTCCACCTTTATGCCCCTTTGGTGCTGAGCACACCTCCGAGTCTGTTCTCTTATACATCTATTAGGATACAAGTCTTAACTCCCTAATGCATGGGCCGTATATCAAAAGCCAGAGGTAATCCAGTTCAGATTGGATTACACATGGCCCCCACAACAAGCCCACACTTAGAGAATTGATATAGAAACAGGTGTGTGATTCATACACTTGCTAATTGTGTTCTGCTTGCAGACATTAACATGGCTAAATCTTTGGTATAGTCCTCAGACCCATTAGTTGAATGTCATCTATCCTGTTACTTTGCTCATGACATGGTAGTTCCACCAAAAATAGGACTTAAAACACAGGTCTGATGGGTGGTTGACATGGGAGGGGCTGGCTTCTCTCTCAACCTCCTAAAAAATGTCCCTACACTTCTTAGACTTACAGATGAAACACTGTTGCCTGGGACTGCACCACACTCCCAGTTGTGCCTCATCCCACAGTCATGGAGGGCCACCTCTGGTCCTGCCATCCTACTCCCTCAGGCCACTGGGAAGGGCAACAGAAATACCTTGGTCAGTAGCTCTCTCCCCCTGTGAGGAACTCAAGGCCACCAATAGCCCTTCAGGCACACCACCATCCATACTAGCAACCTGTGCCTTTCTCTTCAAAGGGTTCAGCAAAGAACCCTCCTCCTCTCCTACCAGGAAGCAGGGTCAGCTGGAGGCATATGGGTACCGCAAGAAAACTAACATTTTAATGGAATTTGATACTATTCAATATCCATTCTGAGGAGGACCTGAGTGTCCACTCCAGCTCTCTTCCTTCCTATCCCTTCCAGGCAAAGCTCAACTCCACACCACAGTCCCAAGCAATTCTGCTCAGGCCCCAGATTTATAGATCTAGTCTAGAAAACAAAACAAATTGAGGCCAGCAGGGAACTGGCTCTGCATTCTCTAGCAGGCACTTTAGCAGCACGTTGGAGGGGGAGGGGCTCCCCCTCACATTAAAGAAAACAGCCCAGGCTTCTTCCCAAGCACGTTGGGCAATCTGCCAGAGTCCAGTTCTGTAGGGGCATGCCCTTTCTCTCTTCCTCGTTACATTTTTAGGACCGTGATGGTGGTGATCGGAGGCCAGACTCCCCAAAAGCAGGGCCTGAGACCAGGATTAGTGTGCGTGTGATTTATTCAGGGTGGGGACAGCAGAGCAGGAAAAGGGAGCCACCACACCCTGGGCTGCAACACCACTGCTGCACGTTGTGGGGAGGAATCTGGAGTGAAAATTACTCATTGAACTTTGTCCTCTGTCAAAACAAGGGACCTGAGCTTTATTCTTCTTCCACCAGACAGCTGTTGCTAAAGTGCTCCCCATTCCCCCACTCCCAGACCCTGGTGGGACTGCACATGCAGGCAAATGTCTCCAGTCCCCCATGGGTATTCCATGGAAGCAAAGCACAAGGGCCCAGGGCTGGGCACACAAGAACAAGTGGGGCCATGGGAACCTGGGCAGAGTACCAACAGTGGCCCCTGCTGTGGCCCATGCTGAGTGGCACTTTGGGCAGTTGCTGCCCAGCTAGGCCACTCCTTACTCTGGCTCTGCCAAGAATTGGGGATTAGTAACCTCATAGAATCCATTTATAATTTTGGCATCATCAGGTAACCAAGATGATCCTCAATCTTAATCTCCCTTTCTCTCTCTCTCTCTCTCTCTCTCTCTCTCTGCGCACAATGCATGCACACACACACACACACACACACACACACACACACATTGTGACATGTGGAACATATGCAGACATACGCTCCTGACTGCCTCCGAGCACAGCAGAAGAGCAGTCAGCAAATGCTGGATTTCATCTGTCCTTGGCTTTGAGAAGACTCACCCAGGTGGGAGTCCCCTCCTTCCCACTCAGCATCTAATGTCCTTGTGCAACATCACGGCCCCCATGCTGCTGCTTCCTGCTCCCCTTTCTTAGTGCTTCTGTGTCTGTTTGCAAAAGAACATCTGTTTCCTGAATCCTGCTTCCTTTTGTCATGGACCTTGTGTCTTCCTCTGTATCCATAGGATTTATTTGTGAATCCTTTTCTGGAGAATGCACAATTTGTATACAAACCCTTCTCTAACCCTTCTCACAAGCTCCTGGAGGCTGGGTTCTTGGCCAACAAGGATTCGGATTCTCTGAAGTGCTGGTCCACACTTTATAAGGCAAAGAGCTACCTGTTCCTACTGATTTTTACAGTTTCTCCCAATTTTACTGTGGTCAAACCTGTGGGCTGGGTGGAGGCTACCTCACAGTCCCTACCCCTGAGACTTCACCTGACAATGGGCATTATGAAGATGCCACAGAGAATATAAGGAACATATTCTAGAAGCAGATGGCCATTGTTGAGTCCCATTCCTACCACTTGCTAGAGGAGGGAGTTAGCTCACTTTCCCCATCTGTCAAATGGGGGTAATAATAGTAACTACCCACCAAGTTCTTCTGAGAAAACAAGATCATACAAGATTAAGTGAACAACACAAAGTCTGGAGCACTGTTAGCATTCCAGAAATTAGTGGTGGTAGGCACGATACCAGCAGCTATTGTTATTATTGTGGGGATGGACCCAAAGAAGGACATTAGAGAAATTTCCTCTGGTGTTGCAAACCAAAACCAAATATCATTTTCTGGTTGTTGACACTAAGAACACCCAAATCCCAGGGGCAAGCTCTGCTCCTTTGGTCTTTTTCATGGTCTTTGGTCCTATAAGAAGGAGGTCCTCAGCACAGGGCAATACCCAATAACAACTCACTAACTGGATCTGCTTCAAGTGGAAGGAATTTGTGTGTGTAGCTGTGTGTTTGTGTTGTAATCAAAGTAGCGAAGACTAGCTTTGAGAATTGAAAATAGGGGCACCTGGGTGGGTTGGCCAGTTAAACATCCAACTCTTGGTTTCAGCTCAGGTCATGATCTCACAGTTCATGGCTTTGAGTCCCTCATTGGGTTCTGCACTGGCAGCACAGAGCCTGCTTGGGATTCTCTCTCCCTCTTTCTCTTTGGCCCTCCCCCACTTGTGCTGTCTCTGTCTCTGTCTCTCTTAAATAAATAAATAAATAAATAAACTTGAGAAAATATTTTTTAAAAATAAAATTAAATTGAATAATATCGATTAACTTGATATTTCTCTGGATCTTAAGACAATGTATTAAAAGGCAGAATCAAGCTCAAATTGGCTAAAACCAAGAAAGAGTTCATACCTTTTAACATTATCTTCTCCCTACCCACCCACCCAAACTTTCTTTTGTTTTAACTTTTACTTGTGACTTATTTTAAGTTTACAAAAGAGTTATAAGAATAGCGCCAAGAATTCTTAATACCTTCACCCAGTTATCAATTAACATTTTTCTGTATTTCCTTTATTACTCCTATCTAACTGCATATGTATATTTTTTCTGAACAATTTGAAAGTTAGTAGCAAACACCCTTTATCCCTAAATATTTCATCATGCATATTCTACCTGGGAAACCCAAAAGACCCCACCAAAAGGCTGCTAGAACTGATACATGAATTCAGCAAAGTCGCAGGGTACAAAACCAATGTACAGAAATCGGTTGCATCTCTATACACCAATAATGAAGTAACAGAAAAAGAAATCAAGAAACTGATCCCATTTACAATTGCACTGAGAACCATAAAATACCCAGCAATAAACCTAACCCAAGATGTAAAAGATCTGTATGCTGAAAACTATTGAAAACTTATGAAGGAAATTGAAGAAGACACAAAGAAATGGAAAAAAACATTCCACGCTCAAGGACTGGAAAAATAAATATTGTTAAAATGTCAATACTACCCAAAGCAATCTACACATTCAATGCAATCCCAATCAAAATTGCACTAGCATTCTTCTCAAAGCTAGAATAAACAATCCTAAAATTTGTATGGAACCACAAAAGATCTCGAATAGCCAAAGTAATATTGAAGAAGAAAACCAAAGCACATCACAATCCCAGACTTTAGCCTCTACTACAAAGCTGTAATCATCGAGACAGTATGATATTGGCACATAAACAGACACATAGACCAATGGAATAGAATAATGAACCCAGAACTGGACCCACAAATGTATGGCCAACTAATCATTGACAAAGCAGGGAAAGTATCCAATGGAAAAAAGACAGTCTCTTTAACAAATGGTGCTGGGAGAACTGGACAGCAGCATGGAGAAGAATGAAACTAGACCACTTTCTTACACGATACCTAAAAATTAACTCAAAATGGACCAAAGACCTAAATGTGAGACAAGAAATCATCAAAACACGAGAGGAGAAAGCAAGCAACAACTTCTTTGACCTCAGCCGCAGCAATTTCTTGCTCGACACATCTCCAAAGGCAAGGGAATTAAAAGCAAAAATAAACTACTGGGACCTCATCAAGATAAAAAGCATCTACAGACACATGAAAAGATGCTCAAAGTCACTCATCATCAGGGAAATACAAATCAAAACCACACTGAGATATCACCTCATGCCGGTCAGAGTGGCTAAAATTAACAATTCAGGAAACAACAGATGCTGGTGAGGACATGGAGAAACAGGAACCCTCTTGCACTGTTGGTGGAAATGCAAACTGGTGCAGCCACTCTGGAAAACAGTATGGAGGTTCCTCAAAAAATTAAAAATAGAACTACCCTGTGACCCAACAATAGCACTACTAGGAATTTATCCAAAGGATACAGGAGTGCTGATCCATAGGGGCACATGTACTCCAATGTTTATAGGAGCGCTTTCAATAATAGCCAAATTATGGAAAGAGCCTAAATGTCCATCAACTGATGAAAGGGTAAAGAAGATGCGGTTCATATATACAATGGAATACTACTTAGCAATAAGAAAGAATGAAATCATGCCATTTGCAGCAATGTGGATGGAACTGGAAGGCATTTTGATAAGTGAAATAAGTCAGTCAGAGAAAGACAGATATCATATGTTTTCACTTATATGTGGAACTTGAGAAACTTAACAGAAGACCATGGGGAAGGGAAGGGGGAAAAATAATTACAAACAGAGAGGGAGGGAGGCAAACCAGAAGAGACTGTTAAGTGCAGAGAATAAACTGAGGGTTGATTGGGAGGGGGATGGTAGGGAAGAGGGGAAAATGGGTGATGGGCATTGAGGAGGGCACTTGTTCGGAGAAGCACTGGGTGTTGTACATAAGCGATGAACCACGGGAATCTACCCCCAAAACCAAGAGCACACTGTACAAATTGTATGTTAGCCAATTTGACAACAAATTATATTAAAAAAAAATATTTCATCATGCATTTTGTAAGAACAAGAATATCCTCTTACATAACCACAATAAAATTCTCAAATTCAAGTTATTTGACATCAATACAATACTATGACCTAATTAGCAATACATATTCTATTTTCATCAGTTGTTCCATTAACATCCTTTATGGATATTTTTTTCCCGGATTTAGGATACAAACAGGACCACATGTTGCATGTACTTGTCATGTCCTTTTTCCCTTTTCATATAGAACAGGTCCTTATCCCTTTTGCCCTTCAAGATACTGATATTTTTCAGCTTTATTGAGGCATAACTGAAAATACTGATATTTTTGAAAATATGGACCATTTTCTTTTGGAAAATGCCTTCAATTTGATCCTGTATAATATGTTCTTGTGATTAGGTTTAGATTAGGCATTTCTGGCAGGTGTACTACTCGAGTGTTGTGTTCTCAATGGATCCCATAGGGAGGGACCCAATATCAGTCTCATTATTGCAAATGGTAACTTTCTCATTGGTAGGGTGGTACCTAATCATTTTCTCAAAGAAGAAACCAAATGTGGTTTAAAGATGTGAAAAAAAAAAAAAAGGGGGCGCCTGGGTGGCGCAGTCGGTTAAGCGTCCGACTTCAGCCAGGTCACGATCTCGCGGTCCGTGAGTTCGAGCCCCGCGTCAGGCTCTGGCCTGATGGCTCAGAGCCTGGAGCCTGTTTCCGATTCTGTGTCTCCCTCTCTCTCTGCCCCTCCCCCGTTCATGCTCTGTCTCTCTCTGTCCCAAAAATAAATAAATGTTGAAAAAAAATTTTTTTTTTAAATAAAAAAAAAGATGTGAGTCATCCATCAATAAATTTATAAATTTAACAAATCTTCCAAAATGTACTAATAATTTTCCTTCCTTCAGAAATAAACAAGCAGATTCACTCAAAATAAACAAGCAAGCATAACCCTGGAAAAAAAAATCTAAAATGGAAGAAAAATGAGGAGGGATTGGTCTCCCCCCGTTCTTAAAACGCATCAGAAAGCCTTGGTAATTAATACAGAAGGGCACATGAATAGACATACAGCCCAATGGAACAGAAGAGAACATAGAGAAATACACTCAAATGTATGCAGGGCATTAATATATGACAAATATGGTACTGTAATCAGTGGGTAAAGATGGACTTTGTAATAAACAGCACTGGGACAAGTGGATAGCCAGTAGGGAAAAGGCAAAGTTGGAACCATACTACACCTAGTACATCAAGGTAAAGTCTGATGGGTCAAAGTTTTAAATGTAAAAAATAAAATTATGTAAATATTACCAGCAGGCATTCTACAACTATGCTGGATCTCATCCACTTCCCGCCCCCACCCCATAGAGTGGAGATCCACTCACCCTCCCTATTCTCTGCTGGAAGGCTGCCCCATGTGGATGACCCCAGCAGGATCCTGCACCCTCTGGCCAATGGGGAGCCATGAGAAGACACAGGAAGCCATGAAGGAAATGAGGGCAAGATATTCACTTCCTGACTTCCGCTGTTTCCCCAACAGACACAAGTGCTCTTCTCTAGTTGGCCTGATCTACACAGCTCTCTTTCCCTCCAGGCTACAATAACTTCTTTGCTCCTCACCCTCTGGAGACCAGGGTGATGACACCTCTGTTGTCCCTAGGCCCAGATTCTTGCATCACCCTTTGGAGGTCCCTAAATCTTGCCCACAACCTTGTAACTAATCCCTTTGTATATCACTCTTGAATTATCCTGATTGGGACTCTGATTGGAACTCTGATTGGTAGGATAACCTTGGAGTAGATTGGCATATCTAACTATGTCACAAACTCTAGAAATAAATAAATAAATACCCATAATTGTAACTGGAAACAATAACAATTTCTACATAAAAAAATATAATCAACGCACAACACAAAGCAAAAAGACAACAACTAGGGGAAATATTTGCAGCTCATGACACAAAAAAGTGTTTTTCTCCAAAATATGTGAAGAGCTCCCAGAGAGGACAAAGAGTAAGATCACAAGGCCAACAAAAGAATGGGCAAAGGTCACAGACAGTTCACAGAATAAGAAATCCAAATCGTACTAAATACTTGTGAGCCAGACACAAAAATCAAAACTCCACTAGGGTAAAATTCTTCCTTGGTCAGATGGGAAAAGTTCTGGAAGTTTGACAAAACACCCTGTTAGTTAGGTGCTAGGGAAGTAGGTGTTCACTCTCAGTGGGAACGCCAAATGGTGCAGCCCCTACTGGGGATATAACCATCAAAATTTCAAATGCACTTTCCCTTTGACCCAGCGCCCCTGCTCCTGGGGTTATATTTGATCAGTGTGAACTGACAGCTGATAAGATTATTCCTTACAGCATTGTGTGTGATACTAAAAAAACATGGAAACCACCCAAGTGTCCATGTCTGAGGAACTGCTACATAAACCTATGATTTATTCACATGATGGAATAGTCTATAACTGTAAAAAATATTTTTTTAAATGAGGACTCTTCCTGTGAACTAACATCAAAATATCTCCTGGACACACCATTAAGTAAAAACAAAAAAGTTCCTAAATATGGTACAATCTGGTATGCCAACTTTGAGGTAAGAAAGTAGGAAACAGGTACATCATTTCCATGTTCTTGTGTTGGCATAAAGATGCAATGAAGGATAGGGGCGCCTGGGTGGCGCAGTCGGTTAAGCGTCTGTCTTCAGCCAGGTCATGATCTCGCGGTCCGTGAGTTCGAGCCCCTCGTCGGGCTCTGGCCTGATGGCTCAGAGCCTGGAGCCTGTTTCCGATTCTGTGTCTCCCTCTCTCTCTGCCCCTCCCCGTTCATGCTCTGTCTCTCTCTGTCCCAAAAATAAATAAACGTTGAAAAAAAAAATTTATAAAAAATAAATAAATAAATAAATAAATAAATAAATAAAAGATGCAATAAAGGATAACAAAGAGACAAATGATCACAGAGACTTGGGGTGGAGGCAGGAGCATGTGGCTGGGCATAGGATTTTCTCAGGGTCTACCCTCCCCACTGGTTCCATTTTTGAACAATATGAATGTGATGCCTATTCTAAAAGATGAAGAAGATAAAAGAGGAGGGAGCAGATGACAGATGGAGAAAATGAAAAAGAAGACCAGAAAGAAGACAAAAACAAAGGAGATGAACATGGGGTTGGAGAAGTAGACCATGTTGCTTGGGACTGAGGGCTGGGTGAACTCTGCTCCCTGTTTCTTGGGTTTTAAGAGCTGCAGACAGGGGGCCAGAGGTAAAGAACATGGGCTTGGGAATAAAACAAACCCTTGTTTGAACCTTGGTGCTCCTGCCTTCTTGCCGGACAGATGGCTCCACCTCTGTGAGCCACAGTGTGCATAATGGGTGAGTGAGGAGAGTAGTACTGACTTCATACTGTTACAAGGACTGAATCAGGTAATATACGCCCATAGAAAGTGCTGGCTCACAGGAAATACGAGACATTATTATTTTCATAGCTTTCAGGCAGCTATGTTGAAAGGTAAGAATTTAATTGCCCATGTAAACTCTTTTTACCGAAAATTCTCCCAGGAAAATGAAATTACTGTCTTCCAAATAAATACCGAGACTTCTATTTTGAGATGCATTGCTGAGGGCTTTTTGCTCTGCTGTGGTGCCATCATTTAATTAGCCTCCATTAAGGATACAAAATGTCAAGGCACATGCTTTATTCTCAACAAAGGCAGCCTTGGGTTTTCCCCTCTCTTTCCATTCTTCTTTCCCCTCGGTCTTCTCTGTTCATTTCATCTCTTCTCCTCCTCCGTTTTCTCTTCTACTTTTGCCTCCCTTCTTCTGGGCCTCTGTAGTCACAGACAACATGGATGTTAAAAAAGGAAGCGACCTTAGGAGACCAAGGGTTCAATCCACTCATGTTGCAAAGTCCAGAGAGAATAAGGGTTCACCCATGGTGCACAAAGTGGGAAGAGGGGAGGTGGCAGGGAGGAGTCCACCCATGCTGGTGCCTACCTGTACTGTCCCCTCTCCAATGCCTTGTCTCGGCCATTGATCTAGTTCTGAGGAGCAGGAGAGCCTGGCAGTCATCAACTCTGTTTCCAGTGCATTGTTGATGGCATTGACTTTATGCCTTAGAGCATAACCTTTGTAAGTTTCCAAAAACACATGCTGTTGCAGATCAGAAGGCTTTTCTCCCAAGACTATCATCTCTGAGTTTCCTTTTTCTTTGCTATGTCTTTTAAAAAATTATCAAAGGGATACATGTACACAGTTAAAATAAAAAAGAATAAACTTGTGATGAAAAATGTTACTTTGAACTCTTCACTATTCTAGTATTTGCAGCTATAATTCTAAATAATATGATTAGATCATTATTTCTTGGTTTATTGATTTTAGACATTATCCACTGACTTCCTGTTATGAAAACTGGGCATTCTGTGTCTTGCATCACCTTGGCTCTCAGTCTCCAGTTCCACCACCTCCACCTTATCCCTGTTGGCCAGATTGGTAGTCTGCATTTATAATATTATGACCAGGAACTGTGATTTAGTTCACTCCTTATTCAACTTTTTAAGGATTTATATATCTAATAATAGCTATCACTTTTAGAGCCAATCATTTTTTTTGTTTGCTTTGTCTGTTAATTCTTCTGAAAATCCTCAACGAATTATGAAAACCTGAATATTACTGCTGACCCACATAACCAAACATATCAGGTATCTATCTTACCTATTCTAGTTTTGTTTTTTGTTTTGTTTTGTTTCTTGTTTTTGTGAGGGATTTTTTTTTGTTTGTTTTTTGTTTTTTGTTTTTTGGCTACATCTCTCCTAAACCATCAGTCCTCCGACCTCAGTCTGGACCAGGAGCATCAGTCTGGTTTCAGATTATCTTCTCTGGAATGCACCCCCTCCTCATTCTTGGTGCACCCTGTTTCCGTAGCATACTCTCTAATAGTGCTCATGAAATTGTGCATGAGAGGTCAATATTTTTATTTCCTTATTTTTTTAATTCGAGAGAGAGAAAGAGAGAGAGAGAGAGAGAGAGAGAGAGAGCAGGGGAAGGAACAGAAGGAGAGGGAGAGAGAGAATCTCAAGCAGGCTCCACACCCAGTGCCAAGCCTGACGTGGGGCTTGATCTCATGTGAGATCATGACCTGAACTGAAATCAAGAGTTGAACGTTCAACAGACTGAGCCACCCAAGCACCCCAAGAGGTCAATATTTTTAGACCATGCATATCTGGCAAATGTCTTTATTCTACCCTCCCTATAGAATGATAAATTGGCAGGTTGAGAATCCTCTCTCCCTAGTCCTCTGGCTTCATGGTTTTTCAGAAGCCCCATAAAACTTGGATTTTCTTGCCTTTGTATGTGACTTTTTCCCGCCCTCTCTAGAAACATTTAGGATCTTTTCTTACTGGTGTTTTAATATTTCAGCAATGTGCCTTAGTTAGGGTGTTTTTTTCATTCATTTTGTTGGTTATTTTGTGGACCTTTCCACCTAGAAATCTATGTATTTCATAGTTGAACTGTATGTTTAAGATTTGTGCATTTTATTTGTTCCACGTTAATAAAATTTCAAGAACCAGGAAGGAGGAGCCTATTTTGGAGCTCAAAAGCTAAAATGTGAATTCTCTGTACCTGTGTTCCCTCTCTTGAGGCAATAGATGCTTCTAGAAGAGCGGGCAAAGGCAATAACTGTGTTTACCGAAAGTAGCATCACAGAATTGTCTTGCCTCCTTTACCTAGCTGAGTCCTTATAGTTGTCCTCTCAGGTATGTGGGTGTATTACCCCCATTTTAGTGATGAGAAAATCAAGATTCAGAACATTTAAGTAAACTTCCATTAAAATCTCACTGCTAACTTACATTTCAACCTGACTTGGATTCTTCCTGACCACAAAGAGCACATTCTTTGCTTTTTGATTGTTTTTGTTTTTGTTTTGTTTTGTTTTGGTAAATGTTAAGCCTCCATTTGAGATTGTTAAGAATGTGCCAAAACTTCATAAATTTTATGCTCCCTATGTTAATTTCCTATCCATTTAGAAATATTCAATATCCTGAAAATAACATTAATAGACAGAAATAAATATAAAAGATTCTATGGAGAAATTTTAGTCAATTCTGTTTTTTCTGGAACTCAAAGACATTCACTGAATGTACTTTTTTTCCTGCCATTCTGGTACATATAAGGAAGTGCTAATCACTGAAGCATGTAAAATGAATCTATGTGAAACATATATAATAATGCATTTTGTATGTTTAGGTGTTTTTACAAATAAAGTTTACAAAGGAATATGATGACATAAATTATCATTTTATTATAAACATAATTTATAAATCATAAATAAGCAGCAATTTTGGAAGACTATTGAATCTTGGGGAGTATATGATACTTTTATTCCTTATTGAATCTGTAATATTTAAAATGAAATTGAAGGTAGACAGATAACATTATTTGGACAACCGTTCCATGGCCTGTGGAAGTCCGTCTCACCATCAGCCTGTCTACATTTCCTGAGGTGCGTTTTCATGGGTCACTTCCAGATCCATGCCACTGCCTCCAACAGAAAATTCAGTGCCATGGTTTCCTTGCAATCCTCATGTGCTCAACCTTCTCTGTACCATATCCGACAGATGCAGAATTCAGCCTCTCTTCCTTTACCACAGAGACCAACTAACAGGAGACATTTGAGAATTTGGCACATTTTCCTAAAGGTTTGGAAAACCTTATGTTACAAAAAAACACCAAAAATCTTTGTTTGCTTACTTTTTTCTTCATTTTTACATACAACAAACTCCATTTATTATTTTTTTATTGAGGTATAATTGACCTATAACATTATGTTAGTTTTAGCTGTACAACATTAATGATTCAATACATGTATACATTATGAAATGATCACCACAATAAAGTCTAGTGAAAGAGATTCATCACCATACAGTTACAATTGTTTTTCCTGTGATGAGAACTTCTAAGATCTACTCTCTTACCAGCTTTCAAATATATCAATTATCAACTATATGGTCCCAATGTTGTACATTACATCCCCATGACTTATTTATTTAATGACCACCTTTGCCCACTTTGCACACATCCCCCTAACAACCCTCACTTCTGGCAACCACCAGTCTGTTCTCTGTACCTATGAGCTCAGTTTCCTAATATTTTCTTTTTCTTTCTTTCTTTCTTTCTCTCTTTCTTTCTTTCTTTCTTTCTATTCTGCATATAAGTGAGATCATATAGTATGTGTGTTTTTCTGTCTGGCTTATTTCACTTAGCACAACACCCTCTAAGTCTATTCATGTTGTTGCAAATGGCAAGATTTCCTTCTTTTTTATGGCTGAATAATATTCTCGTGTGTGTGTGTGTGTGTGTGTGTGTGTGTATGATATATACAAATATACATGATATATACACACATATCATACAAATATCAAATATATATGATATTTTATTTATTCATTCATCCACGGATTAATTAAAAGTTCATGTCCTTAATTAAGATTCTGAAGTGCTCCCCTGAGGAATTATAAAAGGGGTCAGAGAGGAAAGAAGGAAGGATAGGCCACCAGCTGCTAAAAGGAGATGTCTGTGTGCACCTGGTATCACATTCCAGACTTGAAATTATTTTGCTTTCCATTTTCTCTCTTTCTGCACTCTTAGGGAGATGCTCAGTCTCAATCTCCCAAGTAAACTCAAATGAAAATCTAAGCTCCCTGAGGCCAGCAAAAAGTATTTTAAGATTGTTTTGTTTCTCCCATACAATAGCTTTTTAATTGACTAAAAGGTATCTCATTATCCTGCCCATTTGATTCTAAGATGATATTTTATCGGCACTGACCACTTCTCCATAACCACAGAGGCAGAAAGAGTATTGCTGTTGGACATGTTTCCTTTAAAAAAAAACATTTATTTGGAGGACGACCTGGCACTCCTTCCTGTAAACATGATGAGTAAAAAACAGTCAGCTGGATCCCTGTGGGGTTTCCCCATCAGACAGGTTATGATCCTTCTAGCAGACTCCCAGTTAATCTACCTATTTCTTTTTCATTTCAGTGGTACAAAAGTAAATTAAGCATTTTGCTTTCCCTGGTGACAAAGAGGCCTCAAATGAAGAAGGACTACTCATTGCCATCATAGAAATCTGGAGAAAATTGAGGTAAATATTTCCCTGATAAATGAAATCTTCAATTGGATTCTCTTTCCACAATTAAATTTTCTAGCTTAGCCGCCTGGTTTGCTATGCAGTGATTAATGCATTAAACCAATTAAACTCTAAGTAACTCTTCACATTTGTTTCCCGATTGTTTTTAGAAGCCCGCACACAGAATGAGTCTGAACCAGAGGTGTAATTTATTTGTCTGCAATCTTGAGTCAGTGAGTTCCCTCAGGGTATCTTTCAACCGGTTCTTTCTTAATCTCAATGGAGTTGTTTTTTTTTCTTCAAAATATGTGATGTATTTAGAAACAGGTTACTCAGCACAGAACCCAAGGCGTTCCATGTTTTCTATTTCAGAATTCACCCACATGACTTAAGAAACTTCAAAACTATGTACTCTATGCTTTTACAGGTCTGATTTGGTACGCAGTGGTGAGTGTCGTTACTGTGCCTCTTTTATCACAGAAATCAGAAACAGCCACCCTCTCTAAATGTGCCTGTCATTATTGGAAAGGTAAATCGAGAATACAGGAGAGGCAGACTTCACCCACCCTTTCAAGTCTATTAAACTTCTTTTAAAGTTTTTATTTTAATTCCAGTTAACATAAGCTGTTATGTTTGCTTCAGATGTACAACATAATGATTCAACAATTCCATACACCACCCAATACTCATTACAAATGCACTCCTTAATCCCTATCACCTATTTCACCTATTCCCCGTCCCCACCTCCCCTATGGTAACCATGAGACTGTTCTCTATAATTACGAGTCTGTTTCTTGCTTTCTCTCTCTCTCTCTCTCTCTCCCCCCTCTTTGCTTGTTTGTTTTCTTTATTAAATTCCATATATAAGTGAAATCATATGGTATTTATCTTTCTTATCTGACATATTTTGCTTAGCATTATACTCTCTATCTCCATCCATTTTGTTGCAAATGGCAAGATTTCATTCTTTTTTTTGGCTGATTAATATTCCATTGTATATATAAACCACATCTTTATCCATCCATCAATCGATGGCCACTTGGGCTGATTCCATATCCTGGCTATTGTAAATAATGCTGCACTAAACACAAGGATGCATGTTTGAGTTAGTGTTCTGGCATTCTTTGGGTAAATACCCAGTGGTCAGTTGCTGGATTGTAAGGTAGTTTTATTTTTAACTTTTTGAGAAACCTCCATACCGTTTTCCACAATGGCTGCACCAGTTTACATTCCCACCCTACAGTGCACAATTGTTCCTTTTTCTCTATATCATCACCAACACCTGTTATTTATTGTTTTGTTGATTTTAGTCATTCTGACAGGTGTGAGGTGATTTCTTATTGTAGTTTTGATTTGCACTTCCCTGACAATAAGTGATGATGAACATCTTTTCGTGTGTCTGTTGGCCATCTGTATGTCTTGTTTGGAGAAATGCCTGTTCGTGTCTTCTGCCCATTTTTTAGTTAAATCATTTGTTTCCTGGATGTTGAATTGTGTAAGTTCTTTATATGTTTTGTATACTAACCCTTTATCAGATATGTCATTTGCAAATATTTTCTCCCATTCCATAGGTTGCCTTTTAGTTTTATTGGTTGTATTCTTTGCTGTACAGAAGCGTTTTATTTTGATTTAACTCCAGTAGTTTAGTTTTGCTTTTGTTTCCCTTACCTCAGGAGACATTATCTAGAAAGAAGTTGCTACAGCCAATGTCAAAAAAGTTACTGCTTGTGTTCTCTTCTAGGACTTTTATGGTTTCCAGTGTCACATTTAGGTATTTATTCCATTTTGCATTTTTTGTGTATGGTGTAAGAAAGTGGTCCAGTTTCATTCCTTTGCATGTTGCTGTTTGGTTTTCCCCACACCATTTGTTGAAGTCTTTTTTCCATTAGATATTCTTTCCTGCTTGTCAAAGATTAATTGACTGCATGCTTGTGGATTTATTTCTGGATTTTCTATTCTGTTCTATTGATCTGTGTGTCTATTTTTGTACCAGTACCATACTGTTTTGATTACTCCAGCTATGTAATATAACGTGAAGTCTAGAATTGTGATGCTTCCAGCTTTGCCTTTCTCTTTCAAGATTACTTTGACTATGAGAGGTCTTTTGTGGTTCCATACAAATTTTAGGATTGTTTATTCTAGTAATTTGAAAAATGCTATTGGTATTTTGTTAGGAATTGTATTAAATGTGTACATTGCTTTGGGTAGTATAGATATTTTAACAGTATTTGTTCTTTCAATCCATGCGCATGGCATGTCTTTACATTTCTTTGTGTCCTCTCTTCAATTTCTTTCCTCAGTGTTTTATAGTTTTCAGAGTATAGGTCATTCACCTTTTTGGTTAGCTTTATTCCTAGGCATCTTATTATTTCTGGTACAGTTGTAAATGGGATTGTTTTCTTAATTTCTCTTTCTGCTGCTTCATTATTGGTGTATAGAAATGCAACAGATTTCTGTAGGTTGATTTTGTATCCTGTGACTTTACTAAATTCATGTGTCAGTTCTAGCAGTGTTTTGATGGAATCTTTAGGGTTTCCTATATAGAGTATCATGTCATCCACAAATAGTGAAAGTTTTGCTTCTTTATTACTAATTTGGATGCCTTTTATTTCTTTTTGTTGTCTGATTGTTGTGGCTAGGACTGCCAGTACCATGTTGAATAAAAATGGTGAGGGTGGACATCCTTGTCTTGTTCCTGACCTTAGGGAAAAAGCTTTCAGTTTTTCCCCATTAAGGATGATTTAGCTGTGTATTTTAAGTCTATTAAACTTTATGGCACAGCAGCATTAAATAATATCTTATATAAAGTTCAAAAAAAGTTTTCTTCCTAAACATTTATTTAGCTTTTGGCCTTAGGCTAAAAGAAAATCAAAAATACATATAACTATTAGAACCCAGATACAAGACCACACTTTTTTCTCAGACCAACAACTCTTCTAGAATATTCATGAAACTCTATGGTGCATGGCTGAAGACACCAGAACTCAAGCTTCAGGTGTGCTACTACTTAACATGTAACAGTGGGTGAGTTACTTACCCTGTCTGGGCCTCAGTTTCCTGATGTATGAAATGAGGATAATACCTGGTCAGCCTGCCTCACAAAGTTGTGTTTGAGTTCAAATGATTTAAAGCCTGTGGAGGCCCTTTACAGTGTGTGAGGTTGTCCTGCCACAGGGCATTGTTGTGTAGCTTTAAAAGAAAAGATGTTTACTTATTTATATTGAGAGAGAAAGAAAGCGCATGCATGCGGTGGGGGGAGGGGCAGAGAGAGAGAGAGAGGAAGAGAGGGAATCCCAAGCAGGCTCCACACCACCAGCACAAAGCCTGATGTAAGCTCAAATGCACAAACTGTAAGACCAGCATCTGAGCTGAAATCAAGCATCAGATGCCCAACCAAATGAGCCACCCAGGCGTCCCTGTGTGGCTTTTTATTATTGATCTTAAAGTCAACTTAGAGAGGTCTGCAAAAGGACCATGTGGTACAGGGGGAAATTGTCAGAATGCGTAACATTTTATTCTCATTATTTAATTTCTCTTTTTGTACGTATTTATGGAGCATGTGATTTGTGTGTGTTTGATGGTAGATTGGCTTGCTCAGCATCCATTCCAACCTTTTTTCTGATTTGTCTTCCTGATTGCAAAGGCTGGAAAGCCGAAAAACTATGCTTCCCAGACCACTCATGGCTAAGGCTCCAGAGGCAATTTATTTACCTTTGTGTATTGCCCACGGTTCTCATTTCTGTAAACTTAATCCGTTCACATCTGCCCTACATGCATATACTGAACAAGCCTTATCCTGGACAACCTGCTTGAGTCACCTCATCTTGGCCTCCTGCCTCCATAGTAGTGGCCCCCACCCTCCCTACACACACCAGGAGGGCTCTTTGTGGGGTGGGGAGTGCTTTCCAAATACAAACCAGCCAATCAGAGCCCATGCCCCAACCAGCTTCTCTGTGGGCTAGCACACTTCAGCCACTGTCCACCTGCTCTAATCACCCCAGGGTCTGGTGCCAGACAGCCAGGTATAGCTCCTATGCCCCAGAGCATGCTGAAATTTTTCAAACTAGTCAATCCTAAGCCTGCTTACTCCACCTCATCTATTATTTCCTGCAGAAACCCCAAGAAAGACTCTAATTCACATTTCCCCTCTCTTCCTCTGCCTCTTGGATGACCCTGGTGCTTCTAGTGTGGCCCTGAGTGATGTGCGCATCTCTTGGGATCTGTGAGATATAAGCTATCCTTTCGATGGCAACCCTACCTCAGGTTTTCTATCAATATGCTGTATTTTCAAACATGTTGCAGAGCAGCTGAACTCACCAGAGACTTGTATTTGGAAGATTAAGAGAGGAGGTGGGGCATCCATTTGCTGAGTCACCCAGGTGCAGCACAGCCCTGGAGCTACAAGTTTGGCAGCAACTTTCTGATCTCTGCTTTGCAGCTAAGGCACTCAGTTCCTGGAGCCAGGAGACTGTGAGTGTGCCTCCTAACCCCACAGTGCCCCGAGTGGCAAAGGTAGGAGCTCCCTTGTCAGGCTGGGTCTGCAGTGTGTTCCTGGGGGCCAAGGTTTTACAGTAAAACCTTGGTTTGTGAGCATAATTCATTCCAGAAACATGCTTGGAATCCAAAGCACTTGTATATCAAACTGAATTTCCCCATAAGAAATAATAGAAACTCAGATGATTCATTCCACAACCCAAAAAATATTAGTATCAAAATGATTACAATACTGTAACATAATACAAAATATAAAGAAAAATAAATTAATTAACCTGCATTTACCTTTGAAAACCTTCATGCTGGTGTGAGGGAGACAAGAGAGAGAAGAGTTATTGTGTAGGACGACTTTCACTGTCACTAATGAAATCACTGCTGAGTATTGGCTCAATGGAATCTTTTTCTGCATGGGGGCCATTGTATATGCTCTAATGGATGTTGACTACAGTACAGTATGAATAAACTCTTGTCATATACTGTATTTAATGTAACTGGCAATAAGGGATCAGAGGAAAGGGTCTATATCTGCAGGCAGACTGACTCAGATTGGAGCAAAGCATTCCTAAGCTTCCTCTTGTCTGGAAAAGCAAAGGACTGTCCATAGGTGCTTTGAAGTGACAAAAAATACACTAGTGCCAGTTGTGGACACCTTCCAACATTCTGAAAAATCACTGATTTCTGCCAAATACTGTGGCCTGAGACCAAGCATCCGAGCATGGGAGACAGTCACCCACAATCCCATAGCAAGAGAGAGAAGTACCATTTGCTTAGTTGTGATCATGTGACATGATTCAGTGTCATTTACCACTCGTACTGCAAGACATCGCTTGCTTATCAAGTTAAAATTTATTAGAAACGTTTGCTTGTCTTACGGAACATTCACAGAACAAGCTACTCGAAATCCAAGGTTTTACTGTATTAGCTATAATGGGGGATGGAAATAGTGAGGGAGTGGTTATTGAGAAGTAAAGGGAACTCTAAAAACATTAGGAGACACAGATATAAGAAGCAGCAATACCTCTAGAGCTGAAAGAGAATGTCCAAGGAAGTAACTATGCCCCAACCTTGAGCTGGGATCCAAGACCTGCTAGTGAGGTCATGGCTGTGGCTCAGTCAATAGCATACAAGTTGCTGTGGTGTCTGGCCAGTGGAACTTGCTGGAAATCTGTCCTCTAAAGTACTCCCAGAAAGCTGTTCCTGGGAGGTATCTCAAGGGACTTCCACTACAAAGCTTCCTGAAGGGAGTGCCAGGAAATTTTGCTGACCTCTAAGTGCTCCTGGCTATCCTGCATTGCAGGCCACAGATTCAGCTCCAGGATCACAAAGCAGCTCAAGGAAGGGAAGATTTGGTGAACAGAAGTATTGAGTCAATCATTGATAACAGTCCACCCCTTTGGCTACTTGGCTTCTAGATGCATTTTTTTAACACACATGTGTTAAAATGTGTACTCACCCCTTTCCCAAATGAGGAGGCACAATGGTCATTGTACCCATCACTGGCTATGTTAATTACTTCTCCAATTCAACCATAGTCCCACTGAATATTCTGTCACCTAAAGACTAAATGATAAAGTGTATTCATATATAAAATAATAATGGAAGGGGAAGAGAGAAGAAAAAGACTATCATACACACATAAAGACATACACAGAAAAGCAAAGAGAAAATAGGCAGAGCTACTTCAGTCCTCCTTAATGTAACTGGTCACAAGGCTGTCATTGTTATCTGTGGCTTCCTTCTTCCACCTCCCATTCCATATTTCCCTTGCCCTTAGCCAGAACTTCAACTGGTTGTTTAAGTCATAACCTGGTAAAGTGATGCAAAACTTCATTGGCAAAATGGTCTGAATCTTAAATAGTTATTTTCCCCTTTTTTGTGGGGGAGAAGGAAAGGTCTGCAGTTTTCTATAAACCTCACTACCAGGCATGTAAATATTTAGAGTTACCCTAGGAATCCCTGGGTTCCAGATACCATCCCCATTGCCCTACTGGGTAGCAGCAACACGTTCTCCCCTTAGTTATTGGGATCGATCACTCAAGCCAGTAGAATGACTTTTTCTACCCAGTGATTAGTGGTATAATAAACCCAGAATAGCCCTGTGGCAGTCTCATGCAATTCATTGAAACCACTGTGGTGTCCAATAGTGGAAGCATTACCCCTTGGAGTAATATCTCCAGACTAGCAGAGCACAAAGATGCTGGCTAGGATAAGAACATTCCTGTGAGTGGGTTATTAATGACAATGGGGAGAAGAACAACCCTTCTCCTATTTCTTGAATCCTAGATCCGTGGATCTTAGCAAAGGAGAAACATCCTTTAAGACAGAATTCCATTCTTCAATCTGTTGTGTCCCAACAAGCATTCTAACAGAGTCTTCTTTAAGCAATTCCATGTTTCAGTTAAGCTAGCTGGCTGCTTCCAGGTGACGGAGTGAGTATATGGGCAATTTCATGACATGAGACCATTTCCACACTTCCCTTGTGAAGTGAGTTCCTTGATCAGAAGCAATGCTGTGCAGATTACCATGACACTGAACAAGGCATTCCAGAGTCCACAGCGGCAGCCCTGGCAGAGGCAATACAGAAAGGTGAGTCATATCTATATGCAGAATATGTTGTCTATTCCTGTGAGGATGAATCTCTGCTCCCTCCATGATGCAAGAGCACCAATGCAATCCCCCTGTCCCCAGATGGCTAGCTAGTCTCCCCAAGGAAGATACCATACTGGGGACTTAGTGTTGGTCTCTGCTGCTGGTATATTGGACACTTAGAAAAGTTCCAGGCTTTCTAACATGGAGGCAAGCAATCCAGTGGAGTCTTCCTGATCCCACAACTGTTTGACTGAGATAGAGGTAGGAGCTCCCTTGCCAGATGAATCCTACAGTGTTTTCTAGGAATCTTTTCTTGGATCTTATAACCTATTCTTCCAGATATTTCTAAGTATCTAATTTCTTGTATTAAATCCTTTATGTTTAACTTTTTCTCTTATCTGCAATTAAACCCTGTGTGTTATAATGCTTTATAATTAATATATTTGTATGATTGTATATGAATATATTTGATATGTCTGATGAATTTTTTAACTAATGGATATACATGATTTAAATATTTGTAAAGACTTGGGGCGCCTGGGTGGCGCAGTCAGTTAAGCGTCCAACTTCAGCCAGGTCACGATCTCGCGGTCCGTGAGTTCGAGCCCCGCGTCAGGCTCTGGGCTGATGGCTCAGAGCCTGGAGCCTGTTTCCGATTCTGTGTCTCCCTCTCTCTCTGCCCCTCCCCCGTTCATGCTCTGTCTTTCTCTGTCCCAAAAATAAATAAACGTTGAAAAAAAAAATTTTTTTTTTAAATAAATAAATAAATAAATAAATAAATAAATATTTTTAAAGACTTAACTAGAGGGCATGCAACGGTCCCTTGTGGACATAAAATTTTACAGGACTCCTGGAACACTGTAATAGTTACCAGAGGGTTATCTGACCCAATCTCAAATTTGCTTTAGGCTAATGAAGCATGTAGCATAGCCCTCTGCCATGCCCACATGCTCATGTGCCCTCTGACACAGGTGTGGGCAGTTGTTTGAACATGGTGCCCTCATAAGGACAAGTACCTTGAAATGGCTTCTGCTGCTGCTGTTCCTGCCTCTTCTTCTTCTTTATCTTCATCTTCTTCTTCCTCCTTCTCCTTCCTCTTCCCCTTCTCCTTCTTCTTTTTCCAAATCACACTTAGGTCAAATTCCTTTACCTATGCCTAAACTATATATATCAAACAGATGCTTTAACATTTGTGATTTTAATGAATGATACCAAAAAGCTCCATTGGGTCTAAATCAAGCTTTTAATGTCCATTTTAGTCTTGTGCTTTTCCAGCTTCACCTGAGGCACACTCAGAGACACACAATGGGCAAGAGGGCCAGATGGCTTCCTGGCCATTTCTCTGCCTCAAAGTTCCACTACACTACACTCTCCATGCCACCTCTGACCCCCAGAGTATGTAGAGAGGAGAGAGGAAACACAGGAAAATGTCACAGGAGATGTTACGGTGTCACATTGGTAGCCTCTGGAGGTGGCTCTCTCTCCCACAGGCAAGTTTGTGGTTTCCTTAGAGACCTCATCTCCTAGGACCCTCCCACTGCCCCACTGCTGGGTGCAGGCTGTGCCCCCTTGACTGGCCATGGCCAGCACCCTCTTGGCTCCCACTTGCAGAGGTAGACCCCGCTTTGACTCTCTCTCCCTCCGCTCGGGCATAGTTCTACTGGAACAGATCACATTGGCTGATTTCTCCACTGGCCACTCCTCCCAATACCCTCCCCCACAATCCTGCTGCTGGCAGAACTGCAGAAGGCAGCTCTCTTCTGTGCCATCAGAGCACCTGCAGCCACCAGGGCCTCCAGCTTCCTCAGGCACCAGTATTTGTGCTCACAGGTCACTCTTCATGAAGTTCTCTGAGAGTGCCCCTTACCTGACCTGTTGTGCATCAGAAGCACACGCCTTCCATGACACACAGCCTTCAACAGCCCATCCTCAGAAGTCCTCTTTCTCCATCAGGCTCTTCTGATCAGTCTGAACACAGGCAGGAAGTGGGAGACAGGCAAAGCCAGCAGGGCTAAAAAAATCTCTTCTCTCTGTATGTGGTCGGCTCTGCTCATAAGGACTGGGCCCTGTTTTCTGTTATTGTTTTTTGTGTTTGTTTGACTTGGGTCTTGGTGGTGCTTTTATCCCATCCAGAAAATAAGAAAAGAGGAAAAATGGCATTTCAACATAGTGTTGTGTTAGAATCTTCCTCTCCTGGCTCAAAACACATTCAGGTTCTCCACATGTGTATTGTTCTAATAATTCTTAGCGGTAAATAGACTCACATGCTAATATTATACCCGTTAAGATAACCAAGGCAACGTAAACTAAGGGCCTTGCAGGGGCCACTTAGGGAGTTATCATCTAAGGCTCATTTGAATTATACATTTTCCCACATGATGTTAATAATCTATACCCACAAAATAGCATTGTATTTCCACGTGGTATTACATCCGTATAGCTTATAATAATGCGAACAAGATCAGAAATGGGTTGTCAACCAACGTTGTTCACAGACATGCCAGTTGTAATATTTCTCACTCATTTGTAACTGACACCAGCTGGTGTCAGGCTGACCCTTAACACCTAGATGACACTGGCCTGAATCCCTATTCCAGAATTTGTCCAAGTTCAGTGCCATCCTCAGCGTTTCTCCTGGTTCTCTCTGGCCCCGAGCCCATATACTCACCAAGGTGAGTTCAGTCTGCCATGTGTCCCACCCTGTGTGTGCAAGCGACCCCCCGCTGGGCCCAGTGTGGATCTGCGGGTGGATGACTGGTCCTTCCTGGGTCTGTACTAAAGAAACAGCACCCACACAGAGCTCTTGTCCCCAACACATTCCCTGAAGACATGAGGAGATGGAGGAAGTTTTCACCAGAATAAAGTCAACATTCCTGTCCCTGATGTTCTATCAGCTCCTCCAAGACCAGGCACCACTGACCAACCACACCCTTCAGGGCCTACCCCAGGGTTGGCCTGATCCCCAGCACAGCTCAACTCTTTTCTCCCATTTTGCCTCATTCCTTCCTCCTCGATTGCTGCCAGGAACTCTGAGTTCCTCCCATTCTCTCCAGCTCTCCCAGCCCAATGCCCAGACTCAGCCCTGAACTCTTCTTTGCAAATCCAAGTCAAGATGTGGGCTGAAATTAAGGGACACTTTTTCATTAGTAGCACAACATTCCATGTTTACCCTCTAACACTTCCTTTAAGAGAATTGAACCTCCTTGGGGCACCTGGATGGCTCAGTTGGTTGAATGTCCGACTTCAGCTCGGATCATGATCTCATGGTTCGTGAGTTCAAGCCCCACATTGAGCTCTGTGCTGGCAGTGCAAAGCCTGCTTCTGATCCTGTCTCTCTCTCTTCCTGCCCCTCTCCTGCTCACCCTTGCTGTCTCTCAAAAATAAGTAAACATTAAAAAAAGAAAAAGCTTCAAAATGAGAATCTAACCTCCTCAAAAAAAAAAAAAAAAACTAGATTGATTTTATTTCAAACAGCAATTTGTTTCCTTTTTTTAATATACTATATTTATTGAAGTAGGTCCAGGGAGTTCTCTATTTGGAAAGACTTTATATTTCAGTTGGTTAGATTTATGAGACTATTTTAAACCCAGAAAATGAAGATTTCCAATCCATCCCACCCTGACTCCCAGAAATTAACACAAAGTAGTGGAATTTGCTTAACTACTAGATTTTATAGGCATCATTCTCTTTGTCAAGATGCTATGGCTAAAATCAAATGATCCTGAAGTAGCTATGAAGATTTTCAGGCCAGATGTAATAAAAGAAGGAGTAGAAGACAGTAAATTGTCTGTTCTTCCTTACTGCATGGGCATCCAGGTCTCCCTGTCAGCGGATTTGGGCCCTGATGATTGATCCTGCTTCACTCATCATTCCCTATCTCACCCTGTGCCTCTCAGTAGACTTTCTGAACACTTCCTGCTGGGGCATCATCCATCTCTCACAAGCCAGAAACAATTCTTTAGTTTAGTTTTGTTGTGAGTCAGCCTACTCCCCAAAGTCCCCAAATGGGTTTCTTCAAGTTTGTACATTTTAGGTGTCGGTCTTCCCAATAGACACCGAGCTCGTGAATCTGTAACGGTTGTTCCACAGGGCAGATTTGCTTTCCTGAATGGCTCTCAAAGCATTCCTTCTTCCCTTACCAAAAAGAAAAAAAAGAAAGTCAAATCATGGATAAGCCAACTAGTACACCATTTCTTCTTTCCCTTATTTCTGGTTTCTTCTCCCCTCTGAATCAAGCTTTTATCTCTGCCCTTGAGGATAATGTCGCAAATTAGGCCCAAGTATCTTATTTAAGTCACTTTTAAAATATAAATAATGGAATTGGAATGTAGTTTTACAGGAGGGAGGAGAAGAAGGAAAAGGAGAAGGAGAAGGAGAAGGAAAAGGAGACGGAGGAAGGAAGGAAGGAAGGAAGGAAGGAAGGAAGGAAGGAAGGCAGGCAAAAAACCTCATCACACCACAGTCCTTTTCTCTACCTCATCACACCACAGTCCTTTTCTCTCCTCCACAAACACCATCTCCATCCGGAAAGCCTTTCCCCATCAGTGATCTATTGCTTTCAGGCCAGCTTTATGTGGAAAACAAGTAATTTAGGGGCACCATAAAAGCTTATTGATTACCAATGGTCCACGCTGTGGTAGGTACTTAGGCAAGGAGAAATAAGGAAAAATATAAATAATCCCCAAGTTTACTTCTGCAAAAATAAATGGGCCAAATACTAATATGGCACCTTCCCAGCCCAGATCATTTCTTGCACTCATTAAAATTCAAAAGCTGTGGTCCAAGTGTGTCCTGGAGGAAACTTCCCAGAGTCTCACTAATGGATCTCTCTACCCCACCTCTCCACTTCCAGCAAAGGCTCTCCAAGGGAAGAAGAGAAAGAAAGCCAGTGTCTCTCAAACTGGAGCGCATGTCAGAATCACCTAGAAGTTCTGTTAAACCACAGCTCACTGAGTCCCAACCCCACAAGGTCAGGGCCAGCCCGATAACTTGCATTTCTAACATCTTGATGATGCTCATGCTGCTGGTCCAGAGATCACTGAGAACCACTAGTTACAAAGCAGGAAATTATAGTGGTTAAGAACACAGTGTCTGAAAGTCAGACTGCCTGGATCCAAACCCTTGTTCCACCTCGCTCACTGTGTGGTCCTGGGCAATTACTTGTTGGTGCCTTAGTTTCCTCATTTGTAAATGGGAGTTAGGACTATAATCCTACTTCATAGCATTGTCTAAAAGAACTGAATACATTTATATGGATAAAGCACTTAGAACAATACCTGGCACATGGTAAAAACCATACACAGATATTAGCTAATATTATAAATTTTTAAACTTAGACGATCACTTTGTTTGTTCTGTGACCCCAGTCTGGCCCAGAGTAAGCAAATCCACTCTGCTAAATGTCTTGCATGTGAATCCACATTTTCCCCTCAGCTGTTTGCTGTTAGACTGAGACTAGTCAACTAATAACTGGGCCTCAGTTTCTTCACCCATAAAGTGGGAGAGTTAGAGAGTTGGTTTCAAGGTTCCTTTTAACATAAACACAAAGTGATTTCTGCAGCTTACTGGAAGACCTTTGAATGTCCCTGGCTTGGAAACTACATCCAGTCACACCTTCTTTTTAACGTTCAAATGTAAAAAGTGTCTGCATCCTGCACCAGTTAGAGTGGCTGACAGTGTGTGAACTTTCTCTTGTGCTTCTCTTCTTTGTTGGGCATATCTCCTGCTTCCCCATTTGGTTATAGCCAAAGGGAAAGAAAAGGAGCCAAGCCAGACACAGGCACCTCCCATAATCCTTAGGGCGGCCCTAAGGGGCAGGTGGCATTGCCCCATTTTCCAGAGGAGGAAACTGAGCTAAGAAAGACAGTAACCTGCCCAGAGTTACCCAGCCGGCAAGCAATGAAGCTGCAATCTGAGCCTTGTTCAGAGGCCCGAGGGAGACACTGAGGGGTGGAGAGATGGGGGTACAAACAGACACAAATAAGCAAACCAGAATGCCCCCACAGGGACCAGTGAAACAGAGTGGGCATGCTCTTAGCATGGTTGCTAGTTCTCAGCGTCTATTTGACACAGTCATCCCAGATTCAACCATCAACAAGGGCTATCAGTACCTCTCATCTGTGCCCCCAAAACTCCACAGGAGAATGAGGGGTGCCCAGCTGTTCCTCTTCGTAGTTCCTTCCACACAGCTATTCCCCTGCTGGTGGTCAGAAAGCTCACCACTTCCTCCCCCAACCCTGTGCCCCCAGGGTAATCATTCATCTGTTAAGGCTGGGTCCATCACCACCCCTCCATGGGGTTTCTGGGGCCAGCGCCCTCATCCTGCAGTGACCCTCCCTCAAACCACCACCATCCCCAGCACCCGACATGTTTATACCTCAGCATCTGAGACACTTTAAAGAATGCTTTCCTTCCCCTATCTGACCCTTATTATGGGCTAAATTGTGTTCCCTAACACACAATTCACATCTGAAGCCCTAACCCCCAGAGGTAACTAGGGTTAAATGAGGTCATTAGGGTGGGCACTAATCCAGTATGACTGGCGTTCTTTTTTTTTTTTTTTAATGCTTATTTATTTATTTTGAGGGAGAGAGAGAGAAAGAGAGAGAATGCATGCACGAGCATGAGGGGCAAAGAGAGGTGGGATGGAGATTCCCAAGCTGGCTTTGCGCTGTCAGCATGGAGCCCAACACAGGGGTCAATCTCACAAACCACAGAGATCATGACCTGAGCGGAGATCAAGAGTTAGACATTCAATTGACTGAGCCACCAAGGTGCCCCAGCATGACTGATGTATTTATAAGGAGATCAGGACACAGACACATACAGAGGGAAGACCATGTGAGGACACAGGATAGAGATGGCCATCTACAAGCTAAGGAGAGAGGCCTCAGAAGAAATCAACCCAGCCGACACCTTGATCTCAGCCCTCCAGGCTCCAGACCTTGAGGAACTGAATTTCTGTTGTTTAAGCCACCCAGCTCATGGTATGTGTTACTGCAGCCCCAGCAGATTAATACACCCACTCCAACAAATGTAATAGACACTTTGTCCTCTTAGAGATCAGTATTGTTCATCCTGGAAGTTCATGCCTGGACACCCTTGTGCCTGGGGTAGTCCCTGGTTCCTAGGAGGCCCTCGGGAAGTGGATGTTGACTGAATCATTGGATGAATCCGTATATACAGTGTCCTGATATTTCATTAATAAAGCCCCATTGTATGCATCAGATATAAGAGACACATGAGATAAACTGAGTCCCCTTACCACTGCCCAGAGCTATGCTTGAAAAACAACAGGCAAAAGGGAGTGGCTGAAAACACACAGGTTTTACTTTTGTTGAATGTGGAGAAAATTTTTTAAAAAGAAGTCCCAGACACCCAGAGGCTCACCTGGTCATGTTATTCTCCTATTGAACATAAGCCTTGGCACAGAACACCAACCCCAGATGTCACTCTGAAACCACAATAAAATGAGACAAAGCAAGGCCAGTTCATAATTTCATCTAAGCACAGACAAAAACAAGGTTACTGTGTCGCCCACAAAAATACTCTTCCCAAAGTTCCCTGTTTGGACTAAAATGACTGGTCTCCGTAACTAAGAGACACTTAATTTCTGTTAAGCCACCCAGTTTGTGGTGACTGCTACTTTGCCAATTACAGCTTTATGTTGTTTTAGTCTCCCCTCTTCATAAAGATTTACTGAGGTGCCCAAAGAATTTCTCCCACTTTCTGACAGCCCCCAACCTCCAAGCAGTCAATCTATAGAGCCAATCCTGACTTCCTTAGACCCTCCCCCAAATCAGGTAACCAAATCCCCAATCCTACAATAGGTCCTAACACCCTCCTACTGGATCCCCTGGTTGTTCACGGTGATATTCTCACTGCAGTTAGTAATGAACCCCTAATGTGTCCCTGGTGATCTCAGGCTGGAGCCCCTTGACAATGCTGTTCAATTGGGTTTCGTTTGATGGAGTGGGATATACTAACTGCCAAAAATTTAAGAAGGGGTGTCAAAAGGAAGATGAAGTGGAGTCATTAAAGTTTAAGAGGAGAGGTTTGTCAATTTCCAAAAGGAGAGACAGGTTTGGTGCCTCCATGGAGGCACCAAGAAGGTTGCCTCTATGAGGGCAACCCTTTCCTCCACCTCCCAACAAAAACTGCAATAGTGTCAGTACCATTCACTAAACTCTTGAAATTGCGTCTGGGGTTGGGGCAAAAGGGGCTGAATCTTATGATAATTGGCTGAAGAAACTGGGCTATACGCAGATACCTTCAGAGAGGTGAGTGGCCCCAAGAACTATCTATTGGGTTACCAAGACTCTGTCTTCACCAGTCTGCAAACGTCTACAGGGCAGTTTGATAGTGATAAGAATAATTTCGTCCCCACAGTTTCCTATACCATGTGCTGGCCATGGTGGGTGATCAAGACTGATTAAGGAACTTGGTGACAATGACATTTCTCCAACCACTCCAGGAAACCCTTCAACCTTCCAAGAAAGCTGGTCATGAAACCCACCACTACCCTGCCCTCAGCTGATGGGATTTGCACTGGGCTTCTAGACCCAGGCAGCTAGTGTATAGGCTGGCTAGCGGTTCCTGAAGTGGACCTGAACCAAGGATTTGGGGGACCAGGAATGTCAGTGGAGGATGGAGAGATTCTGCTCCTTTCGGGGGCAGTTTGTATGTAAAATAGATAGAAGACATCACAAGTGAACTAGCTTTTTTTACTGCTGCTGTAACAAAGTACCACAAAGTTGGGTGACTTAACAGAAATTTAGTGTCTCTTAGTTATAGAGACCAGAAATCTGAGATCAAGGTACTGGTTGGTTCTTCCTGAGGGCTGTGAGGGAAAAATCTGCTCCAGGCCTCTCTCTTGGGCTTGCAGAAAGGTATCCTCACATTCATATGATGTTCTGTCTGTACGTATTTCTCTGTGTCCAAATTTTCCCTTTTTATAAGGACATCAGTCAAACTAGATTAGCACTCACCCTGATGATGTGGGAGGTCATCCAATTTAACTTGACTTCCTCTGTAAAGGCCCTATCTCCAAATAAAGTCATCCTCTGAGCTAATGGAGGTTAGGACTTTGACATAGGAATTTGTGTAGGATACAACATAACCTGTAACAGTGAGTAACTGAGTGGACATTAAAGCAGACAATGAAAGTCAATATCTTGTGGGGCACCTGGGTGGCTCAGTCGGTTGAGCATCCAACTTCAGCTTAGGTCATGATCTCACAGTTTGTGGGTTTGAGCCCCACATTGGGTTTGCTGCTGTCAGCAAAAAGCCTACTTCAGATCCTCTGCCCCCCCCTCGACTCTCTCTGCCCCTCCCCTGCTCACACACACTCTCTCAAAAATGAATGAATATTTTTTAAAAAGACATCATCTTGTACGGTCCCTTTCAAACTATAATATGCACATGCATCATCTGAAGACCTTATTAAATACAGGTTCTGATTCAGTCAATCTTGGGTGGGCCCTAGGATTCTGTATTTTTAAAACAGTTGGCAAGATGGTGCTGATGCCGATGCTGGTGGTCTATGAATCACATTTTGAGAGTGGAGGGAATACCGCCTCTCCCAGGACTATTCTCCTCTTGGAGAGGTCTTGCTAATGTGAGTAAGACTGAGCAATTCTCAACAAGGAAGTGTGTTCTGTGAACTCAGGGCAGCAGTTCTCAACCTTCATAGCACATTAGACCCATCCAGGGAGCTTGAACAAAGTCCTCATGGTCCCACTTCCCAGAGATCCAGATTAGTCTGGGATTGGTCTCAGTATTTTTAAGAAGTTCCCCAGGTATTTCTACCACTGCTCTCAGGTATCTTTTCCACAGTTCATATATGAACATTTGTAACAGGTGCACTAGTTCAGTAAGTGACCTTAATTGTGACAATTTCAACCACCAATGTCAATGGTGGGAAAATATCTATGGACAGACAAGTCTTTTGTTCTTCAAATAACAGAATGAGGTCATTTTAGTGCTTTGTGAGATCATCCTTGTCTGAAAGTATAGGGGGCTGAGACATCGGCTGTCGTGTCATTTCCCTTATTTAGAACAGAGAAATTTACTCATTTTCTGAGAATGCATTGAGCTGTGCTCAAACCAAGAACTAACTCCCACCCTATACAACACCCATAATCCTCAAAGGACAGGAAACAGTCTTTTCCGTTGTTGGTGGTGCTTTAGCAGAAAGAGGATGTCTGGATGGAAGTGGGCCTTCTGCCACCAGTTCCCTAGGGACCGTGATACAGTAGGTTCCTACTGTCCCTGCAATCCTAAGAACAGGTGCTTGAAAATAATCAAATATATCCATGAGACAATTAGCCTATGTAGGCCTGTTAGTGTTGGCAGTGAAGGCAAGAAGCTGAGATCTGGAAAAATAGGAGAATGGCATTTCTTTTTTTTTTTTTTCAACGTTTATTTATTTTTGGGACAGAGAGAGACAGAGCATGAACAGGGGAGGGGCAGAGAGAGAGGGAGACACAGAATCGGAAACAGGCTCCAGGCTCTGAGCCATCAACCCAGAGCCCGACGCGGGGCTCGAACTCACGGACCGCGAGATCGTGACCTGGCTGAAGTTGGACGCTTAACCGACTGCGCCACCCAGGCGCCCTGAGAATGGCATTTCAAAGAAGAGGGTTTTTTTAAAATCATACAGAATTTGAAAACATAAGCAAAAATAAAATGTGCCCCTATCAGCCTCTTTATCTAAGTGAACACCAAGTCTTGAACACTACTATTTAGAACTCACATCACACATTGTGCTGTAACTCCCACTGATGACTGTCTCTCCCCTTGACTGTAAGTCCCTTCTTGTAAGGCCCGTGTTATCTGCATCAAAGAATCTCCAGTATCTAGCACAGTGCCTAGCACAAGGCGACATCACAGGAGGGCAGGATGTCTGCAGGGTCGCTGCTCTATTCTAGCACCTGGGGCATAGAGGAGTTCAGCAACTATTTGATGAATGAGTATCTGAGGACTCAAAAGTCAAGTTCTCACTATCCAGAGGCATGCCCTACCCTAGAGCTTTTCAGATTATTTCATTCGTGCAGATCGATGCAACTTTAGCAGGAGAGAGAATGGAAAGGGTGGGAGGTGGTTGCAGTGACGAGGTAGGAATCTTCGACCTTGACCTTCCTTTTTCCCCTGAAGATAGTCTAGATTCCAACAGCCCAGCCACCTAGTTTCCTGCCCACCACTGAGATCTGAGAGTCAGGAATCCAAGCTGCCTTTCTATAGAGTGGTGTTTCTTTATAAGATGACTGAAGTGTCCTTGTTGACAGCTCTTCTGTCTCACATTTCAACTGCTTCCCACGCAGTCCTGCCCTGATGCTCCCAGCTTTGCCTTCAAGTGACCCTGAAAGCTGTCTTGTTCCAAATGAGGACCCAGCGCATTTTTGCCACCGGCAGGCACCCTCGGGCCAGGGACCGCACATTCTAAATAAATTCAGAATAGCACAGCTGATATTTTGGAAACTGATTAGTAACGTGATGTTTGCTCAGCTCAGCTCTTAAGTTAAAATCTATTCATATCAATCAGCTAGTAGCTATGGAATATGAACTGGGAACCTGGGACTCTGCTAGGTCAAAAGAAACACAGAGTAGGCCATATCTAAAAGCAGTTTCCCCCTTACCTGGGGAGGCCCGGGTAATGCTGAAGACAGCAGCTAGGTGCTTCACTGTGGGACGCGGATGCTGACAGTAACAGCAGCTGAAGGATCGGGGGATGACGAGGAACAGCGGCAGGTGGAGAAGGTAGGGGTGGGACTTGAACAGGGAAGCGCTGAAAGGGGGAATCGTGGAGTGTGAGGGTGGTGTGGGCACCAAGGCACAGGGACAAGGAAAGATATGCTGTCTCAGGGCACCTCAACGAGACCAGCCTGTCTGGAGGGTGGGTGTGTGGGTCAACAGGGTTACTTAGCTGGGTGAGCCCAGCTGCCAGTGGTTAACTAGCTGGGTGGGGCCAGCTGGCAGGGGACATGCAAAGCCTTGGTGTATGAAGCAAAGCAAGTAATTCAGAGAGATTGGTCAGGAGGCAGCATAGGAGCAACCAGGGGTGGCAGAGACATTAACTAGGAGGAGTAGGGTAGTCTTTAGGAGGTGCTGGCCTGGCCTGGGGTAGCTGGGGTGGGGATGGGAAAGAAAGAACAACTCCAAGGTGAAAATGGAAGGATTTGGTAATAGATCAGATGCAACGGATGGAGAAAAGAGAGGCTTTAGGTAAGAGAGGTAAAAAGATTTGACGCTGCTAGGTTAAAAGTGTAGGGCAAATTCTTGTGTCATAAAAATGAGCTGAAGAGTTATTTTCTTCCTTTTTTTAAAAAAATAGTTTTTTAGGGGCACCTGGGTGGCTCAGTCAGTTGAGTGTCTGACTCTTGATTTAGGCTCAGGTCACGATCTTGCAGTTCGTGGGTTCAAACCCCGCATAGGGCTCTGTGCTGACAGCTCAGACCCTAGAGCCTGCTTCAGATTCTGTGTCTCCCTCTCTCCCTGCCCCTCCCCGGCTCACACTCTGTCTCCCTCTCTCTCTCAAAAATAAATAAATGTTACAAAAGTAAAAAAAAAAAAAAAAAAAAAAGTTTGGCTGAACCGTATTTTGTGGAAGGTAAATCCTGCAAGCAATAAAATTGGATATTTAGCTGAGGAGATTTCTAAGCAATATGTTGAAGAAGTGCTTTGGTTCACTTACAGAAAAACATGCTAGGAGAGAGAAATCGGAAGCAGTGACTCAAATAGACACATTTGTATGGCCATGTTCACAGCAACCAAAGGTGGGAGCAACCCAAATGTCAATGGAGGGATTAATGGAAAAACAAAACGTTGTCTATACATACAAAGGACTATGATCCAGCCTTAAAAAGAAAAGAAATTCTGACACATGCTACATCGTGGATGAATCTTGAAGACATTGTCCTGAGTGGACTAAGCCAAACACAAAGAGAACAATACTGGATAGTTCTATTCATACGAGGTTCCTAAAGTAATCAAATTCATAGAGACAGAAAATAGAAGTGTGGTTGCCAGGGGCTGGGGAAGGAGGGATGGGAAGTTAGTGATCAATAGGTAGAGACTTTCATTTGAAAAGATTAAAAAGTTCTGGTGATACATGGTGGTGATAGTTAAACAGCATTGTGAATGTCCTTGATGTCACTGAGCTGTACATGTGAAGAATAGTTAAAATGGTTAAATTTTCTGATACCTATATATTTTAGCACAATTTTTAAGAATAATAAAAAAGGTATATATTTAAATGTTTATTTACTTACTTTGAGAGAGAGAGAGAGCACACACAAGGGGAGAGGGGTAGAGAGAGGAAGAGAGAGGTTCAGCCAAATTCAGCCAGTTCAGCCAAGTTCTTTGCCACTTTATAGTAAGGATTGTCTTTCCTCCAGTTTCCAATGTTGTTCCTCATTCCTGTCTATATTTCTACCAACATTTTGTTCATGGTGACATACATATTCTCTATGATGACAGAGGCTTTCTCTCTAGCTCTTCTCTTTTCTTCCTGATGCCTCACCAGAATGGCCTTTAACACCCATATTTCTACCAACGGTCACATCAGGGAAACCTAGGCTTTTCTGGCATGCACCTTGAAACTCTCCCAGCTCCTCCCCATCACCCAGTTCCAAGGCCACTTCCACGTTGTGGGGGGCTTTTTGCAGAGCACACCAATTCTTGGTACCAAAATCTGTATTAGTCTGTCCCGGCTACCATACAAAATGCCATGGACTGTGTGGCTTAAACAGTAAAAACATATTTCCTCCCAGTGCTGGAAGCAAGAAGTCTAAGATCAAGGTGTCAGCAAATTAAGCTCCTGGTAAGTGCTCTCTTCCTGGCTTGTAGGGGGCCACTTCTTGCTATGTCCTCACATGGCCTCTTCTCTGTGCATGTGTGGAGAGAGAGCGATCTCTGGTGTCTCTTCCTCTTATAGGAACACCAGTTCTGTCAGGTTACAGCCCTACCCTTATGACCTCATTTAACCTTAATTACCTTCTTAAGTGCCCCATCTTCAAATAACAATGACACTCGGGGTTAGGGCTTCAACATAAGAAACCCTTTCCACAATTCAGTCCATAGCAGTATGTGTCTGTTTTAGGTGACAACATGGAATGAGCACTGGACCTTATTCAGGTCAACTTCTGCTCTCATCCTGGCCCTTCCTTCTTGGAAAGCCATTTAACTACATTAGCTCTCAGTTTTGTGGTCCAGGGAAACATGACCTTTCCCCAGAGTTGTATAAAGGGTTAGATCCAATCGTGAATGTGGAGGCATTTCAGGAGGCATTTCCCTGCACACCTAAGGGATTCCTAGTCACAGCCTTCCAGGTTTAACAGTCAAACGACCAAAGTCCATCTCTATCCTCATCCCTGGGGACACACCCCTCATACTAATCTCTTGCCTGCTGGTAAGTGCAGGAATGGTAGCATCCTCTTTTTTGGGTACTTTTTTTTACTGCTTTGGGGGGCACGGTATTTTAGAACAGAGACCAAGGGTAGCAAATACTGTGTTGCAAAGGAGTCTCAGCACTGTCCAGTTTCAGCATGGCCTGATGGGTGGTGGGGCCTGCCATGCACAAAGCGGGGAGGGGCACACTCAACCCAGACTACTTGGGGCTTTGGGTGTCAGTCACTGGGCTCTCATTTATAATTCCCCAGGTTCTCAATAACCCTACTTACACTCTCCAGTATGGGGATTTGTTGTTCAAGGTTATGGAACCATAATATCAGAAGGTAGTAAGCACTGTTTGATGATTAAACCACAAACTAAGATCCTGTGAATCCTCAGTATTCCCAGAAATGAGCATAGAGCCTACATGAAGTGAATGTTTGATGAGTGAGGTCCTGCATGCATGCACAAAGCATTGCTAAGTTAGTATTGCTAGATTTCATGCCTCAAGCATCATACCTTGAATTACGAAGCAAACAGAAAACTGCCACGTATCATCTCAGACAAGAAAAATACTTAAGAAAATTAAACCAATAAATAGTTACAAGCAGATTTACCTATGTTGACAGGCATCTCACTTCTGTATGCTCTAAGAGTACTTTTGTCACTCTGAGTACTTTTGTCACTTTTGTCACTGTCATTCTATTTTGTCTCTCCCATTAGACAACGAACTCCCTAAGGGCCAGAAGCCCCTCTTAATCTGTGTTGCCAAAGCTGGGCACACAATCTCCCACATCAGTAGGATTGTTTGTGGGACAGAAGACTCAACAGATAAATGAGGAAAGGAGCTATCAAGTTCCCAAAGCTGGAGATGCCAGCCATGACTTCCTTTTCTCATTTCTTTCTCCCATATCCCATCACCTAAGGGTACCAAAGCGGTACCACTTGATTTATTTTGGTCTTTGTGTCTGCAAACGCATACATTAGCTGGCTTTTTAAAAAGAGGTGGCTATTCAAAAGACTGGAATTAGATGTTATTTTGGATGCTCACAGAGCTAATTATGGGATTAGAAAAATGCCCTTACCCTGAACAGGAATTGTGATGCATCTGATTATTTTTAATGTAAAACATGAAGCAAACATAATTCACTGTCATTTTTAATGTCCTGGTACATTTCAGAGACCCACTTAAGATAAATGATTTTCAAATGCCTGATCAGTCTGGTTTGAAAGCCTCTATGGAATTAATGTTCTATAATGTATTCAAATCATTTTAAATCCAGGCCCTGCTTTGATATTTGTTTTTCACTGCCATCAATGATGGAAGTACAAGTTCACATAAATAGGACATTGCCAATGGGATGTGTTCTGCCCCAGCCATTAATTCCAAGGCTCATTTTCTATCACAACCTCGATGAACAGAGAGGTTGCAAGACAAGCCACTGGAAATGTTTATCATGACCCATGAGTAGTGAGGCAGGATAGAGGTGGAGGAGTATAAAATTGTGTGTGTGTGTGTGTGTGTGTTCAGCTTCAGATACTTATAGATATATACAGAGGAAAGATTTTGAAATCTGTCAGATATAACAGAGAAGAGTTTTTAAAATAGATACACATGGTTAAAACTCAGAACATGTGAAAAAATGATTTAAAAATTTGGCATTAAAAAGTCAGTCTCCCGCCTCTTACTTAATAGTTCCTGGTATGTCTCTCCAGCATTCCTCTGTGCACATGGGGATATATTTTATTTCCCCCACCAATAGGATGATTATAAACAAGAAGCGCTAATTGCAGATGACATTTATTAGATATTTACAACATCCTCTAAGTGTTCGTTTAATCCTCAAATTAATTCTAAGAGGTAAGTATTATTGCTACCCCCATTTTATAGATGCAGAAACTGAGGCAGATACAAACTGAATTAAGTAATTTGCCCAAATGAGTGGAGAGGTAGGATTTGAACTAGGCAGGGTTGGAGATCCGACCTTCTACCCTCTTTCCACTCAGTCAGAGAGAAAACTCTGCAGAGTTTATGTCCTCTCCAAGGGGATGAACCATTTCAGAATCAAATAAACCATTGCTCCTTAAGTATTAGAAGATAGGCCAATGAGGTCGCTGGACCATGAAGGGTAGAGTAGCAAAGACTGTCCCCAGCCAGAGAGCCATGGTAGGGTCATCACTGCTACAGGTTATCTCCGTGTCTGTGAAGGAGACCCGTGCTGCTTCTGAGGTATGTCTAAGGTTTGGTAGAAATGTAGGTGAACCTGGGCAGTCTTTCTGTCTACTCCAAGATGAAATCCAAGCTCCCTAGAATGTCAGGACCTAGCTAGCAGTGAATTTGTCTACCCAGCACTTAGGGAAGCCTCTTACACAGGAGATACTGAATGAATGGATGCCCAGAATGAAGAATGAAACCATTCACTAATCAAAAAAATGATTGACAGCCATTATGGGCCAGATACTGGGCTAGAATGTTGGGAATACAGGGGAGAAAAGGACACATTTCTGCCTCAAGGAGTCTACAATTTAGAGAAGAACACAAAGAACACAAGTAGGCATACAGGATGCCACAACGTGGTGTTACAAATATGATGGTATGTGCACATGGGGTACCGAGAATGGCCCCTGTGTCTGCAGGAACCTGTGGGTATACAGGTGGGAAACAAATTTCACCAGACAATTCATCAGAAGGTGTGGGTAGGATTAGGGGAAACAACTGGGGATTGTGGTATAATAAAAAAAATTATTGGGGTGCTCGGGTGGCTTAGTCAGTTAAGCATCTAACTCTTGGTTTCTGCTCAGGTTATGATCTCACAGTTCATGAATTCAAGCCCGTGTTGGGCTCTGTGCTGACAGCATGGAGTCTGCTTGACATTCTCTCCCACTCTCTCTGCCCCTTGCCTCTAAAAATAAATAAATAAACTTAAAAATTTTTATTTGGTCTTTGTCGTCCATTCTTGATACAGAGATTCTAAAATTCTTAGTATTTCATGAGTGATGGGCATGTCTTTTGTTATTTATAATGAGCCCCTTTTGACCATACCTGAGTTTATGCTAATAAGGCAACTATTGGTGGGCCCTTAGACATCTTTAGGATGGTGCTGGTCCACAGAGGAACCACCACATGACTAGAGGGCTGGAAATTTCAGCCCCACTCTCTGACCTCCTGGGAGAAGAGAGAGCTTGGAGGTTGAGTTCAACCATCAACGGCCAATGATTTAATCAATTGTGTGGAAGTAACAAAACCTCCACAAAAACTGAACAAAAAGGCCCAGGGGACTGTCTGGTGAACATATTGATGCATTGGGAGGGTATTTCACCCCATCTCCATAAGAACAGAAGTGCCTGTACTCAGGACCTCCACAGACCTTGCCCTACACATCTCTTCCATTTGGCTGCTTCTGAGTTATATACTTTATAATAAAACTTTAGTTGTAGGTATAGTACTTTCCTGAGTTCTATCAGTCATTCTAGTAGGTTATCAAACCTGATGGTGTGTTGTGGGAATCCCTGAATTTGTAACCAAGTTGGACAGAAGTATAGGTCACCTGGAGACCTGGGATTTGCAGCTGCCATCTGAAGCGGCAGGGGTGGGGTGGAGAGGGGCAGTCTTGTGGGGCTGAGCCCCTTAGTCTGTGCTAACTCTGGGTGGTTAGTGTCAGGATTGAGCTGAATTATGGGACATCCAGTTGGTGTCCAAAAAAATGGAGAACTGTTGAAAAGACATAGGGGTGTTAAGGTACCCAGAGTCTGGCAGCAGAGAGAAGCTATTGCCAGCCCGCAGAACTGAAAGGACAAGGAGAAATACCAGTGGAAATCAGGGAGAACAGGAGGCATGCAGAGAGGCGACTTGGGCAGGAGCATTCATCCTGTGTGGGGCTGGAGCTGAAGATTCTGGGAGAGTTAGGGAATTCTCCCACCTATCAGGGAGTACCAGCCAAAGACCCCAGAAGTGGGCAATACACTTAAAAACCAAAATTAAGAAATAAGATGGATAGCATCAGGTCTTGCCTTTGTTTCCACTTACCAGCCTTCCAGAGAAACAGATCAAACTAGACTACATCTGTGCAGCACCTATTGTAAAGAGACATCATTGTATTAATAGCTCAGAAAATAGTTAAGAAAACCTCAGTCAAGTTTACCCACAATGTTGCATTAAAATCCTGAGTTAGAGAACATAACTTTATGATTTCTTAAACAAGATCTAAAAAGCACAAACAACAATAGAAAAGGGTTGACAAATTGGACTACATTAAAATTTAATACTTTCATCTAACGAAAGTCACCATAATAAAGGTAAAACCAATACCAGCAACAAAACAAGCCATAGACCTGGAGAAGATATTAACAATGCTTGGAAATGATAGAAGGTTAGTATCCAGTATATGCAAAAACCCCTCTAAATCATTGTTTCTAAGAATGAACAATTGGGGGGTGGGGTGGGGAGAATGAACAACCCAAATCTTCACCAATAGGGAAATGAATGAATTATTGTAATAACTTTGTACAAGTAATACTAAAATAGCAGTTCAAAATAAATGTACTAGATCTCTAAGTATCAAGCAAGACAAATTTGGAAAATATAGAATTGAATAAAAACATAAGGTGCATAAAACTGTATGAAGTGTCATTTATCTAAAATACAAACATCAGTACATATTGATCATTTGCAAATATACACGTAAAAACATAAAAGCACGGATGGAAAAGATAGACACCAGGATCTGAGGAGGGGATGCTGAGGGGAAGGTAAAGGGCAGGATGGTGGAGGAAGTGAAAGGAATTCCAAAGTATCTCTAAAAACCACGAAGTAGATATGCCCACATTTGTAAAGTCCGGATGGTACATGCTTATACTATTCTCTGTTCTTTTCTACATGTTTGAAATATTTCAGAGAGAGAGAGGCTCTTCCAGGCATCTATCTGGAGCAAACCCACCCTGAGCCCTCTTTGAGCCCCAGCCACCCTGAGCTACGTGCTGGTCCCCAAACAGCCTGGTACACCTATTCTCCTCCCTTGAGATTCAAAGTGGGGATGACCAACATCGATCACTAGCGGCTTCTTGAACATGTAGATCTCAGGTCCCGCCCAGACCCAAAGATTCAGAATCTGCATTTTGACAAGCCCCAGGTAATTCCTAATGTACATTAAAGTCTGAGCCGCCTCCCGGAAACTGCTCCTGCTGCAATCCCTCCTGCCTGCTGTCCCTATTACCAGCCAACTCCTAAAACTCTAATCTGGATGTAGTTAAATGATTGCCTGTTCTAAGGTTTCTTTGAACCCCTGTGTAGGTCAAGAGTTGTTTTCTCAAAACCTGCAGCGTTATTATCATTTGCTAACTGGACTGTGAATTCCTTGTTAGTCTCCCATTATAAGCCTTTAGACAGTCGTCCTTTTCACAATATACGGCATAGGGCATAAATTCAAGGAATGTTCCATGAATCCACAAGACCCACATTTTTAGCCACGACTGGCCATCATTCATGTTAAAACTGTTCATCCAGGGGATGGGAATGTCTAGTTCTAAAGCACTTTAATACATGGAATCAATGTCTTACCACCTTTTTAGGCTCTAAATATAAAATAAATTAAATATGCTTTTAAATTTTCAGCATTTAAGAAAACATGCATGCTTGGGGCGCCTGGGTGGTGCAGTCGGTTAAGCGTCCGACTTCAGCCAGGTCACGATCTCGCGGTCCGTGAGTTCGAGCCCTGCGTCAGGCTCTGGGCTGATGGCTCGGAGCCTGGAGCCTGTTTCCGATTCTGTGTCTCCCTCTCTCTCTGCCCCTCCCCCGTTCATGCTCTGTCTCTCTCTGTCTCAAAAATAAATAAACGTTGAAAAAAAAAAAAAAAAGAAAACATGCATGCTTAAAATTTTGTAGCAAAGTGCTGTTTTTTTTGTGGGGTTGTTTTGTTTTGTTTCAGTTTGGTTTTTAATGGCACACCTTAGTCAAGCAGTGTTAAAAATGTCTCTACTTCAGGAACTCTTAATCTTTCCAGAAGTCTGGGCCCCATTTGAAAGCCTGATAAAGATGTGGGTCTTCTCCCCAGGTAAATGCACATAATTTAAGTTTATAATTTCAGTATCTACAAATTCCAAAGAAAGTCTAAAAGGCTGTGCAGGATAGCCTTACCTCTCATTGTTTTAGGGTTTTCCACAGTGTCATGTAAACAAAAATATGTCTGTGGACATTCCCACCATATGATATCTTTGGCAGCAACCTCATTTCTCTTGCTATAAAAGTAATCCCAGCAATCCCGTGAAAAGCATGACCACCTAATAACGTTTGCCATCACCAGCTAATAAAGTGTATTCAATTTGAATTAATTGCACAATTTCCACCTATAAGTCTAGAAAACAAGAAGTCAGCACTAGAATCAATACTTACAGTCAGTCATAGGCAATCACAAAGGAGGGATGTGGGCCTGAGTAAGGAGTGAGTCCTATCTTCAGTTGCCTGGTTCAAACAACATTTTATGAAAAGGCTTTTTCCCCCCTCAAGATACATAAAATGTCCTTGGTAGCAGTCACAAAAGCAGTAGAAATCTTTTATTCTTTTTACAAACACCATCTAACAACCACATGGTTTAAGCATTAGAAACATGTAAGGGGAGCCTGAGGGGCTCAGGGCATTAAGCGTCCGCCTTTGGCTCAGGTCATGATCTTGTGGTTCGTGAGTTCGAGCCCTATGTCCACCTCTGTGCTGACAGCTCAGAGCCTGGAGCCTCCTTCAGATTCTGTGTCTCCCTCTCTCTCTGCCCCTCCCCAACTCATACTCTGTCTCCCAAAAAATGAATAAAACATTAAAAAAATTAAAAAAAAAACATGTAATGCCCAAAGGTATCAAGAGAAAGGAGGAGCCATCTGTGTAAGATTCCGGTGATGTAAGAAGCCCAGATCCTGAGGTTTAATTCCCCCAGGCTGCCTCAAAGGAATGTCCAATGCCCACCCCTCCCAATGGGTGACCCTCAAGCCCTTCTGAAAAAAACACCACCTTCCAGGAATACTCACTTCTCCTGACATTTAGTCATCAGATCTGTGAGTACATTAGTACAAGAATAGTACTAATATAATAAGGAACATTTGCACTGTTTTCAGCTTTGCAAAGCTCTTTCACTTTGTGTAGGTCTAGAGTTTTAATTATGTTGCCAGAAAGAAAGAGGAGTTTCCTTCTCCACAGAAGCCCTGGGCCCCCTGACAAACCCCCAAACAAACCACCAACCTGTGTGGCTTTAAATTAGTGCTGAGTCATGGGAGCCTGGTCTATTTGTTGCCTCGTTTGTGTGCAGCTCTCAGATATTTGTGAAATGATTCCCTGGGTACATAAGTCAGCTCTTCCTAGAATCAGAGTGAGGTCAGAGGTTGATTGAAAAAGACAGAAATTTTGAAAAAGACAGAAATTTCAAGCAAGGCAGAATTCATGAAAGAGCCTAGCGTTTTCAGAAGAACAGTCTTTCTTTCCGGGACTCATATACTTAAAAATGTGGAGATACAGTGAAACTTCGGATGAGTGACATTTTATTTTGGATTTTGATTTACTTTATTGCACTGATATTCTTAAAATAAGCCATCTCCATCAAAATAACAGAGGTAAACATGGTAGTACTTACTTCTGCCTGTGGCTGTTTAAATTCATTGGCCTAATGGGGGAGTCCCGGCAGTCTCTTGTGGGTGAGGTGGTTTCGCCTTGTGTTATCCATCCATCCACTCACCATTTACTGAGTCCCTACTAAGCACAGGATATGAAGGATGCACCCTTGGGTCTTCAAAGAGCTTGAAGTCTCTGGAGGAACTCAGAGAGAGCCTATTTTAATACATATAAGTTATTTGTTTACAGAGTGATGAAGGAGGAGAATCATTGGTATAAATCCATCATTTCTGCTAAAGGGAAAAATGCCCTGTTGATTGTATGTCAATGGTATTATTATCGATCATAAGATATTCTACACAATTTCAGTTCCCAGGGAGGCAGCACCAAGGATGTATTACGGGGAGTCGGAAAAACTGAGCTCTAGTCCCAGGCTGACCTGTGATGAACTGATTTAAGTCAAAGGATTCCATTTCTCTGGGGCCTCAGTTTCCTCTCCCAGAAAAGGAGGCTTAAGATAGGTGACTAGAGACGCCATTCAGCTTCATTACTTGTTATCCTTTAAAAATCGCATTTTCTTCCTGAGAGAGGGAGAAATTATTATTGTTTTTATTGTCTTGGAAGAAAACCAGATGTGGTGCACTAGTAAATACAGTAGCAAGCTCAACCCTGAATAAGCTGCTTCTTCCCGTCTTATATTTTGACCAGCCGCCATTGGTGGCCACCTAGCTCTTGAAACAAATGAAAAGAATGTCCTCCTTGCCCTGGGCATAAGCACAAGTGGATATTTGCAGAGGTACAGAAAGGCCTTACTTAGTGTGTGTTCACACTTGGGTTTACTGCAAAACAGCATCTCTTAGCAACACAGAACTTCAAACAGTGAGGCCGAATTCCAGTGTGGACACTTCCAGAAGGGAGTAAGCAATCGATGTTGAAGGGGAAAATGAGAGACTTCTGATGGAATCCAGAAACCATGGTAACTAGAAGAGGAAGGGGACCCACCTGAATTAGTTTCCCCAGAAGGCTTAAGTAGCTGATTAGCATGTTACCCTGAAGTGACCGAAGATCCCCATCAAACTATTGATAAGGGTTCGTGGTGTTGAAACTTGCCAAACTGCCATCGACAAGATTTCACACCCTGAGGTTTAATTAGGTAGGGGAATGTGAACGGGGCACCCATCACATGTTTACTCCTTTGAAAGGGGAAAAATAAAAAGCGAGGAAGAGAGAACCCAAAGGAACAGGACTTTGTATCCTATCCTTTTATCTTCCCGCTGTTAGAAAGTGAGGCCCATCCGAGTAACCAGTAATAGCAAATATCACACATACCTTTATGTAGAGGACATACATGCAAGGAAGGATTTAAATTCTTCACCAATTCCCCTTGGGGTTCAGACAGTTGTCATTCTCATTAAATGAAAATGTGAAGGATAAACACTGGGCAAAGATCAAAAAGGGGCAGTATTGTAAAGCGGGAACAGAGAAGAAAGAAAGCTCTTTAGCAGCTAGCCACAGCCTGATCTAGAATTGCCTTTTTACCAAGGTGAGGGTGCCTCCCCTGAAAAGCTTTCCTGTGCCTCAGAAGAAAATCATTACTGTCAGAACCACCTTAAGGACAACAAAAGACCTTCTTCCTCCTTATTTTATACTCACAGATCATTTTTAGCCCCAAATGATATTTCTCAGTTTAATCACTAAACCTGGTTTAAATTGACTTTAGCTACTTTTCTTAAAGTCAAGAGCATTAAAAAAAAAAAAAAAATCACAAGAGAAAATATTCAAGAGGATGTGTTGCAGACTCCAAATGCAATTTCAAGAAAAGAGGGCCAGAAAAGGTTTGAACAATGGCTGCACCTTTTTCCTAAGACTATTGTCGTCTGTTGAAGAGGAGAGAGATTCATAGGTACACATTCAGGCCCGCTCGCTTAAAAATATCTGTTTCTGTATGTAAAAGTCTCACCTGATGCAAGACATTTTTAAATGAATTAGGTGGGGGGGGGGGAAGGCAAAAACAAAAAATAGATTCACAGGTAATAGAGTTTAGATTCTCCTTTTTTGGATCTTTTCTGCAGAAAGTTTCCCCAGGATCTCGGGAGGTATGTTTGGCTCCCTTGATGACTCAAACCAGCTCTGGCTCCAGCCCAGAAGGTGAATCCCTAAGGCCTCAAAAGAAAAGTGAGGGATTGAAGTATTTCACCTGTGCTTCTAGTTAGTTCCATTTGCAACAGCGGGATTTTCTGGGCATCTCATACAATGAAGATGGAGAGGGAGAGACAGAATTTTATACTCCAGAGACTTTTCAGTGGGAGAATATTTCTGAACCTGGAACAAAAGAGAATCAGGCAAATTTATAAGAAGACCTCATTGTCTAGAGTTCTGTTTTGTTCATTGACTGAAGGTTAATGCCGAAATTATCCCCTTGACTAGGTAAACAATTCCTGGAGTGCTTAAAGGGCTCAGAGGTGTCTCCAGGGAGGGCAGTGGGTGACAGTAATGGCCTGAGGATCTATAAGTGGATATTTTCCTGTAGGGAGCACTTTGGGGTTTCCTAAGGTCACTGATGTTAGAACAGAGAGGAAACTGGTCCCAGAAGCAAGGGCACTCACAGGGGCCAAGGAAGCCCACCAAGTGTGACTCTGTGCTGAGAAGATGGAGAGAGAAAGGGGAAGCAGCCCTCTGGCTGGGGATGAGCCCTGTCAGATCTGGACATTCATCCAACCGAATCACAGAGATGAGGGAACCACAAATCCCTGCTTTGTGGAGTTTACTCCTATCAGAGCCAGGGATGGGGGTGGTGTGGGGCTGGAGGGAGGGCGGTTACTGTAGTGAACCAGAGTCCTGAGTTCTGCTGTGAGGTTGAGTCCTGGTTCTGATATGTGCGACCTTGGGCAAGTTATTTGACGTCTTTAAAACTTGCTTTCCGGAGCACCATGGCAGCTTAGTCTGTTAAGCACCCGACTCTTGATTTTGGCTTGGGTCATGATCTCACAGTTCATGGGGCTTGGGATCCAGCCCCGCATTGGGCTCTACGCTGACAGCGTGGAGCCTGCTTGGGATTCTGTCTCTCTCCGCCCCTCCCCCACTTGTGCTGTCTCTCTAAACAAACAAACAAATAAATCTTACTTTCCTCATTCCAAAATGGTGCAAATGGTGCTTCCTTCACAGATGTGAAGGTACTTTAAGTGAAGTCACACATGTATGGAAAGGTGTCAGAGGACTCAAGAAATGGAAATTATGATCATTATTAAGGTTACTAGGACCGTGTCAGATTTCTGGTTCCTTCAAAGATGCAGAGCAATGTGTTTGCAGCAAGATGAGGCAAGCAGGATGAGGTAAGGCCAGAACATAGCATCAGATCTTACTAGTGGATAAAATCAGGGGCAGGAAACAGAGGCTGCTCCTGGTGCAGGCTGGGTCAGGAGGATGAGACCCTGTCCACAGCATGACGGTTCTCCACTCTTCATGATGTTTATTTAGCCTGGTAGACAAGATGGAGGACAGGCTTGCCTGCCCCTGGACTGAGGCAACTGGGGATTCAGAACAATACACAAAGGCCTGGGCCAGCAAACATTCACTACCAGGAACTCTGACCACACGCAGCAAACTCCAGCTCTGTGTCTGTCTGACTCTACTGTAGAATTATTTAGCAGAGCTAATGGAATGAAATGTCCACTGGGGATTTCAACCTCTTTTCTCTATTTGATTGATATTGAAATCTGACCTCAGGTTTGTGGTGATGAAGAATCAGATAAACTAAGCATAGCTATCTCAGGTGGTTGGGGTCAACATGAACGCTTCTGATAGCACCTAAGTAATACTGGATGTTTGTATAACTGCTTACATTTGCAAGTGCCCTATGTTCACATTGTCATTTGTTTCTCACAGCAACCCTGTGTGATAGGTGGGTGAGGCAGGTGTTATGATGATTCCCATTCTACAGATGAAGAAACCAAGGGTCACAGAAGTGACTGGACTTGTTCAAGCTCACACAACCATAAGGCTGTGAGGTCTGGACAAATAATCAGTAAGTCTGACTTCAGATGCTGTTTACCCCACATGATCCTATCGAGTGTTTCTTTGGCCTTGAGACTTTTATCCTCATGTACTTAGGCTTTGATGCCTAGAAGTAGACCCTAAAATGGGGCTTCATGTGCAAGGAAGCAAGCAAGGGAACTGGGGCTTTTGTTGTCCCACACTCACCTGTCACAGGTTAAGGGGGAACTAAACTCCCAGGGACTTCCTGCTCTCCTGAAAAATCACCTTCACTGATTCCAGAGCAGTGCTTTGGAAGTAAGTCTAAGTTACAAGCTGATGGAAGTAAAAGCCCTTTAAAGCTGACCTCCTTTTCTCCAACCCCCAGACCTCCAAAAATTGTTAAAAGGGTCCTGAGGGGTCTGACTGAGCAAAGCACTGACATCATCCCCATAGTCACCTTAGCCAGGGGGGCTTTGGAAGTCTTGTATCCCAATCACCTAATGATGGGCCAAGTTAATGGTTCTCCCATACTTGCTTTAGATGAAAGATAGGGTTTAACTTGGAGTCCTTGGTGGTTCTGTAGCAGTTCTCTCTAATTTTTTTTCCTGAGTTATCCTGAAAAGGAGGAGGCTTTCCTGACACAGCCTATAACTAACAACACACCTACTTTCTGTCTTAGCTTGGGGACCCACAATAATATCTATATATTTAAAAATCTAGAATTTGCACATAATTTCTAACAGGAACAACAGAAATGGACATTGTTGTTACTCCTTCTGGTAACTGTGCCTGGGAAACTCTACTATTCCACTTTCAATCATCATGGTTCAGACTTGGCTATGGCTACCTCCATGACACGTGACTAAGCCTAGCCAATTAGAGCATCATGGGCTGGGGACCATAGTGATAGGGTAAAAAATAGTACTGCCCCAGCCAATGAGATTGGCTGTGATATTATTGGAGCTTGTAGAAGAGAGGCATTCTCTTTCTGTCAGAGCCGCCAAGCTGAGCAGAGGACACACCACACTGAGCCTGAGAATGAAGGTAACAGAGATGGAAAACAAATCCAAGACATGGAAACAGACCATGATTCAGTCATGTGTAAGGCCATACAATCCTTGGTCTTTCTGATTACATAAGCTTATAAGTCCCTTTTTTGCATAAGTCAGTTTGCTTTGGATTTTCTATAGTTTATATATGAAAAGATGCTAATGCCCTTACAGTATTGGTAATTTCTTATAGATTTTTTGCCATGTAAGGAAATATGATGAGACCCTAGTATGCTGCCTAAAATAAGTCAACTTTTCAGATAAGGACATGTAAAGAATTCATTTTAGCTTTAGACTCACTCACCAGCATATTCTGTGGCATCTTTTCTTGTTTCCTCAAAGAATACAGGCATTATTCTAATTTCATAAACATGTAAGTTGGCCTATGCTGGGTCAGATGATGCCCTCTCCAGCCCTGGGTTCTTTATTTAATAGTGGCCATAAGGACAATTTTTGTGGATCCAAGGTATCATTTTCAAAAAGTGAGACATGACTTACTGTATAAGCCACCAATCCTACTCCTGGATATTTATCCAAGAGAAATTAAAACATATGTCTACATGATGACCCATATATTAAGGTTCATAGAAGCTTTGTTCAAAGCAGCCCCAAACTAGAAACAACCCAAATGTCCATTAAAACAGAGAATGGATAAGAAGTTCTAGCACAGTTATTCAATGGAACACTACTCAGCAATAAATAAAAAGGAATAGAACACTGATACATGCAACAATACGTGGGCAAACCTCATAAGCATCTTGCTGAGTAAAAGAAGCTAAACATGGAGCATCTGAGTGGCTCAGTTGGTTGAGTGTCTGACTCTTAATTTTGGCTCATGTCATGACCCCAGGGTTGTGGGATTGAGCCCCACATTGGACTCTGCACTGAGTATGGAGCCTGCTTAAGATTCTTCCTCTCTCTCTCTCTGCCCCTCTCCCCTGCTTGCACTCTTTCTCTCTAAAATTAAAAAAAATTTAAAAATAAGAAACGACACAAGAGAGCACATGCTATACAGTTCCATTTACTGTAAGTTCTAGAAGAAAAAAACTAGCCTATATGAGAGAAAGCAGATCAGTGGTTGCCTAGGGTCTTGTGTGGGATGGGGGGACTGGCTGCAAAGAAACACAACAGACCTTTTTGGGTGAGTGCAACATTTTGTATCTTGATTGGGGTGATGGTCTCACAAATGTATACATCATGAAACTGTACATTAAAAATGTGTCAATGTAAAATATACCTCAATAAAGTTTAAGTGAGGTATTTCCCTAGGATTTTCTTAACTTTAAGACTCAAAATGTTTATATTTAAAGTAGTATCATCAAATTTTATTCTATAAATATTATAACTAAATGATACTATAGACATGCCATGAGGTCCACAAAATTTTCCAAATAGGCGATTCTTGCTACTTCTTTTGTACTTTCATTCCTGCTGTCCCTTCAACTGGGAATACACTCTTCCCTCTTCACTCCCTGACACAATCCTACATGTTATCTGATTCCTCATTCATTCATTCATTCATTCATTCCCCAAATATATATGGAGTGCCAGGTCCTGTGACAGGCAGTGGGGTTCCTGAGATATAAATCAGGGGCCCCTGCCCTTTAGGGACATATGCTAGAAAATGGAGTTTTACTTGAATGCCGTTAGATTTATATTCCCAGAATTTCCTGGCTGATAAAAAGACTCTGTCAAAGACCGTTAACCTGGAGGCTACAGGCCGCTCTATTACATTACCTGAACGTGTGCTGGTTATTCCATACCCATGTATTTTGCAGCCTCCCTAAAGGTACTGTGTTAACTTTGAAGAAATGGAATCTTTGAGGAGGTTAACAAGACAGGAGGAAAACATCTCTGAGAAATTAAAGGAACACTTGGTTACAGTACATTCCTAGATCTATGATGAAAACATGACAAAACACGGAAACGTAACTCAAACGAAAGGGGAATCCGGACAGTTAGAGTTGCCAAGTTTCTCAGATGGGCCTTGAGGCTTACCCCGGCTTGGTGGCCTTTCAGACTAGAGCCTGGACCACAGCTGACTAGTTTGCTGATGGCATTTTTTTTTAGGTTTATTTATTTTTGAGAGAGAGAGGGAGACAGAGAGTGAGCGGGGGAGGGGCAGAGAGAGGGAGACAATCCAAAGCAGGCTCCAGGCCCTAAGCTGTCAGAACACAGCCAGATGCAGGGCTCGAACACACAAACTGTGAGATCATGACCTGAACCGAAGTTGGACTCTTAACGGATGAGCCACCCAGGCACCTCACTGATGGCATCTTTTAACATTTTGGAGTATTTTTAAAAATTGGTTACTATAACAAGATTTTATTAGCATTTATTTTTCAATTGTTTACATTTTCTTCTTATTTACATCTTCTTCATTTTCTTCTCCCCCATCAACTTTGGGTTACAAACCATTAAAACTTTACTTGATTAAAAACATCATCACAGAGCTAGAACCTATACAGAGAAAAATTACTGATTTGCACTTAAATGAAATATTAATGTTTGAAAAGACTATTAAATCACCTTTTTTTAAAAGAAGTTTTTCTTTTAGAATAATTTTAGACTTCTAGAAAAAGTTGCAAAGGTAGCACACAGAGTTGCCATATACCACACATCTGATTTCCCCTATTATTGATATCTAACATTTGTCACAACTAATGAACCAATAATGATACATTTTTATTAATTGAAGCCTAGTTCACTCAGATTTTCTTAGCGTTTACCTAATGTCCTTTTCCTGTTCCAGGAACCCATCCAGAATGCCACATTACACTTTGATCATCTTGTCTCCTTAGCCTCCTCTTGGCTGTGACAGTTTCTCCAACTCTCCCTGTTTTTGATCACCTGGACAGTTTTTAGTACTGATCAGGTATTTTCTAGAATGCTCCGCAACTGGAATTTGTCTGATGTTCTCCTCGTGGTTAAAATGGGGTTATGGGTTTGGGGGACGAAGATCACAGAGGTAAAGGGCCATTCTTATCACATCATGTGGAGGCTACATGCTATCAACATGTTTTATCACTCTTGATGTTGACCTTGGTCACTTAGCTGAGGTAGTGATTATCAGGTTTTTCCACGGTAGCTTTTCTCTCTCTTTTCCCCCTTAATTCCATACTCTCCTCTCTGGAAAGAAATACTCTGTACAATCCACAGTTGAGAGTTATGTTCCACCTTGAGGGCCATGTATCTACATACATTCTTTGGAATTCTTCTGCAGAGAAGATTTGTCTCTTCTTCCCATTTCTTTTTTTTTTTATATTGAATCATTTATTTATATCAGTATGGATTCATGAATATTTTATACTTTGGGTTATTATCCAATACTACATGATTTTGTTGTTCAAATTAGCTCTTTCAGTCGGCTCCTGTGACACAACCCTATCATACAGGGGGTGGTTTCAGCATTTCCTTACTTTGAGGCACTACAAGGTGCCCCGAGCTCATCTTGTATATTTCCAGCCCTGGTCCTGGAAGCAACCATAGCTCCAAGAAGCCTTGGTTCCTTTTAGTAGAGAATGGTATTAGAAACCAAGAACTGATATTAGGGGTACTCATTACTACTGGGGTGTTAAATAACATTTTGAAAGGTGTTTTACTTAAGTTTAAAAACTTAGCTTCATTTTTAAAATACTGTTAACAAAAAATGTTTCGGTGACTTTATCTATATATTTATATGTTATTTTACTATAGAAGCACTAAATTTTTTTTTTAATTTTTTTTTTCAACGTTTATTTATTTTTGGGACAGAGAGAGACAGAGCATGAACGGGGGAGGGGCAGAGAGAGGGAGACACAGAATCAGAAACAGGCTCCAGGCTCCGAGCCATCAGCCCAGAGCCTGACGCGGGGCTCGAACTCCCGGACCGCGAGATCGTGACCTGGCTGAAGTCGGACGCTCAACCGACTGCGCCACCCAGGCGCCCCTAGAAGCACTAAATTTTTATTCAAAGCTCTATTCAGTGGCCAACAAGTTAGACTGACAATAATATGCATATATGGCTAATTTTTAAAAATTTTTTTAAATGTATTTATTTTGTCAGAGAGAGAGAGAGAGAGAGAGAGTGCACGTGAGCACTGGTGCTGGGGAGAGGCAGGGAGAAGGAGACAGAATCCTAAGCAGCATGGAGAATCCAGAACAGACAGTTTGGAGCCCACCTCAGGGCTCAAACTCATGAACCATGAGATCATCACTTGAGCCAAAACCAAGAGTTGGACACTTAACTGAATGACCACCTAGTCATCCCTAATTTTTTTAATATGAAAAGTCTTTCATGATTTTCATGACTTTCATGACTCTAATAGCCATAAATTCAAACCAAACTTATTAGACCAAACATTTATCTAAAAAAATTTTTAATCAAAACATCTTGCCGTAGAAGGTATATTCTAGGTCTATGATTTATCCCATTCAGGATTATTCCCTACTCTCATACTTCTAGCTTCTAGTCATTGAAAGAAATCAGCTTCATAGATTCAGATTTGGCCAGGAGAACACCTAGACCATCCAGTTGTGAGTGTTTCTTCATCTCCATTTAGAATTATGAGGGAAAGAGGGGGAAAGAGTTGTTTAAAGAGCATTCTTTTTTTCTATCTTATCAACTTAAAGCCTCTTTCTCTAAACTTGTTACTTGACTGTTGTTCCCACAAACCCTCCTGACAGTGGATTGCTCATTCAATGCTGAAAGTGCCCCTACTTAAAACCCGAGGTTCCTTTGCAGATTTTGGGATGATTCGCCCAAGCAAAAGGGGCTGTTTCTATGCTGGAATGAAACATATAATGTTTACTTGTCAGTCCTCTCATTCTACCCTTTTTCTGGTGTGTGTATGTGTGTGTGTGCGTGTGACAAAGAATATTCTTACGCACAATAAGGCAAATGTGACATCTGTGATTCTTAGCAAACAGAAGCCAACATCAAATTCTAGATCAATTTTTTATACTAATTGTTTTTTAACTCAATTAAAGAGTTCAAAATTAAATTTTGACCAAGCTTTTAAAAGTAATTGGGCCTTATCAATCACATTTACAATTGAATAGGGTTTTGCATGGAAGCCTTATCTTCATTTTGTTATTTATTTTATTTGGCCTTTTGATCAGGAAGGATGAATTTGGCTCTACCCAATGAGTAAGTTTTTCTTAAGATATTACCTGTAGTTTTCTTTTGGATAGACTATGTGACATTTTTATTACTTCTGCCACTGAACAAAAGTAGATTTTTCATTTTCGTTTATGCTAGGTCTTGTAAATGTCAAATCTCTTGTTAGAAAGTCAGAGTTAACATTCCAAAAGTCAAAGGATGATATAAATAATGTTCAAGTATACACATTTAGAGTTTGAACTAATTTCATCTCACTTTTTCCTACCCCCCACCCCAATCAAGATAACCTACTTTTCAAACAATTATTTGAAAGAGAGAATCAAACTATAGTAAGAAAAAAATATAAAGACATAACATTCCAAACTGTGCTATCTATATTTCAAGTATAAATAAAAAACAGGAACATACAGGGGCACCGGGCTGGCTAGTCAAAAGAGCATGTGACTCTTGATCTCTGGGTCATGAGTTCAAGCCCTACATTGGGTGTAGAAGCTACTTAAATAAATAAGCTTTAAAAAGAAAACATGAACATACAAGTAAAACTAATGTGAATTCCATTTGCTATGACTAGTATTATACATAATAAGTTAATTAACCCTGACACCAATTCCTTGGAACTAACTTTTACAGAATTATGGAGGACTTAAAATTAGATTTCTATCAACTTTAGAAGTAAGCTAAAAATTTTTTTCCTCCTGTTATCTCCAAAGAAATAAAATTGTTCAAGTATATTCATGATTAGGTTGTAGCTTTCATTTCTTTATTTTCTCAATTTTTAGGAAATTACAAACTAAGAGATTATTTAACATGCTTTTTCAAAAGCAAGAGAGAATGGCTCAGCTTCCTTACAGTGTTAAATGACAAAAGTTCAACAGAGTAAATTTTAAAGATCAAATCAGCTTTATTAATTCATTTATGAATTGGGCAACAGATTCATGCTTACAGCTGAGAGCTCCAAAGGGCTATAGGAAGGGAAAGGTTTTTAAAGACAGGATAATGAAGCCATAAACAAATAAAAAGATTCTTTCAGGCAAGGTTACCTTCTTTTAGGGACAAAAAGGTCTTAGTGTGTGGATTACTTCATCTTCCTTTGGGGGATGGAGAGGCCCCGTGTGACAGATGACCTTATGGGTACTGACCAGAAAATTCTTGACTGACCAGTTAAGACTACATTTCTGGAGGAGGTTGTAAGTGCAATTAAGTTAGGTTTTAAGCCCCAGTTTGGTGACATGCCCTAGCATAAGTGACTCCATTTGGGGCCTGTAGCTTTCTTTTTGACATTGGAGAAGAGTGAGTTCAGGATATGAATACAAGTTTAAGGTCATAAACTCAGATGCTTTGGGGGGCCAGACAAATGACATGCATGAGGGCATGTGCCAGGTAGGGATGAGGGGCAGTTGGAAAATACCTGCCCATCTGCTATACTCCAAGAAAGCATGGCCCTGCAAAAGGGAGCATCAAAAGGCCTTGGGCTTCTTCTATGTCATTGTTGTTTTTGGTTTTTTGTTTTTAATGTTCAGTCTCCTGATTTTCAAACATTGAGCATTATTTTTCTGGAAACATTGTGTGTGGTCTGTGAGCTGCATTTGGCTTACAAGCCAATCATCTGCAAGCTGATAACTGTGCACAAGAACATCATACTGGGAGCTAATCCGTTTACAACAATAACTTATAAGAAGAAATATAATTGTTGGGTCCCCTCAGTGGCTCAGTCAGGTAAGCATCCTACTCTTGATTCGGCTCAGGTTATGATCTCACCATTTGTGAGATCAAGCCCTGCATCGGGCTCTGTGCTGACAGCCAGAGCCTGATTGGGATTCTCTCTCTCTCTCTCTCTCTCTCTCTCTGCCCCTTCCCCTGCTCAAATAAGCATGCATGTACATGCTCTCTCTCTCTCAAAGTAAATAAACATTTAAAAACTACATAACTGTTAAGTTCAAATGAATTCTCATGCTGGCTGATCTGAGCAGTGTATATGAGAGAGTCAGCAAATAGGAAAAGGTTGCTTGGTGGCTTAAGAATCACAGTAAATAGAGCTGCAGGATCCTGGATGATAATATCATCCAGTGATAATAACTTGACACCCTCATTTACTCAACAGATTGAGGGTCCTGAGTGTATTGAGTGCCCTGCATGTGCCAAGCACTGTGTCAGGCACCAGAAATACAGCTGAGAACAAATACAAAGTACCTGTCTAGAGGCAGGAGGTAGTAAATAAGTAAATGAGAGAACTATTACTTAGCAAGAGCTATCGCCCAGAAGAGTAAAAGAGGGTAATGAGATAGTGGGTGCAGGATTGGCTCCCCCATACTAGCTGGTGAACCTCTATCCTTACCCTTAAGGTTATCAGAGTGTTAAATTCTCCCTTCCTTCTTGCAGTCTAGCTTTCTCTGTGAAGCCATTGGTGATGTCTTAATGAATTGAAGTCCAGTGTAATTTAAATTAGTTACTTTTTAATCTTGACTACATTTGGAGGGGGGAGAACCTTGTTCTGAGAGGGATTTAGGGAAACCTCTAATCTAATCAGGAACTTAATTAAAGTTAAGTCAGGGCTGGGTCAGGGCTGCAGACAGTTAATTGCAAACATTTTATATTGGTTCCTTTTAGTTTGAATTTTAGAGGGTACCACCATTTGAGGATTTTTATCACCTTTGGGGACAAGGACTAATAACAACATGGCAATGAAACTTCTCCCCAGGGCTAGGGTTTCTCCCACCTAAAAATGTATATTAACAAGTATCTCTTAAAACTCCTCTTGGGTCATCTGACTGGCTCAGTCATTGGAGGGTGTGACTATTGATCTCAGGGTTGAGTTCGAGTCCCACTTTGGGTATAGAGACTACTGAAAAATAAAATCTTTAAAAAATTTTTTTAAACCAAAAAACCCCCAAACTCTTCCTGTGGTATTATAATCTGCCCCTGTATGTTAAAATGGAGACATCCTGGAATGTCAGGTCAGAAGATCTGGGTTCAAAGCCAGTTATTTGGCTCTGCTGTGGGCAAACACTATTATCTGACAGACACGTGACTTTTATAGCCTCATCTTGGAGACCCACCACTTGGGGGTCCTGTGAGGACTGAATGAGAGTGTGTATTAGAAAACTAACCCTGAAGAGTTCAATATTATTTATTCTTATGATTGGAATGGCCGTCAAGGTCACTGGCAATCCTTATTTTGTGATGAGTTCTAAAAAAAATAAATGCGTCCTTGTGACTTTGGGGTACGGAGGCAGAGCCCAACACAAAACAGAATGCTTCTGGAAAAATCAGCTACTGAAAAGGAAATTAATATCTGTAAAGCCATATTTAAATTCAGAAATAAAATGTAGATTTTATATAATAGTAACAGCGGTGGTAATAAGAAACAGCCACTATTTAGCGCTTTCTCTGTTCCAGGCATGGTCAGCACTTTGCATTTATAATCCTTTCTAATGGCGAAAGGGGAAGAGAGAGAAAAAAATCAAGGTAATAAATAATATGAACTTGGAAAAGAAATCATTACTATACAATGTGCCCTATCACCCCCAAAAGCTCTTTAAATGCGTGCGTGTTTTGAGACCCATTTCTCGGAAGATTGGTGTCTTCTGCAGCCCTGCTGGCCCCTTTGGCCTACAGTTATCTAATCTCCCCTTCCAGCCACCCAAGAAAGTCCATGACCTCCTCCCATCCCCAAGGCCCAGCTCACCAACAGCCTTCAGAAATAATTCTCTCAGATGTGCCAGTATTTTAGTAGTAAGCACATAATGCCCACAACAACAAAAAGAACTGCAGGTTTAAAATGTAAGCAAATAACGGAAATGCAAACGAATACCTTTTTTATATGTAGCTTAGAGTGTATTCTTTTGTAAAGTAAAAGCATTTCTTTTACATCCCCCCCCCCCCAATCCTACTGGAAATGGATTGCTCTAAGACTTCCATTAATAAACTTCTCAGAATGTGAAATGTCTCCAACATGCGGGGACGCTGGGGTGAAAGGTGCCACGCTATTCTCATTTCTGCCAGTCCCCGGGTGCAGGAGGAAATATGCTAATGCAGCCGTTTGCCGCAGGGCTGGTGTTATTTATATAGTGCTGGCTGGGCAAGGTTCGCGCTGGAGCACGGGAGAGGAGGGAGAGGTTTGTCTTCATGTGTGTGAATATAGACGCGTGCGCCTGTGCACTTGGCATTCGAAACGTGAATTCAAGATCTTGGGGAGGGGGTGGGGAATACCATCACCATTCACGTTTATGTGTATACAGTATAACTCGTGTTGGCCATGTATCCTTCTAGCATTGTACTTATACAGCATGCACTCTGGAGTGGGGAAGAAATGGCGATTTGGGAGTAGGTGCCGCGGTCGGTCGCGGGTGACCCGACGCTGCGGGTGACGAGCGACCTGATATTGGCAAATGCGCATTCTTGACGCTGCTCCGTGGATACAAAAATCAACCGTATCTGAATCCCTAAAAAGTGCGAGGGGGTGGTCCCCGAACGCTGGCCACTCTTGGGCTCAAGACTGGGAATGGGGTGTGGACAGCGGGATTGCAGGCACCTCTGAAGCCAACAGAGGTCACCGAGCCCCGGCGCAGGGGGTGGGTGGAAACCCCTCGAGGCTTCGGGAGCCAAAGCCTTGAAGACAACCCGCTTCACACGCTCCGCGCGCACGCCGACTCCTCCGGGACCCTCAGCCCACCCGCGCCCGCAGCTGCGCGCTCCTGCTCCTGCTCCTCCTCCGCCTCGCTCAGCGCGGAGGGGGAACAAGCAGGGGATCCTCCAGCCTGGCAGGAGCGGGGTGTCCCGTTTCCCCGCCCTCCCCCACCCCTCCGCTCCCGTGGATCCCGCGGCGGCGGCGGCGGCGCGTCCCGGCTGGAGGGGGCGCTCGCGCGCAGGAGCCGGGCGCAGCAGGTGCCGCGGTTACCTCCACCTCGGCGGGGGGAGAGGGGGCGGGCCGGGGGCAGGGGAGGAGGAGGAGAAGGGAGGCCGGCTCGCGGAGCCGGAGAGCGCGGCGGCTCGGCAGGCTGGGACCCGAGCTCGCGGCTTCCGGGAGGCGCCCGAGGCCGGATAAATACATCCCGGGCTCCCGGGGAGCAGCGGACGCTACCCGCACCGCCGCCCGCGCCGCCTGCACAGCGGTCCGCAGAGCACCGAGCCGCCCGGCTTAGGCGCGGAGCCCGCTCCTCCCCCTGCGGCCGGCGCGGAGCAGCGGAGAGCGGCGGGCTCGGCCGCCGGCGCCCGGGCCGCGGAGCCGATGAGCGGCGGCGGCTGAGGGCCCGGGCCGGCCTCTGCCCGCCC
>NW_024412467.1:22777195-22863280 GCF_014898765.1 Herpailurus yagouaroundi
AGCCGCTGCCCGCCCCGCATCCCGCCGCCGGCGGCCAGCACCCGGGCTGCAGCTCGGCGGCGGCGGCGGCCCCGAGCCTCCTGTTGCTGGACTACGACGGGTCGGTGCTGCCCTTCCTCGGGGGCCTGGGCGGGGGCTACCAGAAGACCCTCGTGCTGCTCACCTGGATCCCGGCGCTGTTCATCGGCTTTAGCCAGTTCTCGGACTCTTTCCTCTTGGACCAGCCGAACTTCTGGTGCCGCGGAGCCGGCAAAGGCGCGGAGCTGGCGGGAGTCACCGCCACGGGCCGGTGGGACTCTGGCGACGTGGCCAACTGGACCAGCCCCCCGACCACCCCCTTCTCCACTGCCTCCTGGGGGGCCGCAGGCAACCTTAGCAACAGCAGCGGCGCGGACGGGGGCGACACGCCACCCCTGCCGTCCCCTCCGGACAAGGGGGACAACGCCTCCAACTGCGACTGCCACGCGTGGGACTACGGCATCCGCACAGGCCTCGTCCAAAACGTGGTCAGCAAGGTAAGGGCTGCGACCGCCCGGGCCTCGCGTCCTTCTCCCGAGCCTTTTACTCCTGGATCTCTTCCACCCTTCCCTCCGTCTCCCTCCGAGCAGACCGAGGTCCCTCAAAGCGATGCCAGCCTGTGTGTATGCATCTCGCGTTGGCTTCATCCTCCGTCCCCCAAACCAGATGCGCTTGCTTGGGTGTGAAGCAGGGGCTTTTCGCCTCCATCCTCGGGGACACTGCCTCCCAACCCTAAGGGGGCTCCACAGCCTTTTCTAGTTTTCACCGGAACTCCCGTCCGAGTGCACATTTGGGGAGAGCGCCCCTCCCCCTAAAATGACTTGGGCTCCCTTCACCTATCCTTCAAGCTATCACCCCGGTTCAGCCGGGGGTGTCCCTTGCGAAGGACAAGGCTGCTGACCTGTCAGCCGTCCAGCTCTGGAAGACTCGCCTCATTCAGGGTCTGATGGCTACAGCCAGGACCATGGCTCTGGCTCTAGTCTTCTGTGGGGCTAGAGTGTCCTTATGCCTCCCACAAAGAAATATCTATCCGTGGGACCGATGTCATATTCCCAGGTGTTCATTCCCGCAGACCTCAGTCATCCCGCGCCAGGTTTGGAAACAGACTATTAAAGCCAACTAAAGAACCCAGGTGCTGGCCACAAAAGCAAAGAGCTTGGGAAAATTCCCTTTCCCCCCTCATCATGCTTATCCGTCTCCAAAGATTGGGATGTTTGACTTTAGATTTTGCCACCCAAGTGTTCCCTCAAGTGTTTTCTTGGGACTTTAGTCATATCCCTATAGAGTAGAGGAAGGAAACTAAGAATCTGTTTTGTATTCCGGGCCCACCACTGCTCTTATATAGCAGCTGCTTTTGTCTGAGTGAGGCATTGAGACCCTGGTTAGATTTTAGCAGAGCGGCTGCCTTGCTGAGAGTCCTGTAGCCCCTCTACAGAGGTGTTGCATTGTGTGAAATGGAGCAGCAGTGTTTTTTGAGAAGATGTGTGCCAGCAGAAAAATGCAGAATGGGCAATGTCTGAAATCCAGTCCCTAAGACATCTGTATTTTCTGCTTTTCTTAACATCTAGGAGACATTGTATGCCCATTTGTTAAGCAATGTGTGTTTTTTGCCCTTTCTGTGTTTTAAATAACAAATTTACATTTCCAAGTAGTGTAGACCTTTCCCCTCCCACCCTTCTGGGCAGTTCTGGGCAGAATTTTAAATACCTTGTTTAAAAGTGAGACTGAAATTGTACAGTTTGTAAAAATCAATGTGCATGCACTTTCTCCCCCAAATGAGTGTTAGTAAACAGTTGTAGCTCATGGATGTGTAAGATGAAACTCTTACATCATCATAATCGCTGTTTTAATCTTGTACCAGACTGGCAAGAAATAATCTGTCCTGTGGGAATTGACAGGATTCACTATTAATGGGGAAGATCCTTCAGGCTAGGTTCACCTTGAGGTGTACCCCACCCCCAGCCCCAACCCCACAGCCTCTCCTTTCCAAAGGTGTTTTGCTGTGACCCTCTCCCATCCACGGAGGGCAGTGTTTGTTTTTTTGTTACCATCATGGAAAAATTCAGAACAATGACTACAGTGACAATTTTAATACTCTGACTGTGAAAGTAAGAATTTGGCAACATTTTCAAATACTTTAAACCCCTTTTTTAAAGTAGAAGAGGAATAATATAGATGAAAGCGAATGTGTTTAGAAGCTGTTCCATCCTGGGGTCCAAGGGGAGGGGAACTTGAAAGTTAGGAGGTGGGAGAGAGCATCATTATCCTAGTGGTGGGGACCCATGAACAGCTATTTACACTGCCATGGAGGGCGGGATGAAAAAACTAAAATAGTTCTTGAAAACTGGCTTTTAAAGCATATTGGAGAGCTGGACAATTTTTCTAAATTAGCACTCAAGAGGGTCAAAGATGGTAGGAATGTGTGCACTATGCTTTAGGGGCACTTGATAGCTGTGCCATGGTTACATGTAGCAGACACGGCGAAACTGGGAGCTGAAGACCTCCGGACAATAGTTACAGATGCATTTTCCTGTAAAATAAAGACTAGAAAGGACATATTGATTTTCACGCACAAATGAGATCTAAATAAAGGACTGTCCTGCCACAGCATTCTATTTCCATAACAAATGCTTCAAAGAGCTCCTTGAGCACATTTGGCATATACTAAGGCCAGACTTGCACTGAAGCGGGCTGTGCACAGCGGATACTGTATCAGATGTACAAATATGGAATGTATACTGTGATGGGTGCAGCATTCTAGAGGTCAGGTGCCTGTCAGCTTTTGTTTGTATGTAGGAGCAGAAGTGGAGATAGTTCGCTTTCTGTCTGTAGATTGAAAGTTCAGAGTCTGAGAAGTTGCCTTTTGTACCCTCTTTCCTCACTCCAAACCATGATCTTCCTACTTGCAAATAATCTCACGCAGTGCCTTTGTCATTAGATTTGCTTCAGCCTATACGTGGCCCTCCAATATGTGTCCTATTCTGTCCCTAAGTGTTAGGTGGGGTGGGGAATATAGAAAATCTGCCAGGCATATATTATATTATATTGCATTACATTATAAATATATATTATATTCTGAACATAGGTTGTATTATAAATATATTATTATAAATATACATTATTAATATATATTATATGCATTACATAGGCTATCACATATTTTATACACATATAATACCACCTACACATGTGAAACTGCCAAGCCACTGGAATCCCAGGTTATAACACTTAAAAGGGATCTTTGGGCTGATGAGCCTATCTCCCCTCCTGATTAATATCCCTGACATGGATACCATTTCCAGGATGGGAAGGGAGGGCCCCATTGGCTATTGGCTAGGCAGCTCGCTCCATAATTGCAGCCAAGCATGTTTTTTGGTGAACATAACTCAGGTCATCTCACACTTATTTGTATGGATTGCCCCCTCTGAAGGGTTCTTTTTCCTTTGTATAATACGTGTTCAGATATTTGAGGATACCCAAGTGGTTTCTTCCCTGGCTAAAAAATCCCCAGCTACTTCAGACATTCCACACATAACAAAATTGGCCATAGCAATTGCTCTACTTGACATATGTGTGTCTTAAACAGGACACTCTGAAAACAGCCTGGCAGACCCCATGTGTTCTAATCAAAAGGGACCGTAGATGGACCCTATGCTTCCGATTACAAAACCTGCAATTGATGCATGAAAGGCTTTCAGTAAACATGACAAGCTTCTGTCTTTATAGGATTACATTAAGTGAAGAGATTTCTCAGGCTGCACTTCGGTGACATGGCACATGATGTAGATTTCATCATAGTTTTGCGTTATTAAATCTTTCCTCTTAGGATCTTTTTATTTCTGTCTTATGCCTTGGTATTTGTTATCTGTCCCAAAATTTTCAATGCCTTCAAAATAATCATAATAATAATATGACTTTTTGTGTGCAACCATATAAAGTTCTCCAAACATTTATCATGTTATTTCTTTTTATTAAGAATGTTGAGGGGCGCCTGGGTGGCTCACTGGGTTGAGCGTCCAACTTCAGCTCAGGTCATTGTCTCGCAGTTTGTAGGTCCAGCCCCGCATCAGGCTCTGTGCTGACAGCTCAGAGCCTGGAGCCTGCTTCAGATTCTGTGTCCCTCTGTCTCTCTACCACCTCCTGCTCATGCTGTCTCTCTCTCTCTCTCTGTCTCTCAAAAATAAATAAACGTTAAAAAATTAAAAAAAAAAAAAAAGAATGTTGAATAATCCAGGTACCTGGGTGGCTCAGTTGGTTAAGCATCCAACTCCTGATTTCTGCTCAAGTCATGATCTCATGGTTTGTGGGTTCGAGCCCTGCGTCAGGCTCTGTGCTGATGGCATGGGGCCTGCTGGGCGTTCTCTCTCTCCCTGTCTCTGCCCCTCCCCTGCTCACGCACACTCTTTCTCTCTCTCTCTCTCAAAAATAAGTAAATAAAACTTAAAAAAAAAAAAAGAATATTGAATAATCCAAAGCCCGCCTTAACACTGAGCATTATTGTGGATTTCCAGGTAACACATACCTGAGTGGGCCAGGTGTGGTGTACCTTGAGCCCTGTGTTCAACTGCATAGCTCTGCATTTTATCTCCCAGCCATGTTGAAAACCGTGTCTGTGTCTTCCTGAAACGAATCTAACCAAGCTCTGCAGTCACTTAGAGGTCAGCTGTGGAAGAACTGAGGCCGGACGTGAGCATTCCCTGGCAGCTCAGATGGTCAGAGATTTTACACAAGGTTAACAAAACCCCACGATTCTGTTGCCTTTAAAATATTCTTCTTAATAATTTGCATCGTTATCCCACGTTGTTCCGAGTGAATCTTCCTTGGTTTCCAGTGCTCACGACTTCCTTGAGTAATAAGCACGATCCTTTTCCTGTATATGAAGCTTGGGATGTTTGTCCCCAGTCTGATTCTTCTTCTCTTCTCCATGAATTCTCAAAAATTGCTGGCTTTCATCCTGTAAGTACATCTGAGAGTTGTTTAAATATCCTGGGAAGTAATTTGTATCCTTTTTCTGGGGCTCAAGTCTAGAAGTATTTAAAGTGATTCAGTACAATTTAATTAGGGTTAAAAATAATTACAATTTCATTGCAATGGTAATATTTTAAAAATAACCCAGTGTTAGGTCATCCTAATGGTATTTCATTTATTTTGTCTAGTGTATACAACACAGTAGTGAACATCTTTATGCATATCTATTTTTAGAAATTGACTGTAATAGATAATACATGCACGTTACAGAAAGCGGACAGTAAAAGTAACATTTCTAGCCATCCCTGCCTCCAGTTTCCCTCTTCAGAAGCAACCATGGTTACCAGTTTCTTATGTATCCTTCCAGAAATAGTCTAAGTATATTTTCATTTATATATTTTCCTCTCACAAACAATGACATAATATATACATTGTTCTATGCCTTTTTTCACCTAAATTGGGGATGGGTGCGTATCACTACTTAGAGAGCCCCTCATTGTTCATCCATTGTATGACCAGGCCATAATTTATTTAATTAGTCGCCTACTAAGGGGGCATTTAGGTTGTTTCCAGGCTTTGCTGTTACATAATATATAATGAAATTCTGATATGCATGAAATTCTTAGAAGTGGGGGGTCATGGGCACATTGGTGGCTCGGTGTGTTAGGCGGCTGACTCTTGATTTTGGGTGGTGATCTCACACATTGTGAGTTCGAGCCCTATATTGGGCTCTTGCTGACAGTGCAGAGTCTGCTTGAGATCCTCTCTCTCTCCCTCTCTCTGCCCCCTCATCTGCTCTTTCTCTCTCTCTAAAAGTATAATTTTTTTTTAAAAAAAAAGTGGAAGGTCAAAGTAGGCTCTGTTTTTATTTTGATACATGTTGTCAAAATGCTCTCTCTAGAGATCTTAACCAATTTACACTGCCATCAGTAATGCTTGAGGTCCTGTTCCCCACACCCTCCCTGGCCAAGGACTTACACACTTGAACATGTCTCCTAGTTTGATATGTGAGGTGCATATGGTTATTGTTGTAATCTGCATCTCTATTGTTATGAGCCAGGTTAAAGACGGCTCTGAAATTTCTTGAGCCATTCATGTGGCCTTTTCTTTGAACTGCCTCCTTAGGGACTTTGCCTTTGTGTGTGGTTTGGGGGAGGGGGTTTATTTTCTTACTGATCTGTCAGAGTACTTCAAGCAGAAAGTAAATTAACTCTTTGGATGTCTTGTGAATGTTTTTTCCCATGGTTTTTTTGTGTGTCTTTTTATTCTATTTATGCTGGTTTTGTTATGCAGAAACTTTTGATTTGTATAGAGTCAAATTAATCTTTTCTGTTACGATTTCTGGGTTCTGCATTAAGATTTAGGGCTCCCATAATCCTGGAATATCAGGAAAACACCCGTACTTTCTTCTAATTTTTTTTTATCTTAGTTCCTCTTTAATTTAGTGTTGCAGGTATCAGTTTTGCTTTTATTGAGCTAGTAGGATAAATTGCTAGAAAGGGAAGTAAATATTGGGTCTGTGGGTATAACCAGCATTTCATGTGGGCTTTGACTTGCTCCTAACAGTGTCCTAAACATTGCATTTGGCAGTGGCCCCAGCGAGAAGACCAGAAGCCACACAGTTGTTAGCAGCTCTTGACATGTTTTGGGAGCCAGTGATCATCCCCACGCACCAGGGTTCACCTTTCCTTCATTGTCTTGTCCTGAGCCAGCTGCAAAACCTCTTCTTTCTTTCTTTGTTGTTTTTTTTTTTTTTTCCTCTTTTTCCTCTTTTGTCCGTAGCATTTTCGGCAGGTCTCGATTCATTTTGGCCTTCAGCCCAAGGTAGGACTGAGTCAAAAGTTGATGTCATTTAAAAACATGATAGGCTTTGTGGATCTCAGTGTGGGCGTCGCCACAAACCAGCATTGTGCAGGGGCCAGCTGGGCCTCTCCGGACTCTGAGCCCGTGCCCCCATATCCATCCACCTGCACACTCAGGAATGTCTTACCGTGGCTTGGAATCAGCCATGGTGGGAACAGTTACCCCATAGAACTGGCAAACGCTACACATGGGGTTTTCTTTTTTCTGCAGAGAGCCAGTTGTTAAACAATTATTGTGCCACCAAGTGTGACCCTAGGCCACCCCTTTCCTTTTTTTTTCTTTCTTTTTTTAACTTTTCTGCCTCCTTCCTTCCATAGATGAGTCCCTTTTCTGGGCCAAGCCTTGTGCTATGTGTTCGGGATACAATGACATGTAGACAGCTCAGCTCACATAGAGCTTATTGACTAATGAGGGAGTCACACCCTAACTAATTAATAATAATCCTTTGAGGTGCCTGGGTTTGCTTTTGGCTTAGGTCATGATCTCACAGTTCGTGAGACTGGCCTGGGCTCCAAGCTGATGGCGCAGAGCTTGCTTGGGATTCTCTCCCTCCCTCTCTCTGCCCCTTCCCCTCTCTCTCTCAAAATAAATAGTAAGTACACATTGAAATAATAATTCTTTAATTACAAACTGAGTTAAGTGTGTAGAAAGAAAGGGAAATGAAAGACTAAAACAAAAAGCCTGGCCTAAACTGACTGGTCTCTGAGTGCAGCTGACATCTGAGTTAAGATCTTAGGTTTGAGTGGGAGAGACACAGAGAACGGCACTTGCACGGGCCCTCTGGTATGTGCCAGCTTAGAACTGACAGGAGGCAGGGAAGGTGGGAAGGTGGGGAGGGGTGGCTCATGAGTCATGTTCAGAACGTCAGCCATGAGATGAAGAGCTGAGGGGGTGAACCGGGATGGAGGGCGGCCAGGCAGAGCATGTGAAGTGAGAAGGGACCTAGGACTCAGGGTGTGGGGCTCTGAAGAGAGGTTGGGGGGAGGGGAGGGGGTCAGATGGGGAGAGGCAGTCTGACCAAAGTCTCAGGTTGGGAGGTGGGGCGGGGAACCGGGTAGCTTGGGCTGTAGGGAGGAGGCTGGCCAGCCCAGAAAGCGGGTCTGAGGAGGAGCTGTGGGAAATTTTACTGCTGCTGCAGGCCCAGACCAGACCCCGGGGCAAGTGGGCCTGAAGCCTCTTTCCAGGGCTATTGATAGGAAGCAGCACTGGCCCATTCGAGTGTTCTAGCATTTTCTCCTGCTCTCCTGGTCAAAAGAGGAGAATGCTGATTTCCACAAAGCTGAAAGACCCTGACAGGGGAAACCATCAGTCTAGAATTTACTTTGATTCAACCAGCTTTACCTTTACCGAATGCCTAGTGTAGGTTAAAAAAATGAATTGTCCTGGGCATGGCTAACGTATAATATTCTCTTCCTAGTCCAAAGTCCTCAGTTTACGGATGAGAAGACTGAGGCTGGAGTGAGTGTGGGGGGTGTCGCTGACTTAGAGCCACCAGCCTATTAGGGCTAGAGTCTGGTTCCCCTCACCTGTAGGGTACTCTTGCCTCTGGCCAGGAGCAGCCCCCATGAGGGGAGAGGGTCCGGGAAGAGCTGGAAGAATGGCTCCTGCCCATTCTCTTGGACTTGATCCCTTTCACTGGCCTGTCAGGGTCCATCCTCCTGTGCTGCCTGAGGAGGGTCATACCTGTCAGGAACTGCACGCTGAGGTGTGGTTGGCTACACTGTGGCTTCTGGGGTGGGCTCGTGCCGACCACCTCTCTGTGCAGATGTCACTGACCTCTGCCCCTTCTGCCTTGTTAGCCCACCTGCCCGGGATGCCCGTTCCTCCTTCCTTCATCCGTTTGGTCCCTGTTCCTTCTCCAGGTCTGCTCATCCTCACTCGGTGTTTCTAGCACCCAACCATCCCTTTGTCCTAACACTGGCTGTATGGTGATCAATGTGCTCGCTGTCCCCCTCCCGACCGGAGGTGTGCCTTGTTCGGCTTTTACCCACAGCCTTCCCTGTAAATGTCTGAGCTCACCTGAGTTTGCTGTCATGAAAAGAGGAAGGGCTTTTTAGTTTGGCAGGTGTGGGTTTAGGTCCTGACTCTGCTGCTTACGCTCAGCAGTTATTACCAGCAGCTGTAACAGTTACAGGTCTAACTCTATTATCTGTGTCTTTGGGAGCGGCAGGAACCTCGTCAGCAAAGTGGGTCATTGCTCACCTTACCTCGAGGGCTGTTGTGAGGCTAGGATGAGAAAAGCTGGGGAGAGCCCACTGCCCTCCCTCCAGGCACCTGGCAAATCAGGAGGAACCTGGGAATCTCAGATCCCTTTCTCCTTCCTATCTGTGGGGTGAGGACCAGCGGAATGAGTCATCTGAGAAATACTTAGGTGGGGAGGAGCTGACAGGCCACACCTGGAAGTGATTTATTCCTCGGGCAATCCGAGGTGTCTTTCTCCTCCGCCCAGAAACTGATAACATAGGGGAGCAGGTGTGCCCTTCATACAGGACACAGGAATCCAGGGAGGCCTGAGGAGTCAAACCAAAAAGGACCCCTAGTCTGATGAAAAAGACCATTTAATGGCTTTGTTTTCAGGTCACTGGCCACAGAGCTCCAAAGGATCTGAAAAGGAAAAGCCTTTTCTGGCCAACCTTGAGGAATGGGAGGGCAGGGCCCTGTCAGGGGCTTCATGCCCCCACAGAGGTCTTCGCTCAGAAACCTGACTTCATGCCCCTGGGTGGAGAATGATCTAAACATGTTAAAACTTCTGGGTTAGCTGTGCTGTTGAAAACAGATCAGAGAAACCGTGGACTTTTAGAGGAGTTGATGGTAACTTTGGACCTCAATGGCAGGCATCAGAGGGCTAACTTCAGGGGGTGGGTGAAGAACAGCCCCTGCCCCACCCACCTGGAGTGCTGTCCTTGCGGACTGACCCCAGGAACCTTCAGACTTTGATCTTCTGCAACTTGGGGTCTGTTCTTTCATTTGCTGCAGGCTGCTCAGTGCTGGTCATTATGTATGGGCAGATCTTCCTCTGAACAAGTGACCTAGAGATTGACAAGCCCTATATTGCTAGGAAAGAGGAACAGTGGTTATTGACAGATTTAGCTGGATGTCCCCTAAAATAAATCTTTGCTGAAAAAGAACCCCGCTGGGAGCTCTCCAGGCCACCCCATTTGCATAGGATTATATTCTACAAAACCTCTCCCGGGACTCTTTTGGTTTGCAAGTAACGAGAACAAATTTCAAATTCACAAAACAGAAAGGAAATGTCTTGGAATGATGCAGAAATGGCTCACGGAACCCGGGATGGGATCTGAATATTGAGGGACAGGGGGTTGGATCTTTCGAGAGTCCACATGTGCTCTCGACCCTTTCTCCAGAAGTCCGCTTTGTTCCCCCTGCGGACTGGCTTTGTCCATGCTTTTGCTTACCTGGTCAGGCAAGTCAGCACAGAGGCCAGCATTCCTCTGTCGATTCCAGATTTTCGGGTGTAGATCTGATGTCCAGCTTGGGGCTGGGGTGTCAGAGCAGGGAATACAGTCACCTAGCCCTGGGACAGCTCCTTTGAACCGTGTGACAGGAGGTGGGAGTGGCAGTTCTTTATTGGGATGCAAGGGATTAGAGATGAATCTTTTTGGCAATTAATTGGGAATAATTGAATATTGACAGTTTAACTATTAAATGCTTTAAATGAAGTATTCTTTTTCTTCCCAAAGACTCGGGATGTAATTTACCTGGCTGCTTAAGCTTAGTATGGAATTGGCAAGAATACCCTCCTGAGGCTTTTTTTTTTCTTTTCTAGAAATAGTGATAAATGGTTTCATTTATTAGCTCCAGATCACAGAGGGAGCTTGGAACCAGCCCTTGGGCGGTCACTGAAACAGTTTTACAAATAGTCACCCCCACCCCTGCCCCCACACAGGGTGAGTCTCCTCGTTTTTCCAAACCTTTCTGGTCAGGACCAGCAACATAATTTGTGGGGCCCATTGCCAAAGGAAACGCAGAACCCCTGGCTGAAAAATTATTAAGATCAAGACAGTGACTGCCGAGCATGAAGCCAAATGTGGGCCCTTCTGAGTAGCAACGCTTCTGGTGACTTCCAGCCTGTGGTCTCTCACCAAGCCAGCTGTCACTGCTAAGCAAGCGTCCCCAAGCCGTTCCAAGCCTTTCTTCCTGACTTGTCAGTGTCTTTTCTGCTTCTCTGTTCCTTGGTTGTGTTTTGTATCTTTTTCTAGATTTCTTGTAGTAAAAGTGAAACACACTTTTTGTGGGTCTGTTTTTCCCAGGGAACAGCTTCAGAAAGTCCTGGCCAGTTTCGTTTTGAATGTTGAGTTTGCTCAAGGTGTGCCACAGCCAGAAGGAGCCAGGGAGCATTCTTACATTTGAAAACACTGCCCCAGAAGTGGGACAGTTGGTTTACTTATCTGAGCAGTAAACCAAACAGCTGAGTCATAGGAATGTGTGGTAAAGAATGTTAAGTCATAGGAATGCTACTTAAGTGTTTATCAGCCTTTTTTTTTTTTTTTAAGGGGAGAAGAGGGTCAGCCCTCCCTCTAATTCTGTTTTAGCTAGCAGTCACACTTTATTTCTTCATATCATTTGAAGAAGAAGTGCAAAGGAGATGATGCCAGTGTAAAGCCACCACGAGCATCCCAGTGGTCATATTAAATTATGGATGGGTTATGCACTCGGCATAGTAATTTGCACTACAGAGTGTTTCCTCCCAGATTAGATTAAAAGCTGCTTTTTTTTTTCTGTGTGTTTAAAAGATGCTTTACAAATTGGGCACCCTTGATTGTTACATACTGAGAAACTCCACTGTTCTCAAATGAATATACATGAGCATTTGCAGTGAACACAAAGTTTTGTCCTACTTTTTCAAGTTTTTTTTAATTGTGGTAAAATGCACATAACAGAAAATTTACCATTTTAACCATGTTTAAATGTACAGTCGAGTGGGATTCAGGACAGTCACACTGTTGGGTGATCACCACCACCATCCGTGTCCAGAAGTTTGTCATCTTTCCAAACTGAAACTCTGTATCCATTAAACACTAACTGCCCACTCCCCTCCCCCAGCCCCTGGCAAGCACCCTTCCACTTTCTGTCTCTGAATCTGACTATTCTGGGGATCTCGTGTGAGTGGAACCATTATAGGACTTGTTCTTTTGTCACTGGCTTCTTTTACTTCGTGTGACATTCTCAGGCTTCATCCAAGTTGGAGCCTGTGTCAGAATTTCCTTCCTGTTTAATGCCGAACAATATTCCATTGTACGTATAGACCACGTTCTGCTTGTCCAGTCATCCGTTGATGGACACGTAGGTTGCTTTCACCCTTTGACTGTTGGAAATAATGCTGCTGTGGACATAGGTGTTGTCCTACTTTTTTGAACACAGTTACATACAGCCCCTCCTTCCCTCCCCTCCCCTGTTAGAGGGATTTCTGCAGCCACATGTGTGGCACTTGGCCCTGGCCCATCTCTGCAGGCAGGCCTTCTGCCCTGCCTTGGGTAGGTGACACAGAGGGGTAGAAGATGGTTTGTGCCCTGGAGAAGGAGCTCATGATGTAGCTGAGACCATCAGTAAATGGAAGGTTAGTGTGGGACCAGCTAAGAGGAGGGTGTGGGGGCCAGGAGCCGACGGTGTGGGGTGCTGAAGTGAGCATGCCCAGGAGAGCAGGTGAGGTGTGTGCCCTGACCTGTGAGTCCTCACCATGGGTGAGGGGATTTGGGTGCTGTGGCATTGGAGCTGGGTCCTGAAGGTGGGCTGGGGTCTTAAAAGATGGAAAGGATTGAGAAAGGGCCTTGTGTGCAGAGGAACTGACAAGGGCTGGGAAGAGATGAATGCAGGGTGCAGGGCGGGGGGCCGTCACACAGGCCACTAGAGTCAGTCCTTGGAGATAGGTTTGGTTTTCCCCCCAGTGGACAGTGAGTCATCTGAGCTTTGTAATGGAGAAATGACAGTAGAGACCCAGGGCAGGGGTACGCCCAGCCCCAGCCTGGGTCCACATGGCCCTGTGTCCTTGGGACCCCTGAAGCAGCCCTCTTGGCCTCTCCGGCTGCCACATGCATCTCCTGCAGCACGCATGTTGGTTTGGGCCTCCATGAAAAACGCTCACCAAGCTCCCATCACAAGTGTGGCCAAGTCCCAGGGGCTGCGGCCCTCCCCTGGGAAGCACTGGCTTGGCCCAGCATCCCTGCCTCGCCTGCTGGGCCTTGTGGTCTCTGTGCCACAGATGGTGTCAGTTTGCCTGATGCCAGATCACTGGGACTGCTTCAGTGATCTTGGTCAGCCTCTGCATGGCATTGGCAGTGACCATTCAGTCTTCACTCTCTCTTTGGGATGGGGGCAGGGGGCAGGGGCTGGTGAATGCTGCTTTTCCTTGATTTTTCGTCTGCCTCACTGGCTTCTCTTCTCTTTCGGGAATCCTTGCCATCACCCTCTATCTTCAGATCATTCCCCAGTGTCTCAGTCAGCTCGGGCTGCGTAACACGTACCATAGACTGGGGGACTTACCCAACAGACATTTAGTTCCTCTTGGTTCTAGAAGTCTGAGATCAAATGTCAACAGGCCTTCCAAGGCCTCTCTTCTTGCCTTGTGCATGGTGTCTTCTCCCTGTGACCTCTGTGTATGTATCTGTGTCCTAATCTCTTATTACAAGGACACCAGCCCTGTTGGATTATGGCTCATCCCAATGACCTCACTTTAAGTTAATCACCTCTGTAAGGGCCCTGTCTCTATTTACATTCACATTCTGAGGTACTAGTGGTCAGGACTCCCAACATTTGAGGGCTTCGGGGGCTTTTTTGGAGGGTGATAGTCCACAGTTCAGCCCATAACATCCAAGTTCCAGCACACCTGAGTAGGGCAGCACCAGATCTTTATCTGTAGCCTGAATGTTTCCTCAAAGCCCTAAACCTGTGTATTTGGTTAACTAATGGCCTGGACCTCTCATCTGGCCCCTGATCTTTTCCACCCCCCCCCCCTTGCTTCAAATCCCAGTGTTTTGGTCCTAAATTGAAGATGAGAAGCTTCCTTGCTTCAAATCATTTGTGGTTTGTGGTGCTCCATGACCCTCAGGATGAGGTTGGGTCTGGTTGGTTGGTTCTCGGGGTCCTTGATGGTCTGAACCCTGCACACTTCTCCTGCACTGCCCCCCCCCCATCATGCCTGTACAGGGACTCTGTGCTCCAGCCCCCAGTTTCTCAAACAATACTTGACCTTTGTATGTGGTGCTCTTTTGGCCCAGAATACACCTGCCCTCCCCATCATCCTGTCACCTTCTTCAAGCCTTTCCTGCCTCCCTATTCCTCCACTCTAATCCTCTGTCCCTGCTTTCCTGGCCCAGATCTGCATCCATGGTACCTGGATCTAGTAGGTGCTCAATTAACACTTCTTGAATGGTGAAGGTAAAGGGATAGTAAAGGGGCCTTTACTCTCATCTGGGCAAAGTAAGGTGATTTAATTCTAGGATGATAATAATAAGCCAGAGGACAGGTACATAGGCCAACTCAGACCTAAAGTCTAATTTCAGTGAGTTATTGAAAACTAAGGAAGGTGATATAATATATTTGAAATAGCAGCTAATCAAACTTGAATTCATACTAGGCTATAGAATAGATTGTATGTTTACTTTAAGTCCTGGTTTTTCAGAACTTTAAGTCACAGAGCCTTTTCTTCTCATGAAAGTGACACATAGAACTGGTCTGAATCTAGGACTGCAGTGGTGGTGGCTGGGGCTCTTCAGGTCACCCGGGAACTTTTGGAACCATCTATGGGACCCCAGCATCAGTTGTTTAAAAACGTTCTCTGGATGATTTCCACATGGTACAGTTTTTCCCCCAGGGGACATTTGGCAATGTCCAGAAACATTTTGGGTGGTCACAGCTGAGAAGGGAGTGCTACTGACATCTGGTGGGTAGAGACCAGGGATGCTGCTGAATATCCCACAATGCACAGGACAGCCCCCACAGCAAAGAATGATTCAGTTGAGCATGCCAAGTTTGAGAAATCCTGGTCTAGGCTAATACAGAAGTTCATTGTTTTTTCTGACCATACCCAGCAGATGGCCGGGGTCAGCCCGGGTGAGACCTTGGTTCCTCTGTAACCCACAAGAGGAGCATTGGTATGCAGGCTCAGGAGTTCTAGAAGAGCGATTCATCACACCAGGAATTATCACAGTTCAGCCAGGGCCCCTCTGCCCTCTGTGAAGAACGGGTTTGCTAAGTGCATTAGTGGTATAAACTAAGTGTCAGCAGGCACGTTTAGCCTACCTAGGGAAGCGCATTATGAAACACTGCCTTAGCATATTTATGTACAAATGAATGTTGCTAAACGACCAAGTCACTCATTAAAGGAGGTCCTTTGAAACTGCTTGGAATAATGGTTAATTACTTGAAAAGGAAACATTTATTTGGAAGTAAAAGGTATTTATTTTCAAAACGTCTCTAATTCAGACCAGCTTTTTCCATAATGAATTCCCATTAAGGTGGTTTGATAATGTTTTCAGCAGCAGGAAACAAGAACTCCCTCAGGGGACAGAGGCCAAGAAGTAGAGTTCAGAATCAAACATAAGCACGGTTTACATTGACTGAATAGCAGCTCGGGCTTGACCTTTCCCTTGGGCACAGGCAGTGAACCTTAAGTGGTCTTCTTGTGACATTTACCTGTGCTTATCTGTGAAAGTAAGGATGTGAGGTATCAGCTAGGGATGCTGGTGAGGCACCCCCTTGATTAACCTAAGCCAACTCCCTACCTCAGGGAGGTCCTGACCCCAGTCAGCTTCCATGCCCTCCTCAGCAGTGGACTCTTTCCCTCCTTATATGTTCATGGCATAACCTGGCTGTCCCACTCATTTATATTACATTTGGAGCGTTTGTGCTTGATATCCTTGATATCCCTAATAAAGAACTGTCAAGGGCCACAGATGGTGAGACAGCTGAGTGTCCTGGGGCAGGGCAGAGAGTCCTATCTCGCTCTTAGAAGGAACTTTCAAGTAGTAAATAAAGGTGCTTCAACTAGAGGTCATCCAGTGAGAGGTAGTGAAATGCAGGAAGGCGATGTGTCTTCATAGGAGCCTGGTAGTTTCTGGAGCCGTGTTGTATGGTGAGTCACTGGATCTTCTGTGTTCCAAGGTAGGATTTTTATTGCTTCATCTTAATAGAAGATTTATTTTTAATCTTTTTTCTGGGAAGTCCCATAAGAAACAAGTTTTCAAATATGCGTGTCATCTAGGCTGTGAGAGTGTTTTGGGGTTTTGTTTTTGTTTTTGTTTTATTTTTGGTTTATTTTATTTTGTTTTATTTTTGTGTAGCTGCTGATAACATGTTTGAATTAAACTGAATTGTGCTTAAGTATAAGCAGTGGTTTCTCTAATTAATTTCTCATCTGCCATTGGATTTATCCCCATTTATAATTCTAGTTCTTCTTTGACAGGACCTCAGATAAGTGACTAATGGGAGGGATGGTGAAAAGGAAAACTATAACCTCGATTATGAATCTCATCTCCAAAATCAATTTGGGGGAAACTGAAATGACCTTGAACAGGCAAAAGGTTACCAGGGAATTTAAAGACTCATAGTTTATCCTACTGAAAATAGGTTTTTAAATCTACATTCCTTTAGTATGGGGAGGCAGGACACACAGCAGTCTTTTTTCAATGATCTGTTTGTATAGCAAATATAGTGGCCTAATCTCATATAGTTAAAAGTATGTGCAGGGAAGACACCCCTGAGAAAAGTCCAGAGCAGCATGTGATATGCACATGTTCACTGAGCAGGCTGTCTGTGCAAGGCACTGTGCTGGGGCTGCTGGGGAGAAGGAGCCTGTGGGCCGTGCCTTGAAGATAGGCAGAGATGGGCAGTAGGAGAGCAGTCTGGGCAGAGGGAAGAATGGAGCAAACTGATGGTGAAGAGGGGGAACAGGTATGAGCGGGGGAATAGCCAGAACGTAAGGCCTGTGCAAGGAATGGGAAGAAGTATGTGTTTTCAGCGAGATGGGCGAGCACGTATGGTAGTGTAAAGGGTTTGAAAGCTTGGAGGGTTCATGAGGGTGCTGTCTGCTGCACATCGTAGAGAACCTCAGAGCAAATGCGCTTAAAAATTATCTAGAGGGGTGCCTGGGTGGCTCAGTTGGTTGAGCCTGAGTCTTGGTTTCAGCCCAGATCATGATCTCACAGTTCATGAGTTTGAGCCCCATGTCAGGCTCTGCGCTAATGGTGAGAGCCCCACCTCTCTCCCTGTCTCTCTGTCATAAAACAAATAAACTTAAATTTTTTTTTAAATAGACAGAAATACCTGTGATGTTTCCAGAAATCCAGAGATAGGATGGGCTCCCCTGCATGCTTCTGGGCCTTTTTCAGCATTGCTTCACGCTAATGCTGTGTTAGTCCGTACTGCAGACTGGGGGCCTTGAACCACAGAACTCGTTCTTCACAGCTCTGGAGGCCAGAATCCCGAGATCAGGGTGCCGGCAGGATAGTTCCTTCCGAGGCCTCTCTCTTTGGCTTGCAGATGGCCATCTTCTCCCTGTGTCTTCACATGGTCTTCTCTCTGCGTGTGTCTGCTTCCGAATCTCTTCTTATAAGGACACCGGTCAGCGACCTCATTTTAACTTAAACCTCTGTACAAATCCTTTCTCCAAATACAGTCACATTCTGAGGAATGGGGGTGGGGAATGGAGGGGGTTAGGACTTCAACAGGTGTATTTTTTTTTAATTTTTTTTTTAACGTTTATTTATTTTTGAGACAGAGAGAGACAGAGCATGAACGGGGGAGGGCCAGAGAGAGAGGGAGGCACAGAATCTGAAACAGGCTCCAGGCTCTGAGCTGTCAGCACAGAGCCTGACGTGGGGCTCGAACTCACAGACCGCAAGATCATGATCTGAGCCGAAGTCGGATGCTTAACCGACTGAGCCACCCAGGCACCCCTCAACAGGTATATTTTGAGGGGATACAATTCAGCCCATAACAAACACCGAGTTCCTTGTAGTGTCAAGGTGGCTTCCTATGACAGCAGGTTATTTGCTGTCCCCCCAGCCCCCTGGTGACTTGGAGAAGAGGGAACCAACAGCCTTCTCCTTGAGCACAGGGCACGAATCCTTCTCTGTCATCTGCCCTCCCTTATCACATGCCTGCCCCTGGACTGACACCACTCACTGGGAAATGCTGTGTGTGCACTACGGATGGGCCACCTTACCCTGGGTGCTATGGGAGGAGGGTGTCTGTGTAAGCTGACTTCTGCAAAGAATGGCACTGGTGAGAGGAGGCACTGTAAGTTACCAGCACAGCCCATCGCTCTCTGCAGAGAGTTCAGATTTCCTCTGGCAGGTGATGGGGTATTGAAGGATTTAAAGAAAATTTTTTTTATGTTTATTTATTTTTGAGACAGAGAGAAACAGAGCATGAGTTGGGGAGAGGCAGAGAGAGGGGGAAACACAGAATCTAAAGCAGGCTCCAGGCTCTGAGCTGTCAGCACAGAGCCCAACGCGGGGCTTGAACCCAGGAACTGTGAGATCACGACCTGAGCCGAAGGCAGACGCTCAACCAGCTGAGCCACCCAGGCGCCCCAAGGATTTTTTAAGCAAGGTCACGGCAGCATGACCTTTCCAGGTGCCCTTTATATTCCCAGCCGTGTACTGGCTGCTTTAAGCAGGCCCCTCGGTTCACCCTTGGGAGAAGCCAATGAGGCTGCCCTGTTAGCAGCATCTGCCAGGTGAGGAAACTGACATGAAGGTGCTAAGAAACTCGACCGGGGTCACGCTGTGGACAGGTGGTGAAGTCAGCAGCCCACCAGGCGTCACCCCAGCTCCAATATCTATGCTCGTTCTATGACGGCAGTGCCACATTTTCAGAAGACAAAGCTGGCTGTGCTGGAGGAGAGGGGGTAAGTTGCCAAGTGGTGGTGCTGCTGACGCTGGAGACCCAGGCCAGGGGTGCTGGAGAAGGAAGATAGAGCAAAGTCACTGACGTAACTGACGGAGGGAGATGGGAGGGCATGAAGCTTCAAGGGGTCTGAAATCCAGGTGTCTGTGGGGTTGGCTCCTTCCAATGGCTGGGGGAAGACTCTGCTCCAGCCCCTGGTGGTTGCTGCTGTCTTTGGTTTCTTTTCGGCTCATAAATGCATCACTCCCATCTTCCACCCTCCTGCAGCCTTCACCCCATGTCTTCCTATCTCCACCTCATCCTCCCTCCCTGTGTGTCTCTGTGTCCAAGTTGCCCCTTTTCATACAGATACCAGTCACACTGGGTTGGGTCCCACTTTAATGATGTCATTGTAACTTGATTACCTCTGTGAAGGCCCTGTTTCCAAATGAGGTCACGTTCTGCGGCCCCCGGGGGTAACACTTCACCAGAACTTAGAGGGGGTGGCGGGGGTGGGGAGACACAATTCACCACAGAGCCCTTTCAGGGAGAAGGAAGAAGGTTCCAATCACTGGAACTCTGGTGATTGTATCTTTCACGTCAGTTTTGCAAGAAGGGGGCTTTCCATCCATTTTGGTGCTGTTGGAATCGAGGTGGTGACAGAAAGGGGCAGGTGAGGAGAAGAGGTAGCTGTGAACAGGGTGGGTACCTATGGGGTACTTCACACGGCGGGGAGGGGAAGGAGGAGGACACAGAGGCTGTGGCAGGTTTACTGGGGCCCAGTGTCTTACATGTGTCATCGCTGAGTCCTGACCACAGCCCTTCTGAGAAATGGGACTGGTTCCGGCTTACTCATAAGGAACTTGGACTTAAGAGAGATTAAAGGAACGTGGCTAAATGGACCCAGCTGACCAAAACGGCAGGGGTGGTGGGATTTGGGCCCCTGAGGATCAGCGTTCCAGTTCTGGGGATGCATCACTGTCCCTGTGAACGGGCTTCTGAAGGCAGGCATTCGCGGAGGCTCCTTACCAGGGTGGTCGTAGCCCTGCATTTCTAGGGAAGAGCGTAAACCCAGGGTAGGGATCTGTTTTGCTTGCGTTTTGATACAGTAACAATAACACTCTTGTTTGGAACTGACGTACAACCCATAAGCACATTTGTTTAGAATCTCAGGCCTTGAAATAGCAACTGTGTAACTCCCTCTGTTCTCAGTGCTTGGCCTCCAGATCTACTGTAGAAGGGGAAAGTACAAACACATGCCTTCCCTCTTTGTGGTTAATCCAGCTATTTGAGATGTACTGTCAGCCAGGGGTCTGTGCCCTGTGCGGCTCCTTCCCCTTTCCCTCTGGCCAGTGGGAGGAGGAAACTGGGAAGCCCCAGTCACTTTGGGTATTCCTGTCTTATCTTTGGGGACCCATTTAAAACAATTTCCCAGATTTTTGAAGGTGGAGGTATCATTAACACGTTGGTAAAAGGCACATATCTTAACTGTATAGGTTAGTGGGTTTCAACTCCTCTTCCACCCATTAAGTACCATTTACATGAAGACAGAGAACATCTCCCTCACCCTGTTCAGTTCCCTCATGCCTGTCCAATCAGCTCACCCCCACAGGCAGCCCCTGGTTTAATTTCCAGTACCCCAGCTTAGCTTTGCCTAGTGCAGAATGTCACAGAAATGCAGCCACACAGTATGCAGGCTTTTGTGTCTGCTGCTCCACCCAGCCCCATCTTTTGAGACTCGTCCCAGCTACCATGTAAACCAATAGTCTCTCCCTTTTGCTGCCACACAGTATCCCATTTTGTTTCTCTCTTCACCAGTCGATGGACCCATGAGTTGTTTCCTGCTTCTGGCTATTATGCATTGACTGCCAAGAACATTCATCCTTTCTGGTCCTTACTACCTTCTAGCTCTAATATTTAAAAGTTGATTGACAGAATCAGAGCAGCTAGAGAGAAATCTTGACTTGTTTATAATCTAGGTAAGTTTCCTTCTTTGTCTTTTCTTTTTATGGGTAGAAGCAGGAGTGACAGGGTGGTGCCTGTGGGAAGGAGGGGCCCCCGACTCTGTGGGGCGGGAATCTCGATACTATTTCCCTGGCCCTAGAGAGTTCTGGCACCACAGCTCCAGTGACTCACTCCTCAGGTTGAGGAGGAGGCCCTAAGGATGGTGGTTGCGACAGACCAGGAATAAGGACAGGCAGGGAGAGGCCACACCTGGACAAGGTACTGCCAGGCAGCTGCTGTCACCAAAGGGTTCTGATGTACACTTGACCCTTGAGCAACACAGATGTGAGCTCCAAGGGTCTACTTATGCATGGATTTCTTTCAAGAAATACAGGGCAGTAAACTTATTTCCTTTCTGATTTTCTTGATAACATTTTCTTTTCCTTGGCTCACTTTATTGTAAGAATATAGTATGTAATACATATATAACACATGTATTAATCAACTGTTTATGTTATCAGTAAGACTTCTGGTCAACCGTAGGCTGTTAGTAAAGTTTTGGAGGAATTAAAAGTTCTATGTGGATTTTCAGCTACATGGGAGGTCAGTGCCCCTAGCTCCCACCTTATTCAAAGGTCAGCTGTAGTTTCCTCCCATCTCTTGTGACACAGAGCCCCGGGCAGCTGCTCCCGTGACACAGAGAACCCCGTGCAGCAGCCAGGCCTTCCTGCCTGTTTTGTAGCTACCTCCCACTGGTGGCAACTTTGCTGACAACCTCCTCTTCCTTTCTTTCTTTAACAAGATGAAGGTCAGGGGCTCCTGGGTGGCTCAGTCAGTTAAGCATCTGACTTTGGCTCAGGTCATGATCTTCCAGTTTGTGGGTTCAAACCCTGTGTCAGGCTCTGTGCTCAGAGCACAGCTCAGAGCCTGGAGCCTGTGACAGCTCAGAGCCTGGAGCCTGCTTCAGATTCTGTGTCTCCCTGTCTCTCTCTGCTCCTCCCCCCACCCCTCAAAAAATGAATATGCTTAAAAAAAAAAAAAAAAAAAAAAAAACAAGAAGAAGCAGATGATAATGACCCAGGTCAGTCTTGTGAGGGCAGAGACCTCAAGGTTTAAAGAACCTTTGGAGAAAACCCCAGACAAAACACATGGTACATCCCCTATCAGCCAGCCCATAGCTGGATGGAAGTGGTGGCAAGGCCCCAGTTTGCAGGGGCCCAAGCAAGGGGAATTCTTCTCTGATGGAAAATCCTGTTTGTTCCCTTCACTGGATTAAGGGCAGAGTTAGGGGAGTATTTTTTTGTTCATGTTTATTTTTTGAGAGTGAGAGAGAGCACACACATGCACACACACACATAAGCAGGGGAGGGGCAGAGGGAGGAGGACATAGGATCCAAAGCAGGCTCTGCATTGACAGCACAGAACCCGACACGGGGCTTGAACTCACAAACCACGAGATCATGACCTGAGCCCAAGTCGGACACAACTGACTGAGCCACCCAGGCACCCCTAGGGGAGTAATTCTCAATAGGAATGAGGGAATTAGAGGAGAGTAGGCCCTCCCAGGCTCTCAGTACCTGTCTGAAAACCTTAAAGGAAGCCATAAAATGTAGGCAGACATTGCACCATTTTTAAACATACGACCATGTGGCATTTTTCACAGGGTTTTCACATTTCTGTTTGCAAATCACTCGGCGTTTTGTCAGGAGGTGTGTTTGTGCCTGTGCACACGTGTCAACCCAAGATGACCTGCATTTTTTTAAAGCTGGTGAAGCAACCAGGGGTGCACTTTTAGTGAATAACCATTTAGAGATTGGAGACCCCAACACGTTCACCATACTGACCCATTCATCATGATGGCTGTTGAAATGACAAAGCCCAAGAAGAAGGTTCTCCCTACATTTAGGCATTTAGTGTTTTGAACAACGTTTTTACACACGAGCAAAGAAGCTTGGTCCCTTTAGGCTTTGTGAAAGCAGTCCCATGATTTGAAAAAAGACGTTTTTTTTTAAATGATTTTCAGCGTGAGCTTTTTCATGGTCTCGCAGCCAGCTCCCCTGCAAACCCTGAGTGGTTGGGAGGAATTCAGTGCGCATCCAGCGGGGATCCGGGCTCTCCTGCGTGCGGGTGCTGTGTGGAGTGGCGGTGGGGAGCCCAGCGTGGAGCTCAGTGCAGAAGACCCAGGTCTGAATCCTGGTGCTGCCTCTTCGCCTCTATGAAAAGCTGGGGGGTTCTTTAGCCTCTGGGAACCCCACTGCCAAGGTGGAGATGACGTTTACTGCATGAGGCTTTGTGGGGATTAAACCAAATGACTGATGTGCTCGCTCTGTCTCAGCAGAGTGTGTATTTTGAGTCCTTCTCTGCGAGAGGCTCACATTGCACTTAGGAGGGCAGTCACGCAGTCGGCTCTGTAATGCACCTTGGAGCTTGCTGCACTGTCCCAGCCATTAACGTTAGACCTTTACAACAAGTATGGAAGGTCACCGGACGTAATTAAGATCAGCCCTGGCAAATGCCAGCGTTTGCAGCCTGTGACCAGCCAGCTGAGCCATGGAGACAGGCGGCTACTCCACTCTCTCTCACTTTGAGAAACCCTCTTCCTTTGGCCCCACCTCATCTCCAGGCTAGTCAACTGTTCCTCATTTAGGTGCATTTCCTAGGTCTCCTTAAATGCTCTGGTTCTCAAAATCTCCTCTCCCTGTTTTCTAAAACATCCAGGGGTGCCTGGGTGGCTCAGTAGGTTAAGCGTCTGACTTCAGCTCAGGTCATGATCTCATGGTTCACAAGTTCGAGCCCTACATTGGGCTCTGTGCTGACAGCTCAGAGCCTGGAGCCTGCTTCAGATTCTGTCTCCCTCTCTCTCTGCCCCTCCCCCACTTGCGCTCTCTCTCTCTCTCTCTCTCTCTCTCTCTCTCTCTCTCTCTCCAAAATAATTAAAAACATTTAAAAACAAAATATCTGTGCAACTCTCCTAGCTAAGAAATGAAAGCAGTTCACACCTAGGTATAAATGACTGATAGGATTAATTCTCTTCCTTTCTGGGTTCATCCACATCTTTAAACCTGTTAATCAATGACTAACCAACAACCTGCAACCCTCATGCTCACCCATGGGCAGGCTGTTTTGAAAGTCTTTACCACCCTCCCTCCCACCCCGTCCCATGAAGAGCCAGGGTCAGGGATTTGGTTGTCTTCCTGTGAAAAAGGCTGAGATCTTTGATCAGGATATGTGTAACAACAGCAGCATCAAGCAAAAGCTAAAAGAAGGTTTGCTTTCAGTTAACATTTTAATTCCATTTAAAATTTGTTTTGGATCAATTTCAGCTCTGTAACATGGTGTGGGAGGCCCCCCGCAGCATTCGCCCCCTGTCTTGTTCCCACCTTTGTTCTAACTCCGTGTTGGGCCCAGGCGTGGGTCTCCTTCCTTCCTCATGCTTCTGCCATCTTCTAGTGCAGCTTTCTGCTCACCCCCAGCCCCATACATGCCCAAGGCTTGGAAGGTTCCCACAAAGAAGTCATGATGAGAAATGGAAACTTAGACCCCCCTGATGCACTGCTCAGGCACCTAATACACATCCACCATCAAGGCCCTTCATTTCTCAGAGTTGTCATTCTTATTCGTGGCCGTTTTCCATTCTTAGACTTTCAACTCTTCAGAGCCAGGACAGTGTTATTCCCCTGGGGTGTGGCACCCCGTAGGTGAGCAGTACATGGTCATTAAACACTGAAGCTGTGCCGTACTCTGCAACACGCAGATGAGCTCCTGGTGGGCCTGAAGGAGAAAGCAAAACTGCTTATGTTGAGGGCCGGCCCTAAGAGCTTGGGGTAACCTGCCTGGAACGTTGTGTGAGGTTGATGGTGAAGGTTGAGGGGCACGGGTGACAATGTGACACAGGAAGGTGCGGTCACTCTTCCTTTATTGTGGGGGATTTTCCTTTCCACCGTTCATTCATGGGCAAGTTGGAGGGGAAAAGATATCTCCCTGCAAGATATAGTCACTCCAGTGGCAAGAGGGTGCCATGCAGAGGGGTCCAGACCTTGCAGATTTTCCTTGGTGTTAGAATCCACAGGACTGATGATACACAGGAAGGAAGTGGTTGCACCACTATACTCTGCTAAGATCTTAATTTGGGGCTCTCTTCAAAGTGATAATGCTGTCTGTGCGTGAGTTACATGGAACACTGGTGAGCCCACATCCCCGTCCCACATCTTGAGTTTGTCATTAGCAGCACTGGAATACAGTGAACAGTTGAAGCTAAGACTTGAAAATACACTAACAAAAATTGTTTTCTTAATGGTGGTAAAATACACATAAAATTTACCATCTTAGCCATTTTTAAGTGTAGAATTCAGCGGCAGTAATGCTCACACTGTTGTACATCCATCATCGCCATGCTTCTCCAGAACTTCATCTTGCCCAACTGAAGCTCCGTCCCCATCTCACTTCTTTGGTGTAGACGACTTTTAAAAGAATGAGAGAGTGTGTGCAGTTTTGTACAGAGTACACGCAACCGGTTGTGGGCTGGTGAGGGGGTGTCCTCCTTCGAGGGAAGCAGGGACGCACAAGGGCAGTTACGTTGCTTTTGGAGGAGGCTGGATTTTACACAGCTGATTGTCTCTTGTGGTGGTTGACCTTTTGCATATTGTTTCCTAAAAGTATTTCATGTTTGTCCATCTGTTATCAGTGACCTTTTATGATCTCTTGCAAAGACAGAGGAAAATAGTTATCATTTTTATTTTCTCTGACCAAAAGGAGGGAAAACAAATCCCTGTGCTTGCTTTCAGTGGCCCTTGAGTCATGTGATTAGCGCCCCGCCTCCCCACACGTGGCTTGCTGGAGTTGACGGGACTCCTTCACTCCAGCCTTAAAATCCAAGAATTGTCATGTTGTAATTCACATTGTGATCAGAGAGTAGTATGTCATGAAGGGCAAACAGAAAACACATGGCCAACATCTCTCGTATGCTGCAGTCCAAAAACACATCCTTTGAAGGGCGAGAGGGTTTCCAAGGTCAAATAAGTTTGGGAAATGCCATGTGGAGATCCCACCCTTCAGGATTCGTGATGCCTGTGAACATAGTCAAGGCTCTGACAGACCCGGCAAATGAGACCCCAGCTGCACTTCGTTTAACTGGATGTCACCACAAATTATGTGACCGTCCATTCCCTTTTTGAAATGAACATTTCCTGGTGCTTTTTCAGGCATGCTGCCTTGAGAAAATGCTTTAAATGCTGACTCAGAGGTGAATGGGTTTTAAAGATGCAGCCACACATGGGAGCACAGTCCAGGGGCAAGGTTTCGTTTATGGACCATTCACTTTATCTCATCGTTTGCTTCCTGTCTGCCTTAGAGAAGGAGTGGGGAGCACCTAATGTGTGGACAAGCTTTGTAAAGGCTGCTCTGTTGAATCAGTGGTTAATGGAGAATAGTTTTTTTTTTCTTAATGTTTATTTTTGAGATGCAAGTGGGGGTGGGGCAGATCCCCAAGCTGACAGCACAGAGCCCGATGTGGGGCTTGAACTCACCAACTGTGAGATCATGACCTGAGCTGAAGCCAGCCGCTTAACTGCCTGAGCCACCTAGGCGCCCCTGTGGTTAATGGAGAATATGAATTTGGATTGTATGAATTGAACCTTTTCAGAGCACGCTTTAGGGCTGGGATGGAATTCAGATGCCCTGGCTTAGCTAAGCCAGGCCAAGTTCATCCAGATAGTGATTGCAGTTAGCACTATAGCAGAAACCCCACGGTTTTCTGAGGCTCACTGGGATCAGAACAGCTGTTTATTGTGTTCACTGGAAGGGGCTCCTCGAGACAAGTTCCCGGGTCCTGTAACTTAATTCTAGCCCATTAGCAGCAGAAGGATGTCCTCTCTGGAGCTAGCCCCTCTAGGCCTGTCATCAGCATTAAATACGATATAATTCTGACCACCTGCAGCATTGGGTGGGCTGAGGACATCCAGAAAAGCCCCATTGGCGGGCCACTGGGAAACCACCTGGAAGCCATGGTCTTATAACTTTGCAGCTATGTTGGCTTGAAAGGGTCCCTTGTAACTCTTTCTCCTCCTGGTGAGATTCAGAACACCTAGCACATTCTCCATTTCCTTCTCCCATACATCTGGCTAGGCCCACGTGGGCTCCTGGGATCTGTCCTCAGGAGAATGAATTCATGGTAGGAAGCAGGGCCCCCAGCGAGATGATTCTGGCTTTGACTTCAGGATGCTTTTGAGTTTTATTTGAGGCAGAGTCTTAGAGAACTGTCTGCCAGTGAACTTGTGCCCAGGGTGTCAGAGGCATCCAAAGTGGAAGGTAAAGGGCCCTTTCCTGGGGCAGGGCAGCCCCCCTACTGCTCCCCGTGCCCGTGGGCTGTGTCTGCATGTTAACACCCTCCCCGCCAGCCCCGGGCATCTGAGGAGACAAAGTGCATAGTCACATTTTGCTGTCACGTTGCCAGTTCGGCACAGTGTTTGTAGAAGATTAATAGTTCAGGGGGGAAAAATATAAACGTGGCTTTGGGTAGAATAGTGTTGTCTGCTGCTTTTTCTCTTTTTGATCAGAGAAATAGTATTTTTACTGAATGACTGTGGAGGTTGGGAAATGGAGCTGTTGCTGCTGATGAGGTCAAAGTGAAGGGCATTGCATCCTGAGATCTGGCGGGGACTTGGAGAGCATGTAGAAACCCTGTGCAGAGCTGTGCCCCTTCTCCTGATGGTCCCTCCCCAGCTGTGAGCACAGCTGTTCCCTCGGGGGGCAGCTTCTTTACTGGCCTCTCCCACCTTCTGTTTTGGCAACTAGCTATGCAGACAGTATATACAGCCAGTAGGATACCCCTTCATTTGGATCCGTTAGGGGTAAGCCTATGTGAGTAACACAGACTCGAAATATCAAAACCCTTTTTGAAAATAGCTTAATTATTCTCACATTCAGGTGTTACTTATCAACAGACATCAGCCCCCAAGGAGCTGCTTAAATGACAGAATTAATGAGTGATCCTCACCTTGTACCAGTGCCTACGCGAGGCACATTCTTTATGTTATTGACTCAGAACAAACCTGCAGTGTAGGTTTTGTGACTGCCCTATCATAGATGTTGAAACTCAAGCCACTAGAGATGAAATTACTTCCCATGGTCACACGACTATCTGGGGCAACAAGAGAATCAAAACTCAGGTGCATCTGATGCAGAATCTGTGCCTCCCAGACACGACACCACCTCCCAACAGTCACATCCGGACCCTGGGCTCAGCCCTCATGTTGGGTTAGGTTTCATTCTTCCAGTGTTCTTGTTCCTCCTATGATGCTCTTCCTCGGGGGTGATGACAAACAGCTCAGCCCAAGTGCAATGAAGACAAAATTGGTAAAAATTCAACGACTTGTGCTGTCCTCTAGTTAGACCATTTGTTGTGTGCAGTAACGTGGGCCAGGGCACAGGCCAGGTGCAGCCTGCGGGCTCTGTGCACGTTGTCCTCAGCAGGTCCTTGTTGGCTGTCTTCATGGAAAAGGTGGTACCGCTTTCCAGTCCGAGTCAGACAAAGCAAAAACATCCTTGTTCAAAGAGACCTTTTCACCTAATATTCACGCCCTTTCAAGATGCATAGACCAGAGTTGAAACAGAAGAAAAGCTGGGTTAGCTTCTCAACTACTCTGGTTCGTACTATATTATAAAAAAGATAGCCATTCGACAGGAAGCCCAAAATTTGGTCTCCATTAAAATGCTGACCTTGACTTTTCCCAGCACTTTGGTGCTAAAATTTTTCTATGAATACTAAAGATACTGTGATATTCTTATTTTTAACAGTTACCATTTATGAAACACCTGCTATTCACAGGCACTTTCTAAGTTGCTTTGGTTCCGTCACTGTAACAACAAAATAACACCAAAGCCTGTCCTACTTCCACTATAATGCTTTGCTTCTGTGTCCACGAAGTGTTGCATACCCAGCAACACCAAAGCTGTATAACCTATGACAATTGGGGCTCCTGAGTGGCTCAGTCGATTAAGCATTTGTCTCAGGTCTGATCTCACCGTTTGAGTTTGAGCCCTGCATCAGGCTCTGTGCTGACAGCTCAGAGCCTGGAGGCCGCTTCAGATTCTGTGTCTCCCTCTCTCTCTGACCCTCCCCCACTCGCACTCTGTCTCTCTCTCTCTCTCTTTCTCTCAAAAATAATAAACATTAGGGGCGCCTGGGTGGCGCAGTCTGTTAAGCGTCCGACTTCAGCCAGGTCACGATCTCGCGGTCCATGAGTTCGAGCCCCGCGTCAGGCTCTGGGCTGATGGCTCAGAGCCTGGAGCCTGTTTCCGATTCTGTGTCTCCCTCTCTCTCTGCCCCTCCCCCGTTCATGCTCTGTCTCTCTCTGTCCCCCCCCCCCAAAATAAATAAATAAATAAATAAACGTTGGAAAAAAAATTAAAAAAAATAATAAACATTAAAAAAAAATTTATAACCTATGTAATACAAACCAGGGAGTTGTTTTTATTTGCATGAACTAGAACTGTTTCTTTGAGTTTATTGGGGGAAAGGATAGTAGTTTTCATCAGACATGGATTTCTTATCTTCTCTTAAAGATCCATTTGACCTCAGACTAGTTGCTTCACGTCTCTTAGCCTTGGTTTCTTCATCTGTAAAATGGGCACACTGATAAGGATACCTGTGTTGTAGGATCGTTGTGATATCTGAATGAGAGAGGCTGGTCACAGCAGCTTGCAGAGTGCTAGACTATGGTAGTTAACAAATGTTAGTTCCTTTCTTCTTAAAACAATGCCTAATTTAGAATAGATATTTATTCTATTAGAGAGTTCTTTATTGTTTTAAGAAAAATTTCTCATATATTGAATATTCTATTGGTTTTTGTAATAAAACTAGAATTATCTTTCCCTGGAGGTAAGTTGCTAATAGTGGAAAGGTAAGCGGAAACATTTAAAACTATATTGCCTATATAAATTTTGTATAATAATTATGTATTAATTATTTAAATTAAATTACATTTGAAGAACTACAGTCACGGTGGGGGGAAGAGTAGAAGATGCATGGTTCAGTGAATACAAGCAAATACAAAGAAATTCTGGGAGTGGGAGCTCCTGGGTGAGGATGCAGCTTTGCATATCCCCCCTTCCAGACATTAGCTTAGAGATTAGGGTTATAGAAATAAGACATGGTCCCTTTCTTGCAGGGACTCACAGTTTAGTTCTGGGGTTGGCAAGCTTTAACTGCGAAGGGCCAAATAATAAATATTTTCAGCTTTGCAGGCTTTATGGTCTCTATTGGGTTATACCTAGCCCTGCATAAGCAGTGGAAATGCCTAAGCAGTCAGAGACAATATGTAAATGAATGAGTATGGCTGTGTTCCAATGAAACTTTATTTACAAGTCAAGTGGCAGCACAGTACTTGGCCTGCAGGCTGTAGTTTGCTGATCCCTGAGCTAGTAAAGAAAAACTTGTAAACAATAGGTGATTACAATATGCATGTTACATAGTCTGCATGTTTGTCATGATACAGGATGTCATAGAATAGGGAGAAGGGGTCTCTGATCCAGTACAGGAACAAGAGACACCCTCAATTGAGTTTATTGAACTTGATCTATGGAAATGTGTTCATTTGAATCTTTGTAATTTTGTACCCCTCTCCCTGTTCATTTAATTGTGTGCTTACAAAGATAATGCATGCTCATTGAAAGAAAACAATGCAAGCAGTACAGAAAGTCAGCACACTACAATGCACTGGTGATATACAATGTCATTGTATATCATTGGCTGAAATGAGTTTTGTCCTTCAGATGGGCATTGAGCCCAAAAAATTGGGGTGTATGTGGATATTGTGGGGCAGGTGCAGAAGAGCAATGCAGGCGAGGACCACGAGGCTTTTGGGGACCTGGCAGGTGCTTTGGTGTGGCTGGATCATGCCAGGGGTTGGCAGGCAGATGGGGCAGGCATGTGAATTGGAGGGGAGGGGCAGCTCAGGTCATACAGAGAACTTAACAGGGCTGTGTTAAGTCAGGCAGTAGGATGGGATTGAGGCATTTGTTTTCAGCAAATGAAAGATGATTTTCCTTCTGCCTCTGAATTCTTCTATGATTGATCACCTGGCTCATCAAATTCTTCTCATTCCAAAGGTTCCCTGATCCAACTGTCAAAAGTTTCCCATACTTGGCTCCTTCCAGAATTAGTGGAGCTATTTTAAATGTTAATGTTACAGTCCAGTTTTGCTCAGGCATTGTGTCATACTAAAAGATATCCTCTAGTAACATATGAAGCAACTTTTTAATTTTTCAAGTTAAAAGTCTTCCAGTTACTTAAATATGAATTAGTGTGCTAAGGAGCCTGTGTGTTGATTTCACTCAGGGCATTAATAGTTCCTCCTGTTTAACGCCTAGGACTGTAGAGGTTTTTCTTTCTTTCTTTCTGGCTTTGCAATAGGCCTCTTTAATTTAGAGGGCTTACTCTTAATTTCCCTTTATAAGGGTAGCTGGTGAGGGCCATTAGTAAAATACGCATTTTGGAATTTGGAAAGACTCTCCAAGGTTTTGGTTGGTAGAAGGGCATTACTTATTTATAATCTCATTGCCTTGTGGGATATAGATACAGTTTCCCCAAATGCCAAAGGGGGCATTAAACCAAATGAATAAGAATATTCAGTAATATAGGGGCGCCTGGGTGGCGCAGTCGGTTAAGCGTCCGACTTCAGCCAGGTCACGATCTCGCGGTCCGTGAGTTCGAGCCCCGCGTCAGGCTCTGGGCTGATGGCTCAGAGCCTGGAGCCTGTTTCCGATTCTGTGTCTCCCTCTCTCTCTGCCCCTCCCCCGTTCATGCTCTGTCTCTCTCTGTCCCAAAAATAAAAGCCGTTGAAAAAAATTTAAAAAAAAAAAAAAAAGAATATTCAGTAATATAAACCTCTGCTGAGAACAATACATGTCTTTATTTCCTTTAAGAAAAAGTAAAGGAAAATCAGTGTCTCCCATAGATGATCCTACATTGACTAGTAAGGGCCTGTTCAGGTGGTTATTTTTCTGTTTACTTTTAAAATTCTCTTCGATCACAGTTTTGTATTTCTAGCCCTTTAAAAAATGGTCAAATTCAGGAAGAACCAGGGACGCCCCCAGTATCAATAACTAAAGCATTGCAGTTTTCATTTCTCTTCCTGGGAACGTGACAGCAGGAAGTGGCAGGCAGTAAGAGTTGTCATTGGAAAAAGAAATGAAGAAACGAGATAGAGATCCCTGCATGAGGGTTAGAATGAATCCAAAATTACTACATTAATCAGAAATGGGGCTGTGTGAACTTTAAGAAACATAATCAACTTTAATGCCTTGGTTCTGGATTGGGTGTCCTGCAAATGATTGGGAATGAAGGATTTCTGGTCGAAGTGTGTCTTATATCTAGCATGAACGGGCTTGCAATAGATTTTTGGTGCAACTGTTCCCTTCGACATGTCTTGGTTTTTTGGCAGTAAGTTAAGAAAAAAAAAAGAAAGTTAAAGAGCAATTTCAGTAGCAATTAATGAAAGACAGAGGAACAAAACTAAAAAAAAAAAAAAAAAAAAAAAAAAATCCCCCCAGAGTACCTGGCAAGGGTGTTTATTATGTCATATAAGGAAGCTTGCAAGGATGCCAACTTTAATTGTCAGTTTTGTTGGCTACTGTTGGCAGTGAATCTCCTAGAATTGGAGGGTGAGCTTAGAGGCAAAAAGCAGAGAGCAATTTGGGGTTTTCAGGACATGCAGTATATTTTGAATTTTGATGAAGTCTTTTAGGGAAAAAAAAATCCATGTACTGCTAGACTAAAAAATTATTTAAAAACACAGGGTAGAAGAGGCTGCCTAAATGTCGAGGAGCTGATTGTAGCTAATGTGCTTTGTCAGATTGCTCACGTAGAGTGTGTGCGTCCATGACTGATCTTGCAGGTGGATGGGTGTGTGCGCACTTGCCCATTTCTATGGTCTCCAATTAAGAAATGTGGAAATGGCAAATCCATGGTCTATAAACCAGTGGTTCATGAGAAGCTGCTGGAATACTACTTTAGGGAGAAAAACGGTGGCAGAAGAATGCTGACCTTATATCTCTCTAAATTCCTACAGCTCAGTTAGGAGTTTTATTTTATTTAAGCTTTTGAAATTTTAAGTGGCATTATCCCTTTTGTAGTGCTGAACAGAAATGTTTCCTTTTATCTCAACAGACTGTCCTCAGCTTTAGAACAGACGACTTGCAGAGTGATGGGTGAAAGCATGTGGCTTCTAATGGAGCGAGCTCATCACTACAAGAGATGAGCTTGGGGAAAATTTTCTTTTTCCCATTTGTAAGAAATATGCCTTTGCTTTAGTCAATGAGCATTAACATAAGCAATCTTTGGGCCCTGAAGATCTGGTTTTAAGTCAGTTTCCACACCAGCTTCCTCTAGGCTTGAGTTTTTAAATTGTGTTAAAATGCACATCCCTGAAAAGGTGGCAAGGTTTTTGAGTGTTATTTTTAATTTTTAATGATTTTTGTCTTACCCTCACCACCACCATTTCTGCCTACCATTGTGGGAGTGTACATTATATTTGCTGTATTTTTTCTGTCATTATAAGGTTCATAGATTCATTGTAGAAAGTTTGAGAAAGTCAAGGAAAGAATAAAATCAAAAATAAAGCTCAGTCTTAATTCAGCCCTCCAGAGATAATCACTTTAATAGTTTGGAATACCTTCTAATAATTTTCCCTACATACTTAAATATCTCTTCTATTCACTGGGTTCTTTTTTATTCTGAGTTTTTTTCATACCATTACATCATGAGCATTTTTCTCAATCATTAGTTTTCAAAGGCAAATTTTGTTTTAATGGGTGTTTTGAATTTTATTTATTTTGAGAGAGAGAGCGAGAGCGCATGCATACATGAGTTGGAGAGAGGCAGAGAGGGAGAGAGACAATCCCAAGCAGGCTGCGCTGTCAGTACAGAGCCCATCGCAGGGCTGATCTCACCATGAGGTCATGACCTGAGCTGAAATCAAGAGTCAGAAGCTTAACTGACTGAGCCACCCAGGTACCCCAAGGCAGATTTTGTTTTAATGGACACATGGTGTTACATTAGTTTCAGGAGTCCAACATAGTGACTCAACAAGTCTCTACATTATGCAGTACTCATCACTGTAAGTATGTTACCATCTGTCATCATACAACATTATTACAATATTTATTGGCTGTATTCCTTATGCTATACATTTCATCCAGGTGAAACTTTCTACCTGGAAGTTTGTACCTCTTAATCCCCTTTACTTATTTCACCCATCCCCTACCCCATCCCCTCTGGCAACCACCAGTGTTTTCTCCGTATTTATGAGTCTGTTTTTGTTTGTTCACTTATTTAATTTTTTATATTCCACATGTAAGTGCAATTATATGATATTTGTCTGACTTATTTCAGATGGCCCTCTGTGTCCATCTATGTCATCACAAATGGCAAGATCTCATTCTTTTTTTATAGCTGAGTAATATTTCATTGTATATATCAGAAGCAAAATTTTAATGACTGTATAGTATTGAACATTTAGTCAAGTTCCCATTTTTTATTTTTATAGGTTAACAATCAGTGAACATCATTGCACTGAGACCTCTGTGGGTATCTCTGATAATTTCCTTGGGAAAAATTTCCAAGAAAGGGAATTACTGGGGTAGAGTGCACACTGTTTAAAGTAACGTGATGTGTATTGTTAAACTGCCTTCTGGAAACAGGGTCTAGTTTACATTCCTAGCACAGATTTGCACCTTGGTGTTTCTCCTACATCTTTAAGAAATTTAAAAAAAATCTTTTTTTTTTTTTTGGAATCAAAGTGTTGTGCTTTGATTTTCATTAGAGGAATTGAGTATTTTTCAAATGTTTTTTAACCATTTGTTTCATATTTTGTTAATTGAGTGCTTGACCCATTTCTAGTTGGAGTATTAGTCTATATTGTTATGTAAATGCTTATTAAATATTAAGGATATTAACTCTTTGTATATTGTAAAATACACTTTTCCCTCTACCCTCCTAGGTTCTGTGGCTGGGGTCCTGGAAATTAGACTGGCAAAAGGTCGATGAACAAGAGAAAAACAGAGTTTATGAACGTATGCAGTGTGAAAACACACAGGAGAAACTCAGTAACTCAAAGGGGTGTTAGAATCTGAGCTTATACAAATTCTGAACAAAGTACAGTAAATTTTTAGAGAAGTGACAAGACAAAGGAAAAGGGGGTTTGGCTGTCAGGGGAGGCAAACCTGGGAAGATAAATATGTGGGGAAACTCATGGAAGATAAGGTTCCCTGTAGTGAGTTTTGTTTGCAGACCCATTTCTGTGCAGACTTTCTGTCTTGTTCATGGCCATAAAACTTCCCAGGAGAGGGGATTTATAGCAGTCCTCATTTCTCAGAAGTTTCTGCTTTTAGTCAGATAAAAGAAACCGTGAGAAGGCTTCTTTTTGTATATGTTGACTCTCATTTGCCTTCAGCTCAAAATAATCTTTATGCCAACATGGCATATTTTGGAACGGCATACTCTGATCCCCTAATATATTTGAAAAATTTAGATCTTTATAATTTTGTTTATGGTATTTTTAACCCATGGAAGTTTCAAATAATAAATAAGCAATAATTTACATAATTTAAATCATAGTAAATAAATGAATAGTAATTAAGTCATAAGGGTTAAAGTGTTATAAAATCTGTCAGTTCTTTCCTTAGGTACTTTTTTTTTTTCTCCCTTAATTTTTAGAGATTTCATCTCCATTTCAAAACTGAAGAAGTAATCTGTTTTCTTCCAATATTTTCATGTTCTTGTTTTACATTTACTTTATCATAGGATTTATTATTACCGAAAGTAAGATTGCTTTTCTTATCTCCCATTGATTTTGCATCTTCTTTAGAAATTTCATTAGTTTCCTTGATGAATATTTTTCTACTCTGGCAAGTCAAGCAATTAGATGATTCCTTTGAAAATAATGCAAATTTTATTTCTTTTCTTTTAGCTTATCCTTAAAATATATAGATAGAAAACAGTCTGCCAGATTTTCCACAACCTCTGCCTTTTTTTTTTTTTTTTTTTAAACAGAACATGTGCAGCTAAAATTGAGAACACTTTTTAGGGTCAGCTGTCTCACCATTTAGTCATGGCTGGCAAGCATCATGAGGCATCTCCATAGAATGTCCCTGGTTTGGGAACAATGGCAAAGAAAGCAAGCCTAAGATTACGAAACGGGGCCATGACTTTAACGCTTTTATGGTCGTGTTAAACCTGCTGATGAAGTGTTAACATGCTTAATTAGAGGATTGTTTTCATTGTTCTGTAGGGAATGGATTTGAGGGAGGCCAGAGTTAATGCATGGAGACGCTTGTATTAGTTCAGGAAGGGAGGATGGTGACATGGCCCACATCCTGTCCTCACCCTGCCAACTCGTCCCAATGAAGTTTAATCAGGTTCTTTGGTTCAATTTGCAGATAACAGAAACCACTCCAGGTGTTTAGGGAGTAGGGATCGAATACAGGGAAACAGTGCTCACTAAATTGCAGGAGCAGCTGTAGGCTGGGCCTCCAGAAGGTTTCCTAGAACAGCTCCCTAGAACTGGCCCGCCCAGTGAGGAGGCTAAAGAATCAGGAGGTCACTGTCCAACTGCTGGCTCACGATTACACCTGAGCCACCTCCAGATGGAGCACTGCTAGATCTGAACAGCAGAATGGATGGCCCACTTACCCCCACTGCACACTCTTCCTAATGCAAGTGATCCCCCAAATTAGGTCTGGGTTGTGTACTGGAAGTTATTTTAGGGTGTGCAGCTGATTGACAGAACCTAAATCACCGCCGAAACCTTAGCTGGAAGGGAGTCCGGAAGTGGTTTGTTTTTAGCCTCCCAGCTCACATTGCAGAAACACACACCAGAATGATGAGTGCATCCCCACCAAGTCCAGGTCAGTCAGGTTGCCCGTAGTGTGTGGAGTGTGGGGGATGGGGGCAGGATATGTTTGAAAGGGAGAATCCTCTGGATTCTGTGATTGTGTTGGTGGCATGCAAAGGGTGTAGAGACTAATGTCAGGGACAAAGTGCATTTTAGATTCTTTTTAAAAGTCTATTTGTTTATTTTGAGAGACAGAGAGAGAGAGAGAGAGAGAGAGATTGAATCCCAAGCAGGCTCTCTGTAGCATCAGTGCAGAGCCCGACACAGGGCTCGAACTCATGGAACCATGAGATCATGACCTGAGCTGAAAACCAAGAGCCAGACACTCAACCGACTGAGCCACCCAGATACTACATACATTTTAGATTTTTAAAAGTGTCTTAGTCCTTGCTTAGCAAAATGACTAATTGCTCTATTTTATCAAGAGTTGGTGTGAACATATTTCAAGAGAAAGGTGATCTCAAAGCTTCCTCGTGCTTCTGAAATTCTTTTGGAGATATTACTGTGTCTGAACACATTTTGTCTTCCAGTTACTTTTGTCCATCCTAGAAGCAGAAGTCAAAGGAAGGGATGCCATCTCCATGGATTCCCTCAGCCCCACCCTACCCAGCTTCTGGAATGTGCCCCAGGGGTGGTGTTACAGACAGATCCCCAGGCATGAGACACCTTATCTTGGGGAGTCTGGAGGCAGTTTGCTTATTGTCTCAGAGAAGTTGTCTAGTCTTGTGCCTAATTGAGGGGGTCAGGGCACCCTCTGGGTTCCCTGACCCCCTACCCCAAGCTGAGAACAACCATGCTGGCCGACACTTCTAGGCAGGCTTTCTTTCCTTACTGGCCGTGGAAGCAGTTCTGTCTCTCTCAACTGTGTTTTCTTTCATTCCAGCATTGTTAATTGATACAAGTTGTGTTAGGTAACCATGGAAAGTCTTATTAGGTAGCAACTAAATGGGGTTGTGGCTGCCTTCGGCTGGGTACCATTATTGCTCAGGTGGCTGAGCTCTCAACAGTATTGGCATTATCCCCGTCTCCCTGAATGTTTTCATTAAAATCTCTTTTGTCTCCTGGCCATCTAATGTAAGCATAATGTACTCTTTTGCGTCACTTAGCCTCAAATAAACTCATCAATGGGAAGTTTGGGTGGAGACATAAGCCAGTGATTCTTTGCCATAGAGCCAGCAGCTGGTGCCCTCCTCCTCAGCAGCAGCCTGGGACCAGGAGGCTCTCCTGCCAAGAATGTGCCATGCTGAGGTGCAGGACAATCTGACGTGATTGGGACATTAATGATTACAGGTGTTGTAGGCACCTCCTCTTCAGATTGGCCAGGTGTGCTTATAGATGTAGCTCTTAGTCTTATAATCAATTGCTCTGTGGGCAGGATCTGTGCTGGGCAGAGAGGAGAGAAAACAATTCAGAAATGGTTTCAGAATATATAAACCTAGCCAGAGAAACCGAATATACACACACAGTTATGATGCCATAACTCACATTATAAAGCAGAACCTGTATTTCTGAAGATGGGTTGCACCTTGAAAGGTGTTTATTATTAAAATATATATTTACTCCAGGGGTACCTGGGTGGCTCAGTCAGTTAAATGTCCGACTTTGCTCAGGTCATGATCTCACAGTTCGTAAGTTCGAGCCCCATGGCCAGCTCTGCCCTGACAGCTCAGAGCCTGGAGCCTGCTTCAAATTCTGTGTCTCCCTCTCTCTCTGCCCCTCCCCTGCTTGTGCGCTCTTTCTCTCAAAAATAAATAATAAAACGTTAAAAAAAATTTTTAATATATTTATTCCTGGAAACAATATATACATGAATATTGGTTTTCCAGATTTGCCTCCAAAAAGCCCACTTAAATCTAGTTTTACATTCCTTCATTTGCAGTACAAGATAATAGACAATACTGTCGTATGTGTTTCATGCAGTTTTTGGCTGCATCCTGCCTTTGGTGAGTTGATTAAACCCCAGCCTTGGACTTCGAAGCTCATTCACCAACCTCAAAATGACAGGGAAATGGCAGGACAGGGCTGGCCTCTGGTTCTCAGACTTAAGCAGGCATCAGAATTGCCTGGAAGGCTTCTAAACTACATTCCTGTGATTCACTCCCGGAGTTCTCATTCAATGGGTCTGGGGTGGGGCCCAAGAATTTGTATTTCCAACATGTTCCCAGGTGATGCTGAGGTTGCTGGTTGCTGGAGCACAGTTTGAAGACCACTGGAGTAGACACAGGAGGAAATTTACTCCCTAACGTATCTCAATTCTCGATGATGAGATTCTGTGCAAGCAGCAGTGCCCCGCTCCCAAACACCTGAATAAATCCCGACAAGAACCAAGCACAAACCATCCTTTGTTGACAAGGCCTGTGTGGTCTGTGCTTGCATTCCCTTTCTTCCTGAGCCTGGCATTGGACATCACTCTGCAAACAGATGGGGTAGAAGAGAAATTTATTCTCTCCATGGTCTCTGGAATTCGAACATGCCTTGGGGACATCAGGGAACAAATGTGTGTCCCAAGGAGTCATGGAACAGTGTGACAGCCTTCCTCCTTTGTCTAGGCCCAGTGCTCTACTCTGCAATGGCAGGTGCAGAAGCTTGGCTTTTCCCAAAGTCTGTTGAAGTCGAGACCCACAGCTAAGAGTTCCCAGGGAGGCACCCTCAGGCTTTCCAGAAGTTTGGAAACGGGGGACAGGACCAGAGCTTGCCATCTGGGTCTCAAGATGGACAGAAATGGGGGCAGTGGGAGGTACTGAGTAAGACACAGCTAAGATCAGGTTTCACCCCAACGAATTCCCATTTCTGCTTCCAGAACTTCTGACATGTCCAGCTCCCCTGCCTTTTGTGCATCTCTCCATCTCCACTCACCTGAAGTTCTTTAGCCACTTCTTTGTGCCAGAAGGAGGACATCAATGGGGTGATGTGGGGTGGGGGCCGCAGCCTTCATAGCGTCACCAGCGGAGATCCTGCCGGTTTGCTCCTGTGGCCCAGATATCTGTGGATTTGAATGCTGTGCCCTCCTCACATGTCTTCCACTTGGACACACATCACCTCCAGGGAACAAACATGGTTTTCTCTTCTGATTTTGCAAAAGGACAACAAAAACTTTGGAGACTTGTTTTATTTTTTATTAAATAATAAAATGGAATTGTAAAAAGCGTCTAAATGCTGTATTTACCAATTGATTGGCTTTCTCTCTCTTCTCTAAGCAGATAGCCTCAGAATGGAATAAGGGAAAGCATAGGGACACTTATAAGGCAAAAAGTGAGAATGTTTTGTTAGTTGATATTTCAACATTAACTATTAAATATTTTTCAGACTGCTTATAAAGCACAGGGGAGGTTTGGAGGATGGAAACACAGAAGTTGCCTTTAATTTTCTCATGTTGTGATACCTCTTGCAAAAAGTTGACAGGGCCTTCCCTCCCTGCACATGTAACAGCTCTGTGGGTGAGAAGGGGTGTTGGTGCCCAGCCTCCTAGCTGCTTCCTCTCCCTCAGGTTATGTCCCCAAGTAGCTGGCACAGAAGAGCATGTGCCCCCACATTTCATGGGGTGCTCCCTGCAGACTTTTATGGTCTGTCCTGGACTAAAACATTACACTGCCTTTTGTGGGCAAATTCTATTTCTCATTGTTGGATTTTCAAACACATGGAAGGGAGTCTTCATGGGATGTGTGACTTGGTGCTCCAAATGGTGTCATGATCCTTACTGTAGTTGTTATATTGCCCTTATGATTAACTACAACTGGCATCTGTGTATGTTTCTCTCTGATTTATTTTCTATTTGCCCCTCTCTAGTGGGATCTTGTGTGTGATAATGCCTGGAAGGTCCATATCGCTAAGTTCTCCTTACTGGTTGGATTAATCTTTGGCTACCTAATAACTGGATGCATTGCTGACTGGTGAGTACCAACATGCCGTGTGCACGAACCTTTGGAAGCCACAGCAAGCCTTTGCTGGCTAAAGAAGAATGGTCAGTGTTAGCTTACTGTAACTAGGTTTTTTCTCTGCCCTGGTGTTGGTGCTGGTGCAGAGGGCTGAAGCCATCACCTGGAGAATCCAGAACCAAAAGGATTGGCCAGTGCATACAACAGACCCTTTTGAAGTGAGAATTTAAAGTCATTGCAATTTGCTAGCTGCTAAGTCTAGCAAAACCTGCATGCAACTTGCAGCCCCATCTGCTCCTGATGTTTATTGTTGCGTTGGGAAGAGTTTGAGGGCATAGGTTCAGGGCTCTATGGGCTGGGCTCTGAGGAGGTAGGTGTATGAGATGCATCAAAAAATGGGGAGAGGAGGAGCTAGAAAGTCCACCCACATGATTTGAATGGGTAGGCTGATGACATTTCCAAATACCATGCAGATTTCAGAGAGGCACAGTCCTTTACAGTTGGCTTGGCCAGGAGACACCTCTGCAGGGTCCATGGGGAAGGTGGATCTTGTAAGGTAGACAGCATTTGGATAATGGATGGATATTTGCAGGTGGAGGAAGGGTGGTGACCAGAGGTGAGAATGAATATGCTTTACTTGGGTGGGTAAGGAGTTCTTAGTGCCTGGAGCAAAGTGTGTGGTTCATGATAAAGTGAGAAGGTTAGAAAGATGGAGAGGAGTAGTGAAGAGAATTATAATGATGATGATAATGATGATGATAGCAACAATATTAGCAGCTAACACTTACTGATTATTGTTGCCAGGCACTGTGCTAAATATTTCTATGCATTAAAATATCCCATCCTCAGAGCACCCCTGTTAGGTAGATACTACTTATCATCTTTGTTTTATAGTAGAAAAACAGAAGCACAGAAGTCTAAGTAAAATCCCAGGTTTACTCAGCTTTTCAAGCTGGATTTGAACGAAAGCCCAGTGGCTCCAGAGCCTGCCTCTTCACAAGCATGCTACAGCACTTTTATTTAAGGCACCATGTGGTCACAAGGACAGCAGCGAGCACACATCTGAGCAGCATTGCCCAATGGTGACGGGGTTGTCCAGTAATGGGACTGCTCTAGGAGAGAGGTGTGGGGTAGCTGTTCTCCCACTCTTGACATTGTTTTGTTTTTAAAGGGACTTTTTGTGAATAGGGACTTCTTGGACCCAGTGATGTAATAAGGGCTAAGAGTGATATGGAGCAAACTCCTGACATCGTGGCTTTGCTCTGCACTGTTCCTGTACCCTGGTTAGCTGACACAGCTGGTTGAGGCCGTCCAGCAAGAGGCTGGAGGGGGGCAGGGGAGCAATAGAGCAGCAGGTGGGGCCCAGAGGGGTTCCAAAAGCACTTTCAAGTTCTGGAAATTTCTTTCCAAAAGCAAACGTCTATTTGGGAGTTCCTTGCATTCACAGGTAATGTGACTTCCTGTGTGTTCAGAATTTGCTTAATCAGCATTTGTAAATGCTTCTTAAGGACAAGTTCCCTGGGAACGGTAACAGAGAAGCTGTCAGTGACCTCTGAAAACCTATACTACAGCCCCCTTGAGGGTTTTTTTTTTTTTTTTTTTGACATGGTCATGGGGAGGAGTGGGGAAGTGGGAGGAGCATAGGGTTTTTTCCACCAAATACTTGAGCGTATAGCGTATAGGTTTTCAGAGTAAACTGTTACTAATTTGGAACATACTGTAATCCCAGTATTTTCACCACAAGGACTTTTGTTTCCCAGTGATCTGCGTTGAAATAGATGAGGAAGATATACTAATATAATCCATGTCACTTCTTTCTAAAAACTGCAGAGTTGGCTGAGGTTTGAGTGTCCTTATTCAATTATATAATGGGAAAGTAAACATGGACTTCTATTAATGGATCAGTCTGTAATGGCTTCAACTGTTTAGAAGTTGTTTTTGTGATTTCTTACCTCTGGCACATACCTGCTGTTTGGCGTCCCTGATCACACACCAGGCCTGGGGACAAAAGGCAGAGGAGTTTGGAGGTCTCCTTTTGCAAATAGCCAGAGCCTCATGCTGCAAAGCCACGTCTCTTGGCGGTTGCTTTTCCAAAGTCTGGGGTGAGTGGGCGAGGGGTGCCCGGAGAGCCAGGCCAGGCTGCTTTGTGCTGTGGTTCTTGAACATCTTGAGAGGGCCTCAGTTCCAGCTTGAAAGTTTGGTGTTTTCCACCCTGTATTTATTATAATTTATTTTTGGCCTTTGACTCCCTGCTAGAGCCTTGCTGAAAGGAAATAAGCACATTTAGAGGGAACTTCAAACTTCACAGCTGCTAGCACCCGTTTCATGGCTACATAGGGAAGTTGACCAAGTCCTAGGTTAAGCTTTCTAAGACTGAAGTCAGCATATAATGAAATTCAGGAATACACTTTTTTTTTAAAAGTCATCTCTACACCCAATGTGGGACTTGAACTTACAACCCTGAGATCAAGAGTCAAATGCTTTATTGGCTGAGCCAGCCAGACACCCCAGTACACCTTTTTCTTTAAAAAGGTATCATTTTCCACACAAATCTTGTTTGGGGATATACACTATATACTGTCCTATAATGTGTTAGTTGAGATGTTTGAAAGGGAATAGCCCAGTCTCTGTTCTTGCTAGATGAGCTCCCTTCCTTCCGTGGTTGGTTCTGTTGCTGGATATTGAGCACACTTCCCTCCACGAGCCCTCTACATAGTCTCCAACTGGCACTGGGCCCTGGGTCCTGGGCCCTGGCCTTTCTAGACTGCACCAGAGGACCCCTTGCCCTCTAGCTCCTGGCTGAACCTGGCCATGGGGAGAGAGTACCAGCTAGAGGTCTGAAGGAGAGATGATAGTGAGGCGGGATGTTTTTGTCCCCAGCTGGGTCTCTGCAGGGCTATCAGAGGCTAGCTGCCTCCCATTAGGAGCCCCTCCACATGGCACCTCTCTCTCTGGGTTCCCAGACCATCTTCCCTCTTATCCCCCTTCTGCTAGCAGACCCAAATTTCTCTTACAGCCTGCCCAGCCTTTTGCAAATAATCCCTTTATTAAAATCTCCTCAACTCATTTTGAGTGGGGCATCTGTTCCCTATTGAGAGCCTGTATTACTTCTCAATGGCTGCTGTGACGAATTACCATGCACTTGGTGGCTTCAATTAATGAACTCACAGGTCTGCAGTTCATGGAAGGCTAAATTCTAGGTGCCGACAGAGTTGCATTTCTTTCTGGAGGCCCCAGGAAAGTAATCCTTTCCTGTGCTTTTTCCAGCTTCCAGAAACTGCCCACATTTCTTGGCTTGTGGCCCCTTTTCTAACCTCAAAGCCAGCAATGGCAATCAGGTCCTGTTCACGCTAATATCTCTCTGGCTCCCTACCGCCAGAAGAGGGTCTCCATGTACTTAGACTGGATCCACCTGAACGAATCACCACCTCGTCTCAGGGTCTTTAATCGTATTTGCATCTGCAGAGCACTTTTGCCATGAAAGGTAGCATATTCACATGTTCTGAGGAGTAGGACGGGGACATCCTTGAGGGTCACTCTTCTGCCCTCCTTTAGGTCCCCCCTCTACATTACAGACTTAGAAGTGTAGTTTTGTCAGACATCTCTGAGCGGGATCCTCCTCTGGATGGAGCCAGTTCACACTAAGACTCCAGCGATTGTAACAGTTGTTGAACGCTTACTGAATCACATATCCCCACCTGACAGTAGCCCCCTTAGGTCAGCAGTAACTGGTCCCTCCTAAAGAAAACTCAAGGCCCGTTTGAACAAGCTTAGTCTTTCCCAAGGTCACATAGTTTCTAAGTGGTGAGCCTGGATTCAAGACCAGGGTGTCTGCTTTCAAAGACCATGTTTGCCCCAGAGTTCCTAAAAATAATTTTTACTTCATGATTTTAGCAACCATTTGGGATGGAGAGATTTAGAATAGTTTCTACAAGTTAAAAAAAAAAAATCAGGATCTTTTCTAAAGTATTGGAACAGGGCAAACCATGTTTGGTGGGCAGCTGGGATGTAGATGTGTAGGAAGGAATCATACAAGCTAAACATTTAACTGTTTGGTCTATGCTACACATTGTGCCTGTATCTGCCATCTCTTAATGATCTCGATGCTGTGAAGTCAGACTGTTATCCCCACTTTACAAACAAGGGGAGTAAAGGGAAATAAAAATGGAGAAGGTAGATCTCATCTTTGTTTTCCTTCATTTCAGGAGACCAACTAAGCCATATTCTAAATTTATTTCTTTAAATGAATTGGGTTTGGATAAAACTATGTATAGAGTCTTAGGCAACAAGGGCTTAATGACCCCAGCACCAGTCAAAGGGACATAATGGCTAAAAACTCTTGACAGGATAGTTGACTTCCATTGGCATTGAGTTCATGGCCTTGGCTTCATTTCATTAAACTAGTGTGACTAATGGGGATGGTTAGAAGCCTAAGAAATTATGGATGAAATTGTTTCCTGTAGTACCCTCCCCCCAAATTTTCTTGAAATTATATCCATTTCTTTCATAGGACAAGGATATGCATTACAGAGTATTGGTTTTTTCTTAATAGCTTTATTGAGAGGTAATTTATTTACCATAAAACTCACTCAGTTTAAGTGTATAACTCAATAAATATTAGTATCTTTACAGAGTTATACAACCATCACCACATTCTAAGTGTCAAACATTTCTAGCACCTTAAAAGGAAATCTTGCATTCACTTCCAGTCATTTCCCTATTCTCATCCTGAGCCCTAGGCTGTGAATCTACTTTCTGTTTTTATTGGTCATAAGACTGTCACAAGGATGTCTAGGCAAGCTTAAGCCATTCAGCAACTCTTTAGGTGTTTGGGGTGCCAGGCTTAGATTTTTTTTTTCCCCTTGGCAGATAGTCCACTACTCCAGTTTTTCTGTGAGCTAGCCTTCTAGTTCAAGCCAATTATATTTATGTTAATTTGTGTGATGGAGAGTTTGGTTTTGTTTTTTGTTTTTTTTTCCTAATGAGTTGATGAAGGAAAAGATGGAAAGGTAGCACTGGAAGGATGGAGAACTAGTGACTTCCTTTCCCTGGGACCACCCCTACTGTCCTGCCAGCCCCACCTAGAAGCACATCGCCCCCTAGCGGTCACCGATCTTGCACGAGCCCACTCTGTAGCCCGCCAACCTAGTGTTTGTGCTGCCCTTTTCAGAAACACAGTGGGCTGGGTTCTTTCCACCACCACCACCGCCCCCTACCCCCACCCCCCCGCCTTGCTGCCTAGTAGGCTTCACTTTCAGGTCCACACTCCTTATTTAAAGTTCAGCCTGTCCTAGTTTAGCCTGTGATCCCTTAAAAAAAACAAGCCAGCAGCCATCAGGGCCCTGATTCTGATAGGCCACATGTACCTGAGGTCAGGTAGGACGACTTAACATCCCAGAAAAGGAAATGAAGCCACTCAGCTCAGTGTCCATGTTGACTTTGGAGCCAAATCCAAAGGTCAGCGATTTCTCAGCACATTTTATGCTGGGTGTGTCGAGGTTTGTGTTTGGGGAGTTACTATTGATTTTGTTACTCTTGCCTTGAATCATCCTCCTACATACTTAGAAACAGACTTGCCAACAGGAATGGAGTCCCTGTCTCAATTCTGTTCAGTAGCTGTTTGACCTCTGTCCCCTTATGTACAAAACAAGGGTTTGGGCTGAATGTCTCCTGAGGGACCCCTAGATCTACCAAGTTGGTATAGACACTACAAAGCCTTTTACTGTAGTGAGTACAGATCAACATCTGTAGAGCACCGGCTAGATACAGGGTTTCAGCATCTAGCATTCATCCTGTTTAACGATGATTCCTAATTTTTTCCCTCTCCATATGCAGGGTTGGCCGGCGGCCTGTGCTGCTTTTTTCCATCATCTTCATTCTGATCTTCGGACTAACTGTGGCACTGTCAGTGAATGTGACAATGTTCAGCACACTCAGGTTCTTTGAAGGATTCTGCCTGGCTGGGATAATTCTTACCTTGTATGCATTACGTAAGTAAGAGCCTTCACAATTGTCTTGACAAAATTAGTAAAAGTAATTGCTGCTGCCTATGAGGTTATGGGCAGGGCGCCCTGCGTGCTGGCGGTTTGGGATGACAGTCTTTTGGAAGCACAAACTTTAGTGGCCTCAACTGTTCTGGAAAAGTTTTTCAGGCAATGTCATCCAACACTCCGTTCTGATTTCCAGCTTGGGCTCAGGGCTCATGGGAGGACGTGGAGGGTCACACAATTGCTTGGAGGAGTGGGGATCAGCCCGCTCCTGATATGGAGGGGCTTTTGCTTTCCTCCAGAATCTTCTGTGTTGACATTCTGTGTACTTCCAAATCCAGTGCGTAATTGGGCATCCCTGAACTTAGGTCCAGAACAACACACTGAGTCCCACTGTTGGTTGGTCTAGGCTCAGCATTCTGATTGGCTCTTTGACAGTGTTTCTTACTTTTTTTCTCGAGGGTTATGTGGAGTCCAAATTTTCCACATTCTGTCGTGTCCAGATGTGGCCTTATGTAATCTGGACTTGAACCCTCAGCATTGGCATTTGAAGAGCAAATGGTAGCATTTGTTAGTATTTGCTCTTTTTAGGGTGAAGAAAAATGTCCTGCACTGACCTATCATGCTCGTTGGCTGTATTAATTCCCTTGTCAGATGTGGTTATATGTCACCTCTTTGTAGTTGAGATACAGCTGCAAACTCACAGGGAGGAGGAAGGTTTTAGGCATTGATGTTTTACTTATTTCCTGGTTTTATACTTTCTATTTACCTTGTAGAAAGATCTGTTAGGGACAATGTAAAATGATTCATAATGTATTTTGCCTGTTTCTTTCCTTTTGACAACATGGGTAGGAATCACATCAAGTGGCAATGCCCTATAGTTCTGATTTTCTTAGATTTGTATATTAGACTCAGTAACACTTTTGGGTAACCTGAATTTTTGCTCCCTATTGTAGAGAATAGAAATAGGATCACTTTATAACATAGTCTTATAGTCACAAAGGAAGAATGAGCATAGAGAAAGGTGACAGATGTATTCTTCCAGATCCACAGCGGGCAGGTTCTGTCTTCCTCTTCCAACACTCAACTGAATTTTACTTTCTTAGAAATCACCGTTGCCAATTTTTATTTGCATTTATTTTGGAACCCTTGCTTCTGGCAGGGAGGGTTTCTTTAGGAATATGTGCATTCAAGGTCAGTGGGTCTGGGTGATGGCTGTTTGGAGGTTTTGTTTCTTTGAGCAAACAACATGGGCATCAGGCTTGAACGTTTGCAGACAAAATGCCAGTGCCAGTGTTTGGCCCTATCCACCCTGCGGTCCGTGGAGAGGAGGAGGTTCCTTGCTCTGTTTTCTGGAGGAGAGCCCTGGCCCTGCTCTCAGATGCTCACCTGCCCCACACGTGTGCAGGCGTGATGGGTTTTCCCCTTTAGGCAGCCGTCCTTGCTAAGCTCCAGGTTCTCTCAGGAGGACATCAGCCCAGTGCATCCTCACGCATGCCGTGAGAGGCAGAATAGAATGGCTCTGCTCAGGAGCATTTCCTCCATCTCACCATCCCGTCACTTCTCAGACTCAGAGAGGGAGTGTTAATGGAAAACTGTCGGAAAACAAAGATGGCATACCAGTGTACCTTGCATGCCAATTGCTAGTGGATGGCTGAGGCTGCCAGAGAACTCAGAGAAGCCTTCGGAGGACACTGGGCGAAACCACCTAGAGCCATTGGCCATGTCTGCCCGTGATAAGCGAGGAGGGTGGGGAGGCACTTGCCATCTGTACGACTCTCCCTGAATGAAGCCAAAGCAGGAGACCAATTCTCCTGATCTGCATTGTTTCAGCCTCACATGGAATGGTTTCACTGACGTGTGTGGTGACATCATGCCATCCGCCCTGCAAAACCTGTTGTTGTGTTTACTATGGAAAATGAAGCGAAGGATGTGTCTTCATGAGATTACACAGTAGAAAGTTCTCTGCCACTACAGAACCATGCTTGGGTGTGCTTGTCCCAGGAAACTGCTGTGCACAGAATCATATAACCTGGTCATCTTCAGACTTTTTTCTGTAAAGGGCCAGACAGTAAATACTTCAGATTTTGCAGGTTTCTGTTGCAGCCACTGGACTCTGCCACTGTATCTTGAAAACAACCATAAATAATATGTAAATGAGTAGGTGTGGCTGTGTGCCAACAAAAATTCACTTACTGAAACAGAAAGCGGGCCAGGTTTGACCAATGAGCCATAATATTTCAGCCACTGATATGTGTGAGTCTCTCTCTGTCCACTGGCTTCTAGGGAGCTCTAAAAAGCTTAGACTCTAATCTAGCATGTGTGTGATGGGCCTGTCAAGCTGAGCTTTAAACTCTGGCCTCTCTCCTAATTCCTTCTGAACTTTCCTGCCTTCATTTGTCTTTCGCCCCATTTTCCTATTTCCGTAATGCAAGTGTTAACTTTATTACATGTGTTTGTGCTAGGAGCCTTACATTTTTTTGGGAAATGAAGCCAGGCATGAATAAATAATTATTTTCTTAAATCGGGATTCCACGTCAAACACTGTGACAAATATCATTGCAACGAACATTTTCAAGTATCAACCTAGCAGTCCTCTGAGTTAATACCGTATCTGATAGAGCAAAGTTAAAGCAAAAGGATGTCAGCGAGTAGTGGGAGTTCATTGACTAATATCTAGACAATGTAAATTAGGGGGAGGTTGAGTCATGGCAGGAGAGCTAAGACTGGCAAGGGGAATCGAAAGTGGAAATGAAGTTGTAACGGGCAGACCAGATGGGGTAGGATATGGAATGTGCTGGGCTGAGATAGCCCATCTCTCTGGCAGTTTGGGGCAAAGACAGAGGCTGGTGATAAAACGTTGAGAGGCAAGCTCCCCAGTCAGTCAGGCAAGCTGAGTCTACGTGCCTGCTAGTGTTTATACCCGGGTAGTATATGTGCTTAGTTAATGCTTGGGAATTTGTTTTGCATAAAGGAAAGGTCACAGGGTTGAAATATTTATTGACTCTGAAGAAAAGTTTTTATATTTGGGACATTGATTATTTGGAAAATACATTCTTAATGGTCCCAACGTTTTCTCCCTGCTTCAGCCTTGAGGTTTTTTATCTCACTTAATGCATCTGCTGGAAAGGCCTGTACTGTCTCAGAAGAGAACTGGATATTGTCCTTTTTTTAGCCTTGCAGGTGCTTGGCGATGTAAGGAGGGGAAGTACTGATTTGTGCACATTTTGTTTCTTGTGTAGCTTGCCGTGAGCGTGGACTCTCAGTTTTGAGAAATGCTGCTGACTCGTGAAAGTTTTCGGCTTTATGTGCAAGGCGGCCTGAGGTTTTTTGTTTGTTTGTTTGTTTGTTTTGTTTTTGTTTTTTGTGGTTTTTTTCTGCTTTGGAATTTTTCTAAGGTACATTCCAGTTAAATACGCCATCCTTTAAACTTTTGTTTCTTTCAAGTCATCAAAGGGAGATGTGGTTGTGTAATTAGGACATAAAATAGAGATTATTGGCATCTTCCCCAGGAGTTTTTACATGGAAGCGGAGTGCTTGGCACCAGAGTGAACCAGTGAAGGTGGATGGGTTTGTGTGTCCCTGTCTTCCTGGGAGGCCATCATGAGACACTGAAATAATTAAATATACTTGGGCTCAATCGGGGGCTTAATTGTATCCCTTTGCCTCTGGACTGAAAAAAAAAAAATAAGGGAGGAAATCTTGACTCTGCTAAGCAAGGGGTGGGGAACCACAGACTGAGAAAGGAAGCAATGGATTACATTTCCTTATTTGTTTATGAATGAAGTCTTCTCAAAGACTAAAGAAATAGTCACTTTTCAGTACAGGCTGTCATGATGCCTTGTGGTATGAATTCTTTCTCCAGCTGGGTTTCATAACATCACAGAAGGGTACTGCAGTATCATTTCAAATGTATCTTTCTTCAAAAGAAGCCCATACGAGATTATCGTTTTTAAGTTAATTTGATGTTGATGTAATAAGTCTTATGGGAGACAATTTTTTTTAAATATAAATACTTTTTCTAGTCTCTCTCCTCATTTGATCTCTGTCTTCCCCCTCCCCATCACTGCCAACCTCCCCTGCCCCCAATTTGAAATAATGAACACTACTTTTTGCTGGCAGAGACCATATTTTAGTTAATATGGGCAAATGAATGTCACCTCCTTTGTTTTGTTTTTGGACCTAACAACTGTGAACACTTTTCTTGAAAATTGCTCTCAAAGCTTCATGTTCTCAGTAGAACAACCCTCACTAAACCCAATCAGCCTCAATAACTGGATGATTTTTACACATAATCAGGCAGTAACCAGAAGTGTCACAGGTGACTAAGGTACTGAGTATTTCGCAAAATTAGAAGCCAGGTCTAATTGGCAGATAGACTCAGAAAAGACTTGAGTTTGCTCAAGGGGTGATGTTGTCTGTCTCACATGGCACTGATGGTTTTAACTTCACACTGAAGTGGTCAAGTAATTCCTAATGTGCTGGTGTTGGGTGACTCTTCCTCACAATTGCATATATTTCTGTAACATGCTGTCTTTCTTAACTATTATTCCTTGGAACATATTTCAGTCAGATGGGTTGTTAACACCAAAGTCATATTGTACATTAACAAAAGAAGAAGAAGAAGAAGAAGAAGAAGAAGAAGAAGAAGAAGAAGAAGAATTGACTGAGCCAAAACTCTTCAGGTAGTGAGTTGCTGAACTGTGGAATAAATAGAAAGAACGGTGATTGCCACTGTCCAGTACAAATGACCTCCCCTGGCTTGTGGTTCTCTTCTTCTGCAGAGCAAATATTGGCAGTGCGTTCGGGCAAAGGGGAAGTTTCACGTGAATTTGTGGTTGTCCACCACAGCCTTCCTCTTTCCCCTCTCACCCCTCCCCATCTTCAGATTCTGGGCCCTCCCCAGAGCAGCAAGACAGAGCCAGAACCCCGATCTTCTGGCGGGACCAGCTCTACTGACAGGGCTTTTTTCCACCAAGGAAATGAATCAGAGTTTACCAAAAGCCTTTGACAAATGCTTTTTTTTTTTTTTTTTTTAAGCTTGGGAAGAATTTTGGGTTTATCCAGATTCAGACTAGAGTAGCTGGGAAATCAGAACAGACTGGGGCTTCCCCACCAGTCTTTTTCTTCACTGGAAACTTTACTAAGCACGCAGGCAGACTGTGAAGAGTAAGGAAATCTAAGCAAATACATATATATATATATATATATATATATATATATATATATATAAATAAATATCTCCTCTCCCTCTCTACCTGCCTCTGTCACTGCTCTGAGGAACCATCGCTTCTTGGGGGTAACCAGGAAATATTGAGTCAGTACAGAAGCTCCTGGTCTGTGAGCTCTAGTCCCCAGGAGGGAGACAGTGTGGCAGCCAGTTAGGGCCATGCTTCTCACTGGCCCCACACGCTGGGGATGAGTTGTCCAACAGAGAACCAGAAAATGCCACTGAGGACTGATTTTTCTCACTTTAAAGTGAGGGGCTCTTACCCAGAGGAAGGGTAAGTGGCTGGGTGGTGTCATTGAGCCCCACACACCCAGTGTTCTTCTGTCCAGAAGTCAGGCCAAGACAGCGTGTATATATTATCTAAAAGTATAAGTAGGCTTTGAAGCACCTCTTTCTTTGGGTGTTTTAAATTTGCTGAAGATGGTCCTGTCTCAAAATCACGGGGATAAACAGCAGATATTTAGATATCCAGAATTTTGAAATCAGAGTATTGGATGCTGAAAGCTGTATGCATCCTTAAGGACGAGGTTTTTCTCACACTGGAATTTTAGTGGTGCTTCAGTTGAAACAAAACAGTTCACCACACTAACAGGGGAAGTAGAAAGATCTAGAAATCAGGAGATCTGAGCTACGGTGTAAGCTCTGCCATGGACTGACTCTGTGTCAGTGACAAATTGCTTTATCTGTAAGCTTCTGTCTCCCCTGTCTATTAAGTCAGGGCACAGGCTGTCAAACTGTGTCCTGTGGAACTGTTCAATCCCTTCCTGGAACCATGTGTGGGAGAGATGGACAGAAAACAACAACAAACAAACAAACGAAAACAATGGATTCTATATGACAACACTTAATATTGCTGTAAAAAAATAAACCAATAACAACAAAACCAAATGGAAAACCACAGGTCTCCACCATTCCTTCTATGGCTCTTGAGTTCTAAGCTCAACTTCAGTGTTGGAGGGGCATGAAACCAGATGTGCTTGGACCTTGAATTGTGTTACTGTGTCTTGCCAGATAAACCCTCCTTTCGATAGTTTACCTTTTGGTCTTTGGTGACCCTCATGGAAACACAAGACTGCTTTCTTCTTCACTCGCTTGCTTGGCAAACGTGTGAGGGCTTACTAGGTGCCTGGGGAATGACTTGGGCACTTACCAGGCACTGTCAAGTGCTGAGCACACAAAGGCAGATGCACCTTCCTGCCGTCCAGGACCGTCAGAGGTTAATGAGTAAAGATGAGAGACAGGCCCTGGTTGAAGTGAGAGTGTCAGGAAGCGACCTCTGAACCATGAGGTCGGGGTCAGGGAGAATAGGTGCTTGCTATTTGCAGTGGGTGCTCAGAGGTCAAGGAGACTAATAATTCTGGGGACTTTGGGTGATTTGGGACTGATTGGAACCCAGAGTCTGAATCACAAATGGCACAGCCTGGGAAGGAGTCTGGGACAGTGCGCAAAGTCCCATCCTCCATGACCCTGGGACAGTGTCAGGCTACTGAAGGATCTCAAGCAAGAAAGGCAAACCTTTATGTGCTTTGGGGGAATCACTTAGGCTGTGGCAGTGGAGAGCAGACCAAGGAAGAAGGTCATGCTAAAAGCTGGGAGCTGGTGCAGGATCCAGGTGCAGAAGAAGAGCCTGAAAAAAGCCATGGCCACAAGGAAAGAGACTTTAAGGAGGTGGAATCCACAGCCTAGCTGATTGAAGAACCGGGAGAAGGGAGAGGGGGGACCAGGTGGCCAGCTTGGACAATTGGATGGATTTCCCCCCAAGTGATGAGACAAGGGATGCAGCCCAGGCATCCTGATTCCAAATCCTTTAGGATTTAGAAGCTACTGTCCACTCCCTTCCTCTGGCAGGTTTGGTAGGGGAAGATGACAGCTTCAGTCTCAGATAGGGTGACTCGATGGTGCCTTAGGGGTATCTGAGGGGGTTGCTTAGCAGGTGATTGGCTATTCAGAAGTTTAGAAGTAAGATCTGTGTGTCCTCAGCATAAAGGTAGCAGTTAAAGGTTATGGATAACTGAGATCACCCAGACTCTGTGGAACATGAGGAATAAATGGGTGGAGGTAGAAGAACTAGTTTAGGGAGATGGGAAGGGATAGCCTGCATAGTCAGTGGAAAGTCTGAATAGGCTAATAAGCAGGGAGTCAGGGAAGGGGCCGAGTGTCAAATGATGCAAGACCGGGATTGAGAAATGTCCATTGGATGTAGCCATGATTGCCCAGTAGGTCAGAGTTAACCAGAGCAAAAGCTACCATAATTCAATTTAGTGATTAATGTAATCTAAATCATTTCAAACATAGGTTTTACTTCTTGTCCTCCCCAGAGCAGCACTGCCTTGTCCTTAACGTCAAGTATTTTGAGAAAGGAAATAACGGGGTTTTTTTTTTATTGTGATTAAATATATATAGCATAAAATTTACTGTTTCAACCACTAAGTGTACAATTCAGTGGCTTAATTATACCCCATGTTGCTGTGCAAGGAAATACATTTTTAACAATGGCAAATGTTCATTATAATTGAGAGAAAAAATTGAACTGGAAGGCAAATCTGGAATGACTATTTTTCCTTGAAGTCACCTGAAACAGTACATTTTTATGGCTCGAAATGGGGCATTTAGAACTACAGTTGAATTAGAGATGTGGTTTTCGGGGTATTGTTATTATTATTAAGTTTATTTATTTTGAGAGAGACAGCATGAGTTGGGGAGGGGCAGAGAGGGAGAGAGAGAATCCCAAGCAGGCTCCACACTGTCAGTGCAGAGCCCAACACAGGGCTCAAACTCATGAACCATGAGATCATGACCTGAGCTGAAGTCAAGAGTCAGACCCCTAATCAACTGAGCCACCCAGGTGCCCCTTTTATTCTCTATACTTTTATTTATCTTTTATTTTTTTAATGTTTATGTATTTTTGGGAGAGAGAGACAGACAGAACGTGAGTAGTGGAGGGGCAGAGAGAGAGGGAGACACAGAATCTGAAGCAGGCTCCAGGCTCTGAGTGTCAGCATAGGACTCGAACTCATAAACTGCAAGATCATGACCTGAGCTGAAGTCAGACACTTAACTGACTGAGCCACCCAGGCACCCGTTTTAAATGGTAACTCAGAAAACTTGCTTGCGATCCCTTCATGCAGCTATTGGCCTATTGTGGTCCTGTTGTCTGCCATGTTCTGCCATGGTATTTCCAAACCCCAAGCACATACACTTTACGGTCCAAGTGAGATTCTGGGGGTCTGCTTAGGATTAAGTGATGTGTCCCCTGCACAAGCATCCTCCTTGTCTTTGGAAACTGAAAGGTATTTGTGTCCCTTCCAACCTGTGCCTTTTGAAAATATATTTACTTTGTGTCATTTGCCCTCCTCCGTGTCAGGAAGATGGCAACTCCTATTTTTGACATGATTTGTGTGAAAATGTCTGCTCCCAGGACAGGTGTGAGTGGGGTGTGAAGAGAAGTTTTACTTTGACATGGCACAAGGTTCGTTTTCTGTTGTTCTTCCCCAATGACTCTTCAGGAGGAAAAGCTGTTCAGGAGCCACTTTCCAGTTGCTGGTCCAAGAATCCAGAAGACTTGGCCACTATGTGGGATGACATGATGGACAGCACCTGGTTTTATTTGTTGGTTTTGCTGCCCCCTCTAGAGAAGTGTTCCCTCTGCAGGAACAAGGCCCCCCAACCCAGCACCCAGGCTTTTAGGGACCATGTGTCAGAGGCTGAGCTGGGACGTCCTGTTAGGCTCTCTCCTGGGTTGTGGGGACCCACTCGGTTCTTCTACCTGGAACCCACTAAACTCTATGGCGGGCAGGCCCTCCCTTCACCCCGTGTACAGCTCTTGCTGGCCGGGTCTCTGGATGTGGTGATTCTCTGTGAAGTTGGACCCCCCGGGGCCTCTAGGCATCTTTAAGGCTGTGACTCTACCCTGATGGAAACCAATCTCGGGGAGTCTGAGGAGCCCAGCAGCATAACAGCTGGGCCAGATGCCCCAGAATGAGACCGCAGGGCCTCCCCGGGCAGCATTCTCAGGTGACCGAGTAGGACAGCTCAGAGGCCCAGGTTTCGAGTTCCCCCTGAGCCTCCTGCATGCAACACAGAGCCTGGAAAACTATGCGTCTCTGATTGAGGGCTCCTATTTTCCCCTCCTTCCTCCTTCTGTGGGGCCTTTGACGATTCTTGTAGAAAAGGGTACTTTGTGTCCAACCGGAGTTGGTTCTGACCACACTTCTTTGAAAACTGAAAGGTGCCTGTGTCCCTTCCAACCTGTGCCTTTTGAAAGCATCAAGGCTTGATATCTGCTTTGTGCCAGTTCTGGGAAAGGGCTCAGAACTCTCTCCAGACCCCTGTCAGAGTGGGGGCAGGGGAGGAATTAGGGCCATTTAACTCTAGCCCAGCCCCCAGTCACAGCAGTTTTACATAAGAAAGAGCTATTGCTAGTTCTGCTGTGACTTGGAATTTCTGTTTCTTCCCTGACATCTATGTAATTTGTCAAGCTGGCACGGCCCTGTCTATCTGGCCATGGGCTCTAATTGCAGAGGCGACCAGGGGTTCCTGAGATGGAGTAGCGTGTAGGGATAAAAATGATTTACTATGTTGGGGTGTCTGGGTGTCACAGTTGGTTAAACATCCGACTCTTGGTCTCGGCTCAGGCTCAGGTCATGATCTTGCGGTTTTGGAGTTCAAGCCCTGTGTCGGGCTCTGCGCTGACAAGTGTGCAGCCTGCTTAGGATTCTGTCTCTCCTTCTCTCTGACCTCCCCTGCTTGTGATCTCTCTCTCAAAATAAATAAATCAACTTTAAAAACAAAAACAAAGGACCATGTTTGTAAATGTTATTAGCTTCTTTTGTGTGTGTGGATGGGAGGGCGTGTGACTGCCCTTCCTTACTGTGTAGGAGGTCATGCTGGGAGGCTGCCTGGTCCTTCATCCCCAGTCATTTGCTCACTCTTTAGCTGGTCTCAGTGCTTGAAGCATGATTTTGTCTGGTATCTCATTATATCACTCCCTTGCTTGGATGGATGGATGGATGGATGGATGGATGGATGGATGGATAAGTAGATAATGTCCCTTCTTTCCTTTTAGAAAGAGGCACAGGCAACTCTAATGTGCAAGGGTTCGACAGAATATCTAAGGGAAGCCTTGTGCTGTGACCTCCCTTTTCACACAGTCCATCATGTGCATGGCATGTATGTAGCATGGTATTTCACAACTGAGTAGTATTTTGATGTTGAGGAGTAAAAAGGAGAAACTGAAGAGGTCACGATGATAGTTGTTTGGTAACAATAATGTATTTATTGAGCATTTTCTAAGTTCAGATACTATGCTAAGTTATTAATTTATACACACACACCCACATGCACACAACGTTTCAAATTTCATACTAACCTAGTAGATCCTAATGATGGGCATGTTTTAGAGATCAGGAAACTGAGACCTCTAGTCCCTGTACCTGCCTGCCTACCTCACTAGTAGGGCCTTTAAGTAAGAGCTAATACTTATTGGGTTTTTACAACGTACATTGCTGCTATGCTGAGTGTAATACAAATATTTAATTTAATCCACCCCATCATTCTATGTGTGGGCACTGTTATTTAACCCATTTAACAAATGGAAACTTGACATGTGGGTGAGGGTAACTTGCCCAAGGTCCCTTACCAGAGGTAGAGGAGCCAGAACTGAAAGCCAGGTCTGCATGGCTCCAGTGTTGTTTCAAACAGCCCTCTTTTTCTTTGTCTTAAAACATGTTGTTATAAGATTATTTAAATGTGTACAAATATCTTATAAGGAGCACATTACTTCTTATAACTTCTAAATAACTATAAGATCAAAATATTGACAACATCCAATTGGAAAACCGATACTATCCAAATTAATTGCGATACTTTAATGTGATAGATGATGGTCTTTTCTTGAAGGGGAATCCCCGCTCACCCCTGTTGGGTTAAATAGCAGAAAGGCAGAGCTTCAGGTGCAATTTCATATTTAATCTACTTTGGCATTTGGACTTGAAAAATTCCAGTGTGCATGATGCCTTTTCACATATTTTGCTGTCTAAACCACTGCGAGCCATTCTAAGGCTTTGCCGTCACGGAACACTCCAACCTCCTGTCCCATCCCTGCTCATGAGCGCACCCGTGTCACTCATTCTAACAGGGTGCCTCCTGAGGGCTCTACCAACTCGTCTACTTCTCTTGAAGGTAAAGGTAGATTCATGGCATTATTCAAATACTAACTAAACTAGTGTTTAATCCACTTATGACTGGAATGGAGATCTTTCCCTTGTCCCATGGGCTGCCAGGAAGCAATACTCATTTGAGCAGTTTGACAAGTTTGACCCCTAAATTCCCCCCTTTGATGTATATGGCATCCCTGGGAAAAGTTAAATAGAGAACTAGTCTTCCAAATCTGTATTTCCCACAAACGAAATTTACCAAAACCATTCCTTTTCTTGACAGTGCTGTCACTGACAAGATGATCTTCTTTGGAATCATTGGGCAGCTTCCTCAGGCTTCTGGTGGACTCTTGAGTCTCACGCATAAAGAGCCTACGAACCACATACAAGAATTATTGTTAGAACTTTCATGTGAGCTTGGAATTGTCAGGGAGTATCGAGTTCCTCTAGGATACATGAATCTTGTTCTTTAAAAGGGTTTAATTGAATTACAGAAGGCGCCACCCAGTGAGTCCCCGGATGAAGTCCTGGGATATCACAGTGCCCAAATCCTGTTTTACCCAAGAACACAGTGGTGTTCTCTGACCTGTCCATGGTTGGATCTTATTTTCCATTTCCTTTGTGGGGTCACTGTACGGTCTTATTTCATGTTCTCTTCAGGGGGTAATTGCTCTTTTGCTGTTTTTCCAAACTCTCCTTTTTGGCCTGTTTCCTTTCTGTCTTGTGACGCTGGAAGTGAATGTTTGCACAGTTGGCCTTTCCATTCCGTCACTGCTGCTTCGGTGTTTGTGTGGAGTGGGGAGGGAAGGGGACATGCAGGGGACAGCCTCTGCCGCCTCCAGCACACTGAAAGATCACTTTTGCTTCCATCCGCCCTTTTTTAAAGGGGACGACAAGGCAATTCGAAATGGAAGAACAAATGAAACTCTTTGGACAATTACCTTCTGAAGCTGTAGAAGAAAAAAGAAAACCAAATGGGGAACGTATGCTTTTATTTTCTCTCCCATTCTCTCTCACATGTGATCCTATGAGACAAGGCAAAGCAATCATAATAAACTATTTCTAAAGAGTTTTGGAGCACAGCTTTCTAAGAGGACTTGCTGTAACAGTGGGAATGTCCTCTCTCTGCACTGGCCAGTGCTCTAACCGCTGGTCACACTGGACATGCAGGTGGTGCCACTGAGGAACTGAATCTGTAATTTCTGCTCATTTTATTGTATTTATTTTTCAAGTTTTCTAATGTTTATTTTTGAGAGAGAGAAAGCGAGAGAGAGAGAGAGAGAGCAGGGGGAGGGTCAGAGAGAGAGGGAGACACAGAATCTGAAGCAGGCTCCAGGTTCTGAGCGGTCAGCACAGAGCCCGATGCAGGGTTCGAACCCACAAACCATGAGCCGAGGGTGGACGCGGAACCGAGTGAGCCACCCAGGTGCCCTTTCTGTTCATTTTAATTAATCAAACTTAAGTAGCTTCAAGTGGCTAGTGGCCACTATATTGGTAGATCTGATGGAAATGTGGCATTTAATCATCTCCATATGGTTTATATCATAAACTTTGGCCTCACTACCAGGTTCGACACTCCTATATCCACCTGCCTAGTAGATATTCCACTTGGTAGTCCCATAGGCATTTAAATTCCGTCTGGCCACCGTAGTACCCTCCTCCTCCTCCTCCTCCCGCAGCCTCAAACCTCCTCCTCCCTCATCTTTCCAGTCTCAGTAAGGAGAAACACCACCTGTGCACTCGTTCAGGCAAAGATATTTGAGCCACCCCTTCTTCCCTCTCTCTTGATCAGCCTCAGCCCTTCTCCAGAGTGTATACTGAGTCCCTGGATTTCTGTCCACCTCCACCGCAGCCCCCGAGGCAAAGCCTTTCATTTCTTGCCTGGATAATCATAACTTCCTGACGGATCTTCCAGCTTCCTGCCCAAACCTCTACAACTAATTCTTCCCCTACAACTAGGGTGATATTTCTGCAACGTGAATCAGACCTTATGCTCGCCTACTTCAAACGTTCTGTGTTAGTTAGCAACAGCTTCACTGTGAAACACTGAAAACCAAAACAACAGGGATTTAAACAAAGTAGAAGTTTGTTTCTGCCATCAGTATAGTCCCGGGCTGACAAGGAGAGTCTCGTGACACTGGGGTCCCAGACCCTTCCTGTGTGCCAGTCTGGCTGTCATGTCCATGTGCTAGCCAGCAGAGGAATGGAAAAGAAGAGGAGGGAGCCCTTCTTCCCAGTAAGGTTACTTTCCAGAACTTGTAGTTACCACTTTGTACACCCCACTGGCCACAGCTTAGTAACCTGCCCACCCCAGTTGCAAGGTGGCTGGGAAATACTGTCCCGTTTTGTATAGACATATGCCTGCAGGAAGAAGGGGAGAATGGTGTCTGGGATGACTACGGTCTTTGCCACACCCTCCAGAGGCTTTTATTGTGCAATGTAAGCTGCTCACCATGGCCGTGAGGTTCTACGGGGACTGACCCCTGCTGATCTCCCACGCATTCCAGCCAAATTGACCTTCTTTTGTTTCTTTACATGCCAAGCTCTCACTTGTTCCCTAGATCATTTGTACCAGCCTTTCCCCTTGCCAGAAACGTTCCATCCCTGACATCTGTGGGCCCAGCCATGTCTTGTCACTATGATTCTGCTCCTGTGACATCTGCAGAGCTTTCTCAGACCACCTATCCAATCGGCACTCAAAATTTCCTTAAAATCATCTGCCTTGTTTTAAGCATCTACCATTCCCTGAAAATAGATTTATTTATTTGCATTCCCATGCATACCACTCACCCACTCTAGAGTAAACTGCACAAAAGCAGGACCTTATCATTCTTTTTCTCTACTATGTCTTCTGCATCTGGCACAGAAAAAGCATCTAAATATGAGTTGGATGAACGAATGGACTCATGGAACATGATGAAAATCTATGCAGCAGTAATTCTGAGTAGATGTAGGTGTATGACTGTAAATTAGTAAAGCTGGAAGGGCTGGAGTTCTTAGTTCAATTCCCACATAGTAAAGATAAGGATAACGGACAACTGATGTCACATAGGAGGTCATAAATAGTAGAGATAATGTGCTGAGACTTCCCGTGACATCCTCATGCACTGGATCGATTTGGACAGGACACCAAAAAAGTTGGTTGGGTTTAAAGCTGCCCTCAACCATGTCCCACAACTATTGATTAATGAACTGGTAGCAGTCAGATAAGCTCTTGGCGACTTGATGAGGACATTTATGTGCCAATAATGTTGTAATGAGCATAAAGTTAAGGGCTGGTCAAGAATGAATGATGCCATAGGGTCGCCATCTTCCTTTTATTTACCATAATTAGTTGATTTCCCCCAGGGTCATTGCTATTATCTTCATCATAGCTCCATGAGAGAGGGGACAGAACCTGTCTTGCATCCTCTGTGTGACACACAGTGCCTTCCCAATAGCCCAATAAAAACTTCTGAGGAATGATCAGTGCATCACTAAAAGATGGGGGGGAAATCCCATCAGGGGTTTCTGGTAAGTTTGGGAAACTTTCCATTGTTATAAAGAATCAGGGTATTGTTCTGTCCATGCAGTTCACCAGATTCATTTAAAAAGTGGAACCAACATCAACAGTAAGTCTTCTGGTTCGCTCATACTGGTGTGTGAGGCTTTTCGGCAGGACTCCAGCTTCCGCGTTAGAGTCCTTGGCTCTAACTCTGTCTAGCCAATGGTGTGATTGACAGCCAGCATCTTATTTCAGCCCATAGGACCTGAAACCAATGTTTTGAAAATAAAGAAAGCAGAGTTTCATATATTCTGTGTCCTCCCTCAGGGTCCAGTGACACATAGCAGTCCAATATGGGGTACATGCCAGCTCCCCTGTTTTTACCCAACCTTCCATATGTGACACAGATTGATCATGAAATGGAGCCAAGGTGGCTGCAGGGGAAGCGTCTCAGCCCAGATCATTCCTTAGCATATATTAAAACCTGCTGGTGGGCATAAAGTATACCCACAGCTCTGTCCGCCTGGAAGGACTAGTTTACTCTGGGCTCTAAGGCTCTCCCTCATGGAGAGCCTGGGGGCTAAGCTCATTGCAACCATGAATAGAATTCTGGGCCTGCATAGGTTTGAATGGGGACTTGACTAGGCATTCGCATGGAGGAAAGAGGCAGTACGGCAGGCAGAAGGACACAGGATGTGCCTAGATCTCTCTCCATTCTCATGGAGGGGATCGTTAGAATTGTGATGAGTGTGTTCTGGGATTTGAAGCCAGTTACTTGAGATGGCTGAGTGTATGTAAATTTTCCAGGCAATTGTTCATTTTTCTTCCAAACCTTTTCGTCTTCAGTGTCATCAGATATAAGATTTAGTTCAGGCCAAGAGGTTGTGAAGAGAGCACCATTCCCTTATGCCTGACTGTTGCTTACAGCTGGTAGCTGTTCCAAAGGAGCTAAGAGACAGATGGCAGCACCCAGCCTGGTGATGGCATGCCAGGAGAGGTCTGTGCATTTTATCCAACACTGGACCTTTTTTGAAACACAAAATTATGATGTCACTTTCATCTATTAACTCACCCTTGGACTGGCTGAGTATCCTCTTTTGAGGACAAGTGACATCAACTTTGCAGAGTTCGCAAAAAAGGCAAATATTTGAAACTGGTTCCAACAAGGCACTTCTTCAGTAACAACTGCATAATGCTGGTTGGTTTCCAGCATCTGGCCACAACTTGAAATGTGCTTTCCCCTCATGCCTGGTTTGCATGTGTGCATTATGATGCTTTCACAAATCAGGAACAACAGCCTTTTCCCTCGTGCGGGCCGAATACCTGTATATTAGCTCCTTCACCCTGATGAGTCTAGACCTTCATGAGGTTGGAGTAGAAGGGGATTGCCAGAAAATAGCCTGCAAAGGTAAAAGACATGGAGTGGTCAGAGAGCAGCAGAAACAAAAGCTTCCAGAGAGGTCTGCCTAGACGTTTGTCCTGCCCTCCACCCAACTTCCTCCCTCAGAGAGCCCTTCCTCGACTCTTCACTCAGAATTCACTAGCTTACTTCTATAAGCACACTCCAATTGTTTGCTTCAAAGAACATTTCAATTGTGGTAAAATAGAAGACCACATAAGATTAACTATCTTAACCACATCTAAGCTTGTAGCTCTGTGGATGGTATTGTTGTGCAGTATCACCACCATCCATTTCAGACTGAAACTCTGTCCCCATTGAACACCAACTCCCCATTCCCCTCTCCCCGCCCAGCCCCTGGCACCCACCCTTCTGTTTTCTGCCTCTGTGAATCTGACTGCTCTAAGGACCTCATAGAAGTGGGTTCGTCCACGTTGGAGCCTGTGATAGAGGCGCCTTTTCATGCCTGGGTAATAGTCCAGTATATGTATATACATTTTGTTTGCCCCTTCATCTGCTAATGGGCCCTTGGGTTACCTCCACCCTCTGGCTATTGTCAGGAATGCTGCAGTGAACATGGCCGTACAAACACTGCTTTCAGTTCTTCTGGACATTCACCCAGAAGTGGGATTGCTGGATCCCACAGACCCCCTTTCCTCATCTGTGAAGCCAGAGGTTGGTCCTCGAAGCCCACTCTGTGCTCCGGGGCTATCTCCAGCAATGCTTGGCATGACTGCTGAGGAACAAGGGCCCTCAGAGCCCCCAGCCTGCGGGGTGGGAGTTGCCCAGCGGTGCCAGTCACCTCTGTGGCACTAAGAACAAGGCTCTTGGAAGAACTTCCAGCCTCCGTGGCTGCTTTGTTTTGAGCCCCTCCTTCGATTTTGCAAACAAGCCAAGTGTTTGAGGAGGGATAGGGAGAAATGAGTTACAAGTGCCCACTTCCAGGGCTCATAGATGTTGGCTTTGTGTATCGTTTCTGTGGAACAAGTGAGTATTTCTTTTTCCTTCTCTCTTTTCAGCTGGGAAGCTTGTCTGCCTCCTGCAATATCTGTATGGCCACCTCCCCACAGCAGCCCTGCCTGCCTTCCTCTCTCCCCTCCCCTCCCCTCCCCTCCGGTCCCTTTCTAAACTCCTAACTGTGCTTTCTGAGCCTTGGTGGCGTCCGGGGCATGTTTCTAGCTAATGTTGAGTGGGGTCACTTAAAAATCCGTCTTGCCAAGTACGTAAAGACGTAGGAAAGATATTTGTTAAAGCTTATTGGCATGTCTTCTCCAAGTCCAGCAGGGACTGATGTTTAATGGGGAATTTTCTCGCTGCATCAGTTAGGGCGCGATGCGTTTAATTTGGCAGCATGCTGCTTGAACTCAGAGCGGGGTCACTTATCACAGTATTTTGGCAGCCTAATGGATTATTCTGTGGATGTTCTCTAGAGAAGATGAACTGAAAAAACTTGGGTGACCAAATTTGCCCTCACAGCATCCCACCTCTAATGCATCTCTCCGTCCTGGCAACAAAGTGTTCTCTGAGGAATGTTTGGCTCTGAGGACAGGGTTTTTTGTTTTCCATATGGGCCAGTAACAGGTGCTTGTGTGGGGTACCATAGCTAGGTGGTCGGGGATACTCTGACCCCAGGCCAAGCACTTGCTGTGACCTTAAGGGACTTCCCCAAGGAAGTTTTTAAGGGAACCCAGACAGATTGAGTCCACCAATGAGGGGCAAGTCTAGTCTGTAATAAACTCAGCACTTGTGTGGCATCCATTGAGGCATCCGTGTTTTGGAACTCTTTTGTTTTATTGTGAAAAAACATGCATAACGTAAAATTGACCACTTAAACCATTTTTAAGTGTACAGCTCAGTGACATTAAGTACATTCACACTGTTTTGCAGCCATCACCACCATCCCTCTCAGAACTTTTTCCATCTTGCAAAAATGATACTCTGTACCCATTCAACACTAACTCCCCTGCCCCCTCCTCCCTGGAAACCACCCTTCTGCTTCCTGTCTCCAGGTGTTTGACTACTCTAAGGACCTCATGTAAGTGAAGTCATCCAGCATGTGTCCTTTGTGCCTGGCTTATTTCACCTGGCACAGTGTCCAAGGCTCATCTGTGTTGTAGCCTGTGTCAGAATCTCCTTCCTTGTTAAGGCTGAATAATGTTTCATTATATGTCTCTACCACATTTTGTTTATCCACTTATCTGTTGATGGACACTTGGATTTCTTCTGCCTTCTGGCCATGGTGAATAATGCTGCGATAAACATGGCTGTCCCCTATAAACATGACTGTCTGAGTATTTGTTTAAGACCCTGCTTTCAATTCTTTTAGATACATCCTCTGAAACAGAGTTACTGGATCAGAGTTTTAAGGACTCTTCAACTCACTCTATTCTTTGGAGAATATCTTTGGAGTTCTGGCCTAACTTGTCCTAAGAATTTAATCCATAAAAGATTCTGTTGACATTTTTCAAAATAGAAGTAACAGGAGGCAAAAAACGTGGTCATTATTTAGTAATTAAGGTACAAGTTTGAACTAGGAGGTGTGATGATGAAACCAGAAGAGAAGACAGTGCTGGGTTTGTTTTTTTAATTTGAGAAAGAGAAAGAGCCCAAGCTGGGGAGAGTGGAAGAAGGAGAGAGAGAGAATTTTCAGCTAAGCGTGGAGAGCTCAATCCCATGACCCTGGGATCATGACCTGAGCTGGAATCAAGAGTCAGATGGTCAACCAACTGAGCCACCCAGACGTCCCTTCTTTGTAACATTATGTATATCCAAGTTTATTCTTGCCACTAGAGAAGTGTGGTTTTTAACTGATTTTCCTGCTGCTATGATTTAAAGATATTTATAGCACTCACAGTCTTCACTTTGTCTATACTTTAAAAGTATTTTTAGGTAAATTTAAGCATTTTTAGATAGAATGCTTGTTTAAAGATAGAATGCTGATAGATTAAAATCTATTATTGTAAATTTGGTATATTGTAGGAGATTCTTTATTTTAGAGAAGGAACATCTGCTTTGCAAAGATCCACCATGGAGTGTCTTTACCATTGTTAGCTGGTGCGCTAATATTTATTTATTCCAGTGCACTAATATTTAATTCAATGTACAAAAGATTCACTTACACAGAATTTTATATTTCTGCTTATAACAGTCTCTAATCAATAAGCATCTGCTGTATTAATGAAGTACCTGGTAATTTTGGCCTGACACCTTCTTGGTTTTGTTCATAGGTTTAAGTAGTAGGAGTATACATCATTGCTCCGCGCATAACAGGAACTGTCATTGTTCTCAGCCCGGCAGAAAGCAGAGGGGACTTTCAGATAGCAGAGGAAACATGTTGCCACGGCAAGAACCGTCTTTATAAAAGACAACTCTGATCACATCTCTGTACTCCCTGGCTTCAGTCTTTCAAAGGCTCAAGTTGCTTTTGGAATACAGTACAGATTTTTCACTGCGGCTTGCAAGGCTTACTAGCGTGGCCCCAGGGGATCCTTGCCAGCCTGAGTTCCCTACGCTGCATGTTCCTTGCTGGTTTCAATTCCTTGAAAACGGTGTAATCTGTTGCATCTCTGGACTCTCGTACAGACTATTCTTGGCTAGAACACTCTTTCCTGACTTTTTCTCAGGGTGAAATTTGCTTTTTAAGTCCTCAAGTGACATGTGCCATTTTCTCTAGGGATTCTCTCCAGAGATCCGCGTCTGAGTTAGCCGTGCCTCCTCTCTGCTGGCCCCTCCCCTCCCAAAGCATTCTCTGCTGTCTTTCTTTTTTTTTTTTTTTTTTTTCATGTTTATTTATTTTTGAGAGAAGGAGAAACAGAGCTCAAGCAGGGAGGGACAGAGAGAGAGGGAGACACAGAATCCAAAGCAGGCTCCAGGCTCTGAGCTGTCAGCACAGAGCCCAACACAGGGCTTGAACTCACGAGCCATGGGATCATGACCTGAGCCACAGTTGGAGGCCCAACTGACTGAGCCACCCAGGCGCCCCTCTGCTGTCTTTCTTACTGAATCGTAGTGCCCATCACAGTGACTCTACTTGTAAAATTCAGTTCAATTAAATATCAAGTACACGTTGAAGGACCAATAAAATACATCAAGTATAAAAGATTCTGACACTATGCACATTTGTGCATATACCACCCAGTTCTAGAGAAGGAATATGGTCGTGACTTTTGAAATGCCCTGTGTGCCCCTCCCAAGCCCTCCCTGTGTCCCTGCTGACCTCCCAGTAACCATGAGCCTGGCTTTGGTGTTCCTCCTTACCCTGCTTTTCTGTATAATTTTGCCTCATTTTTTAGGATCCTTAAACAATATATCACTTCATTTTGCATGGCTTGAGGCTTTTAGTAAGTCGAATCATAGAGCGTGTGTTTTTCTGTGTGTGGTTTCTTTTTTTCACTCCTCATTATCCCTTAGATGCATCTACATTGACCTTTATAGCTGTAATTCATTTCACTGCCATGTGAATATACCACCATTATCTGGCCTGTACTTGTCTTTTTACATATTTCTATGCCTTTTCTTTCCCTTATGCCCCATCTTTATCCCAAGAGACAATTTTAAATTCCCCAAGGGCAAAGATTGAGTTTATCTTGCCCACTGTTATGTCCTAGTGTCCTGCATGTAAGAAAAGATCTGTTAAATGAGCCGCAGTAAATTTTGGTCTGAGAGTTTTCCGGTGAATGGTAATCAGTACAACCGCATTCTTGGTTGACAGAGGCTTTTCCTCCCTGCACCTTCCCGGGCTCTAGCACTCTGGACCAGGGCTCAGGTAACTTTTCATGTATCTAGCCAGATGGTAAGTATTTTATGCTTTGAGCCATATGGCTTCTCATGTGACTACTCAACTCAGCTACTGTAGAGTGAAAGCAGCCATAGATGATACATAAACAAATGGGTGGTCCAATAAAACTTTATTTACAAGAATAGGCATTGGGCCGTATTTGGCCCACAGCCTATATAGCGTGCCAACCTCTGCTATAAAGTACTTTCCTGGTTCCATGTGTCTGGTTCTGGCCAGTGAGTAGAAATGACACGTTTCTTCTGGTCTGGAGCATTTAATTACTATTGACCAGTACAGCTACTGGGTCAAGAAAGGAAGCCTTGATCATCTTGTGCCTCCCAGGGGGACCCTCCGGGTCTAGCACAGACAAAGACAAATATAGTGGGCTTATGGCACCTTATCAGGCCTTAAGCAATATGATACAGCTATAGTCAAAGTGGAAAAGTAGCAGTTTTCAGACTAGGACCAACATGCATGTTCAAGGTTGTCATGAATGTATATAACATAAAGACTATGTTACAAAGGCATGGATCAAAATACTGCTATAATATTTGAGTTGCAGGCTGGGTAAGAGTTTGGATATCCATCTTACCATCTTTTATCCCTACGCTTTCTTTCCTGGTTCCTTTCTAACATCTGAGGCTTGAGCCTGGCTGGCTCTGCATACAGACAACTGAGAGCTAGTGTCTTAACTGTGTCAAGCACACCAAATATAGCCTGATGGAGGAAATGCTGACTTCTGTTTGTTGAGTTGAGCAGAACAGCTTCTTTGGAGAGTTCTAAGTATAAGTGGAGGGATGTGATGTCCTGGGTCATTTTCCTTACATTAAAGTGGACCCCCTTGTTTTCATGATATGGGCAAACCCATATCATGGGTAGAACGCCACAGTGCAAGAATGCAGGCTCGTACAAACAGATCTGAAACCTGGCCCACTGTTGGTCTTCTCATCATTTAAGTGAGAATACTTATACCTGCTTCACAGGATTATTGTGAGAAATACAACTTGCTCATTGCGGTAGCAAATTAGTTTCAAAGCAATATGGCTGAAAGGAGGTCCAGATGATGAGGATAAGCAAAAGAATAGGAATGACAAAAGCCAGAACGTACCATGCACTGCCAGGCACTGTTCTAGCTCGTTAGTCCTCCTTTTACCCTCACAGTGACCAGGAGGGTACTGTTACTGGCCCCCTTCATAGATGGTGAATAAAGCACCAGAGAAGGCAGGTCACTTGGCTAGTAAATGGTGGAAACAGGATTGTTACACATGTGTCTGGCTGGAGAGTCCCCACCCTTCACCAGGGCACTGCTTATCATGGTATTGGTACTGAGGCTTTAAGTCTGGCTATAGCAATAGCCAGTTGTGATTGGGGAATGCTCCTGAAATCCCTCACCACTGAGGTGACTTGGTCAGCCCATGCGGCTCTCCTGTAGTTGATTATACCCACCTATGGCAAACTGAAAAGAGCCAAAGCTACACTGTGATACAGGTGCTGTGGTCATTGGCCAGGCAGGCATTGCTAAGCCAGGAGTCCTGTCTCCCACCTCCCCAAGATGTTGTGCCTCAGTGCTCTATAAACATAACATGGCAAGGGACTTCAGTTAGTCCCAGGGATGGTTCTAGGGCTCTGATGAAGGAGACAGAAAGTGATCTAGAGATGTCAGCCATTTCTCTAAGGACACAAAGCAGCCAGGAAATCACGTCAGTGTCTTCACATATGATATGTATTTGGAACATTTTAAAAGAATTGACTGCACATAACAAAGTATAGATGTCACTGGTGCCTTTTGCCAGTATTTCCCTTGAGATTGGGCAGGTCTATGTGTCTAGTTCTGGCCAATGAGCTGTGAGCAGAATTGACATGTCCCTTCTGGTCTGGAGCATTTAATTACCCGTGAGACACCCTCTAGGCCTCTAGCATTTCAACCAACAACCTTCAAGATGGAGTCTGATCTTTGAACCTGCACCCCAAGTGACAGTGATGAGCAGAGCCGGACCCCCCCGCCCCACCCGCTGCCAACCCTCAATGGGAATGTAGTGTGGGCAAGAAATAAACTTATGGTATTTTAAGCCTCTAAAATTGTTAAGAGTTGTTTATTACTGTAGCATGACATAGTTCATGACTAATATATAAACATACTGCAGTTTTCTTGCAAACAGCTTTTTTATACAATTTTTTATTACTATTACTTGATAAGAGTTAAGCATGAAAGAAATGTTAGTGTTGACCTTGGGTGTATAGAGTTTTTTAGAGAGTAAATAAGTTCCAAAAATAGAGTCCAGTTCCATAAGACCTTGTAACATATTGATAAATATACCAAAATGGCTGGCTTCCTGATACTGTCAAGAAATGTTTATTTCCTTGGCAGGCCATTGTTAGGGGACTCAGATGTTTATAAATACTGTTAACTGATACATGCAAGTTACTCCCTTGATATTCTTCCTATCAATTCCTTGTTGTGATTTGAAATCACTCTTTATAGGAAGACCTTCTACTAACATCTTATCCAACTATGTCAGACGTTACAGGATAGGTCAGTGTAGGTGTGGTGTTCAACAACATCATTCCTATTGGCCTGAACTGATTTCTGTTCATTTGCAACTTCCACCTAAATATTTTAAAAACCTACTTAAATTGTCAAGTTTGGGCAAACCATTCACCCCACTAGCCCTGTAGAGTTAGTGTATTGTCCCTATACAAGCACTATTCCAGCCCAGAACCTGTTTTCCATTCATCATGTCTTGAACAGCTACCATTTAGGATGTCTATGTCTTTCACCTTCTCTCCCCCTTATCCCTCATCATGTTCTTCATATTTCTCTCTTTCTCTCACTCACACACTGGCATTCTCTCTCTCCCTCTCCCTTGTCCCCCTACACCCAAAGATTTAAATTGGTCCTGTTGTAAGATCCCCGACACTGGGGAAAATGTCTGCACGTTACTCATCACCCCCACTGAACACAGCTGTAGGAACCCTTTGAAACGCTTCTGCTGGGAACTTAGGGAGACTGGAGTAGTGCTCAGTAATCTGAGCCCACCCAGCTGCATGACTTCAGTTTGAACTGCCTAAGTTTCTGCCTCAAGCACGTACTCCGGAGGCTTAGGTTTTCAACTTGTGTTCAAGGTGATAGGGAGCAGGGGTAGAATGTGGGGGGGAAATTTAATATTGAGGGAAAGGAAAGATGGCAGCGTTCCAATCCCCACAAGGTATGTTTGCCTTTCTCTTTCACATAAGCTAAAGTTTCCAAAACCAAGTAGAAATGCTGTCCATCCTCCCCTCTCCCTCCCTGTGCGCTGTAAGTGTGATGCCTTGAGTTTGCCACACGGTGCCCTTTAGTTCACTGACAGCATCCCATAGCCTGGGATGAAAATTTCATCCTTGAAAAGGAAAAGCACAAGGAGAACCCTGAACTTTCTCAGGGAGCCTTTGATGATCTTTAAGGTTTATCGATTATCATTAAAAAGTGGGCCTTTCTGGGGCACCTGGGTGGCTCAGTCGGTTGAACATCCGACATCAGCTCAGGTTATGATCTTGCGGTTCCTGGGTTCGAGCCCTGTGTTGGGCTCTGTGCTGACAGCTCAGAGCCTGGAGCCTGCTTTGGATTCTGTGTCTCCCTGTCTCTCTGCCCCTCCCCCACTTGTGCTCAGACTCTCTCCTTCTCAAAAATAAAAAAGTAAATATATGCTTTAAAAAAAAGTGGGACTGTCCCTCAGAGAGCTTCTAGTTTAGTAGGTTATAAGACATTTGCCAAGAAGAAAGCACCTGTTGGGGAGAAGTCTCTAAAGCCCCTTTGCTCTGCTCTCTTGTCTATATTCAGCATTAGAGTAGAGCTTGTCTCAGAGGTAGGCCAGGTAGAGGAGAGAATCTCCAGGGAGCTTGTTAAGGACTCAGGCTTACATCATGGAGAAAACAATGCAGACCGGGACAGGCTGGCAGGGAGGCCCAGACCAGGCTGTCCTATAAAGACAGGCCTTGCTGGAGCTGTAACGTTGGGCCCAGACTGCAGTCCAGCTCCTCCCTCCTGGGAAAATCTGATGCTACGGGAGGTTAAGAGATGTACCTACGTCCAGACAGTGTCTGAACCAGAGTCAGAACGGAAACCTATGAATAACCGTCAGATGCCCCTCAGATACTGGAAGGAGAGCGGAGTTGTCAGGGAATGTACAGAAAGTAAAAGGAATGATGGCTTCACGTGGAAAATGGAGGTCCATTGCCTGAGTAGTAATGATGGCAGTGGCCACTTTGTAAAAAGTTTTGTTTCAGTGCCCTTCAAGTCTTGCTGACACATGGGCTTTTAATTCCTGGGAGAACCACCCAGATTCCCCTTGTGCTCACCTGATGACCATATTGACCTGTTGACCACAATGGCCATGGTGACCTCTGACCTTCCAGTGCACCCATCTGACTAATGCAGGCCCACCTGAAGGGGCTGTCCGGAGTGTCAGCAGTGCTAAATATTATAGAGAGTTGAGAACATGCAGGAATTAGTTACAAATGTGTTAAGTGCGTACCATTGTTGATACTTTCCTGATAAACAGATGGCATAGCGATGTCACCCGTCTCTGATATGTGCATCCTGGTCGGTAGTAGAACCACTCATAGGAGCTGCCTAACAGCATTGTCCTCAGCCAGCAGACTGTGTATGTCCTTTTGACCTTGGAGTGGCCACCAAGCCATGGGGGAGACTTGATATGTTCTCGGAATGTGCATTCTATGGAAAAGATAAGACCCTAGATGTGAGGCATCACCACCCCCTTCCCATGGGGCAACTGCCCTGGCCAGGAGTGTGGAGGCCCCCCTGGAGTAGGTGCCATCTGAACTTCAGGAGGGGTCTTTGATCCCCTTCCCGGGGCTCTCATTCCTGTGGACCCACCCCCCCCCCTTTACTCTGCTCCTAACCCCTTCTCCATGCCTTCATTTGTACTTGAAATGCCTTCTCCCTCCATCCACCATTTGCAGTTCCAAATTCTACCAATGTCTCATTGAGCCAAGTCAAAAGGCCCCTTTTTTTTTCTCTTTTAAAATCCGGGATGCTTCATGAATTTGTCTGTCATCTTGTGCAAGGGCCATGCTAGTCTTCCCTGTATCATTCCAGTGTTCGTACATGTGCTGCCCAAGTGGGCACAAAATGCCCTTTTTCTACAGAGATCCTCCACCCCCCACACCCCAAGCCAGGGTGCAGCCCCCTCGGTCTCGGAGCCCCTGCCCCACTTGACTATACTTTTTGTATAATCAGTGTTCCTCTCCAGCCAGCTTACAGGGTAAATGTGTGTCCCACTGGGCTTTGTCCAGCTGACCCCACACAGTGTTTGTACAGTGAACTACACCCAAATATACTGACCTGTATTTAACGGATCATAAAGTATTTGTAATAGCAGTGCATGAATTAAGGATTGATGCAGGGGGCGTTAAAAGTCATTGGAAATTCAGGAGTAGAGAAGAAGGACATGAGCACTGAGAGCTGAGAAAGCCTTCCTGTGGGAACAAGGGCTGGAAGCAGAGGTGTTTCGTGGCAGGGAGAAGAAGGCACATTCTAGAATAAAAGAAGGCATGAGGTGACAGTGTCAGATGCCAGCTGCAGAGTATGAGCACAGGGGCAGTGGAAGGGGGCAGGGTTGATAGGGGCTCACACCTAGCCCGGAAAGGCCGGCTTGTGAGGAGAGCTAGGGGAGCATTCGCTTTGCACCATGATTTGGTGTTGGCCTTGTTTGGTCAAGGCTCACATGAATTGCTCAAATCAGACCATGAAATGAAGAGGGAGGAGGAAGAGGCTGGGTGTCCATCCTTTGGTCTGGCTTCCCACTAGTGGGTGCCACCCTGAAATGACTGCACAATAAATGTTTGTCTTCTGAAGCCAGCATTAGTGTTTATTGCTGTGTTCTTACTGGCACAGTTGTTTAATGAAATCTGCAGGATCTTTATTACCCCAAATGCAATGTGTTTTTCCAGAGAAACATCTATGGCTATAAAGCATTCAAAGATGAGATACAGAAAAGTCTTCCTAGTGCCTGCTAGAAATGGAATGGAAATACACACAGCACCAAATGAATTTGTTGCTAGTATTAAAATTCCTAGTTTGCCAAGTACTTGAAAGGCAAATTCAAGTAAACAGAAGAGACATGTGCTTTCCTCTAAGGGGAATGTTTTAATCAGAATAGAGATAGTTGATAGACATTTATATCCGGATCTCTTCTTTCTGCCCCATTAAACTAGAAATTGGTGTTTGCCAGTAGTGACCTAGTATATGTGTACACGGCAAGATAATTAACTAGAAGGGGGCCATTTTGCAGAACTGCTTAGCCTGTCGTATTTAACACCAGCCTTGTATATTCGGTACAGATATACAACATTAGAGGCTTTACCTCCCCTCCCTGGAAAGAGAGATTGTACACAGAGCAGTAAGTCCAGTAGGACTGAACCATTTCTCCCCAGAGCTCCTCTCTCTGCCGCACTCACAGCCGCGGCACTGGCCCACTGGCCCTCGATACTCCCCAGTGATCAAGTTCGCTATAATGCATGGCCACCGTAGTAGGAGCGAATGGTTTAGCTGGATGTGTAACTGTGCAGGATATGTGGAAAAGCAATTAGCTTCCTGAGGGTCAGGAGCTGATATTCTATTTCAAAACACAGAGTGTGCTCAGATATAATCATGAGAATTAATCTGACTTAACTGTAGTTGTATAAGCAATATTGTGACAGGGGGTGGTTTGTTTTGAAGCTGGGCGTACTGGAAACTTTAAATGATGAATAGCGGTGGATAAAGCAACTATCCACTCATTCATTTCTTGTTGGGCTTGCTTTTAATTTTTTTCTGCTTTTTTTTTTCTTGTAGCTTATTGTCATTTAAAGGCTCACATCTTATAGCTCTTAAGATTGTTCCTGTAAACACATTGTTTGTGTGTGAAATAGACAACGTCTGTATTTTCTTTCTGGACTTACTTACTCCTGTCCTGTTAGTATCACCATGACTCACTCAGTTGCCTGCCTTTAACACTCCTGCTACTGTCATTAGATACCAGATCCATCCATTCTCTCTTTAGAAATGGTTCTTTAAGAACACAGCTCCCATCCTAATTCCATCCTGAATTTGTTGGAATCCTGAAGGGTGAGAGCGGGGGAGAATGACTGAGATGATCAGGGACCACACATCAGCTGGTTGCATTGTCCTGACCCTGATGGCCTTCACAGCAGACCTGGCACTGGCCCCACAGTGGGTCTGGGGCTGTGGCCACACCTCGTGCTGGGTGGCATCACTTCGTCCAGCAGCCTCTAACCTCCTCACCCTGCTGCGGGGCTCTGGCCCATCAAGCCATCCATCTCTCTGCCCCAAGATAAATCTTACCAAATCATCCCTTGGAACACCATCACTCTCTTCCTCATGGGCTGCCCATCGGTTTGAAACTCTGTTCATTTAAGGGTTGCCATGGTTTGGTTTCACCCGGTTTTACCCAGGCACACCTGTATTCCAGCCAGTCTTCTCTTGGTGCTCTCACCATATATGCTGGTCATTGCAGGGTCCACCTCTTTGCTCATACTGTTACTGCCACATGGATTGCCTGTTTCCTCTTATGACTATTCAGAACTCACCTTTGAGATCCCCCTCAGTGTTCCCTGAGACCTATCATTACAGTTTCAGACCACGCTGACTTCCTCCTCCTGAATGGTGGTTCTCTTCCATCCTATCTGTGCCTAAATGCTTATCGTCTGCAAAGTGCGGTGCCATACAGGAGACCCAGAGGTGTGCTGCATGTGAGCCTGGCCACACAGCTCAGAGGCTAGCACAGGCATTAAAACATGCATATAAATGATGTTAATGCTGGGTGGAATGTAATAAGGACTGTGGTTGTTAAAGATGTAGGTAAAATTGAGCCTGTTTACACTAGTTCAGATTCACCTCTGGGTCCAGAGAGGGAGATGATGCAGCATCGTAGTTAAGGACTCAGATTCTGAAGCCAGAGGAGGTGTTGGCAATAACGAGGCAGGTGTGTATTATGTGACCTGGGGCAGTACGTCTCCTTTATGAGCTCAGCTTCCTCCTCTGGAAGAATGGAGATAATAACTGTGCCCACCTCCCGGGGCCGCTGGGAGAATCAAATGAGTTAACACTGGAAGTGCGCAGGAGAGTGTCAAACACGCGGTAAGCACCAGGTGAGTGTTAGCCATTATCATCTCCACCTGCCATCACCTTGGTCCTCATGGTCCTCCCCATCGTCATCTCTTACACGTGACTGCAAATTTCAAGGACAGAAATGACAAGGTTAATATCTCCCTGAGCATGTGATGGGTGCTTGGTCAACATTTGAATAGAACAGTAGGTCATCTGATACCTGGTTTCCCGTGTACTCTGCTTCAGGACCAGCAGAGTAAGTGGGCTCTCTTTCTGCACCCCCCCACCAACTTCCTATGCCTGGCACAGCACAGAAGGACAGTGTTCTGAAGTGAATTGGTTGAGGGTGGTTGTGTCAAGAGTCCCCAGGAGCACCCCCAGGATCAATGGGGGAGTCACTAGGTCTCACAGGACTCAGCATCTCAGCATCTAGTTTGGCTTATAGCAAAAGGATACAGAGAAAAATTAGCAAAGGGAAAAAACACAGGGGACAAAGTGCAGAGGAAAGCAGCCTTCGAGAGTCCCCTCCGGGTGGGGTCATTCGGGATGTGCTTCGCTGCGCCAGCAGTGAATTGTGACAACATGTGACAATTGTGACAACATAAATATTGTCTACCGGGGAATGTCCTTAGAGACCCAGCACCCAAGGTTTTTCCCAGAGGCTGTTCACACAGGCACCTTCTGCTGAGCATGTACCAAACTCCAGACTCTCAGAAGGAATGCAGGTGCTCAACATGAACCACATCGTCTGTACAAACAGTATGGGCACAGTGTGAGATACTCATCAGCTAAGGAATGGTAGGATTCCTGAAGTCCAAGTTCCCAGATGCCCGCCGAGGGCCAGCCACGCAAGGAGGCCCTTCTGAGGATGGCATTCTCGGGTCTGCTGTGTTGACGCCTCTGAGCACAACAACTCAGACCGAAGCTACATGTTGAGCAAGCTTTTGACTAATTGGAATTTTACAGGAAAAAGAGAAATCTCATCCCACTGAGCATATTTTAAGCACTTTATTAATATTTGGTGATGAATTAATAATGGGGAGAAAGAGATTTGAGGCTAAACTTTTGAGAGGAGAAACAATTCTAATTTTGAAAGCGAATTTTGGCCCAGATTCTTCCGTAATTTCTGCGTTCACAGGCTTGCACCTAACACCTGCACTGTGCTTCCTGCTCTCAGTGGCTGACATGGCGACTAAGCCAGGAGGCCAGAATGTGTCCTGAGCCCCCTGTGCAGAGACCCAGGGGAGCATGATTCCACAGGCACCAGAGCTGCAGGCTGGTCTCTGGCCTTGGACTCCACCCCCAAACATTCCTTCCCCACAAGAAAATACATCTCAAGGATAGGAAACCTCTCCCTGGCCTTCTCTGCCCTGCTCTGCCCATGATCTGGACAGGATGCCCAGTATAGCTGTTACAAGGAATCTACAAGCTTAGATGTTAGTGCACCTTGCCATTGTTACTCTGTATTTTAGAATTCCTATTTTCCAGGGGTGCCTGGGTGGCTCAGTCAGTTAAGCATCTGACTTTTGATTTCAGCTCAGGTTATGATCTCACGGTTTGTGAGTTTGAGTCCCTCATCAGGCTCCATGCTGATAAGTGTAGAGCCTGCTTGGGATTCTCTCTCTCCCTCTCTCTCTCTGACTTTCCCGCCCTCTCCCCCCCTCCCTGTTTCTCAAAATAAATAAACTTAAAGAAAAAAGCTTAAAAAAAAACTTAAGAATTCCTGTTTCCCGTTACCTCTTGCTGTACTAGCACCCTACTTTGAAATACCAGAGGGACGTGATTGGCGTGAGGTGTGTCCCCTCACTGAAGAAAAAGTTCACTTGTGCCAAGACTCCTCGAAGTGGATCGTGTTCCCAAAGTTCCAGCTGTTTCGGCTTCCAAGTGTTCAAGCCCTTAAGGCACAGCTTCAGCTCTAGACCAAGTTAACCTGCCTGTTTTACAAAGCACTGACACTTTTAGGTTTTTGAGCACAGACCGAAACGGTCCCTCAGTTTCCTCATCTTTAAACTAGGGATGATAATAGGGATGATAGGTAATACCTATCCTACAGGATTGTTTTTGGCTTAACAGAGATACTGTTTTTATTGGTTCTAAAATGCGTCCTCCCCTCCCCCCACACACACACATTTCAGCATTTGTGAAATCAGAACGCATCTTACAGTCAATGCTGTGTCAGAGGTTAACTGGCAGCTTTTTCTTTTTAGTGGTACATTCAGTAATGGTACACCCTAAAATCAATAGCACCATAGATGAGATGAAATACTGTAGAAGTTTATAGCACTTGACACAATGCCTCATAGGGAACAAATGTGCAGGATAGTTAGTTGTCATTGCCATTATCAAGTTCATTGTCATCATCAAACAGAGTACTCCTCCAGGAAGGAGAACAGCTCTTTTTCCTGTTTAGGTATAGGAGCTTTAGAACTCACAAGACAAAGATTCCTATCCCCACTTGACAGATGAGCCAAGTGAGGTTCAGGAAGTCCTGGTGGCTTAGCTTCTCCCACGGAGCTGGCAAAGTGTACACCTGGAGTCTGCAAGCTACAGTCCACGACCAGACCTGGGCAGCCTTTCTAAAATTTTTTATTTTTAATGTTTATTTTTGAGAGAGAGACAGAGAGAGAGAGAGTACAAGTGGGGGTGGAACAGAGAGAGAGGGAGACAGAGAATCTGAAGCAGGCTCCAGGCTCTGAGCTGTCAGCACAGAGCCTGATGCGGGGCTCGAACCCACAAACCGTGAGATCATGACCTGAGCTAAAGTCGGATGCTTAACCGACTGAGCCACCCAGGTGCCCCTGGCCAGCTGCTTTTTTAATGTAGTCTGTGAGCAATGAGTGGTGTTTAGATTTTTTTTTAAATTGTAAACATCAGAAGAAGATTCATGTTTTTTGACACATAGAGATTATAAGAAATTCAAGTTTCAGTGTATATTCAATAAAGTTTTATTGGAACCCAGCCCTGTTCATACATTTACATCTAGTCTGTGATGGCCTTTGCACGACAGTGGCAGAGGTGAGTGCAACAGAAACCACATGGCCCCATGACACCTAAAATATTTGCCATTTGGTTTTTTAAGGGGAAAATTTTGCCAACTCCTCTTTGCACTCTGACGGGTGTCCTTTTGAGGAAAGAGAGTTTCTTGTTCATCATTTTATCTTCCAGCCTGGGTAAGCACTCAGTAAGTGCTTGCTGAATTGAATTTCTGTAATCAGTCCTAAGTCTAGGAAGTAAATCTCAAGTCATGCTGGTTACCATGGCACCAGATAAACATCAAAATAAAATGCCCATAAGCTCAAGGAGAGGAAAACCGGTTACAGAAACTCTCTAAGACACTTTTTCACATGTTCACTTTTGTTTTGCAGTATCTCTTAGAGAATAAATAAAATGATTCCCTAAGGACAAGGCCACATTCTAGGAGCAGCTGAATGGGTAAATAAGTCTCAGGTAGGAGATGTTTTCAGAAAACCGAGCACTTACAGTTCCCTGCTCATCAGCCCTCAGAAGGTGTGCCATACAGCTGCCACAGGGCCAAGTGCAGATGGCAGGGGGTTCAGCTGTCAGAAGACCCTTCAGCAGGTGTGTGAAGAAATGAATCCATGATGTCCTGGCTTTGAAGGCCCTGTTAGTTTCAAGAGATCAATCAAATTATTGAAACTAAACCAGGATCAATGTTTCCTCCTCATTAAATGTTTACAACGTAGGCAAGCATAGACACACGCAAGGTCATTGTAGGGCTTGCTCAACTTGGAGTTTGAGCCAGCTGTGGGGCACATGGGTCCACAGTCAGGCGATGGGTGCTGAGGTGAATGAGGAGCTCCACTCTGTCTGACTGCAGGAAGTAAGTGGCACAGGAACACCCTGGGGGCTTCCTGTGCTGGCAGCTAGAGCAGACTTAGACCAGCATAGCTGGCCAGTGCCCCAGCCAGCTCTGCAGTTATAGCCCTCTCTCCCCGCCCACCTGGAGACTGCTTGCTCTGGAGCTCAGGGGTCCCTCAGGAGAGAGCTCCATTCATTACACCCCAGTGGAGAAAGCCTCATGCAAAGTCAGAACCAAGAGCTGGGGCCACCTGCCCTTGGAAGTTTGCATGGACACTGCCCCCCGCCCCCAGCCCCCTGGGAAGACCTGAAGTTCCTCAAGGACCAATTCAAGATTCTTCAAAACCAGTTTTAAGCATTTAAATTATTTTACCAAGTAATTTCCCTTTTTAAGTCATTCCCCCCACCAAAAAACAATTTTAAAAATACTTCTTTGCGTTCCTACATGTGGCTAACCACCTTCAGTTTTATATAGAAAATCAGTGGAAAAATAAGTTTAGGAGAAAAAAAGCTCCAACCAAGGGATTTTTTAAAATAGAAGTGTGTGTTACGTAAAGTGAAGTTCAGGACACTGTAATCCATTCTCTAATGGTCATCCTCATAAAATTGGATCTATTTTCATATAATTTGCCTCATTCTCTTCAAAGTGTGATACCCAACAAATATTAGTTGTGGTTATAATGTAGTGAGTTTTTTTTTTCTCTTGAATATGGAAATGTACCTCTATGGGGGCACCTGGGTGGCTCAGTCGGTTAAGCATCTGACTCTTGATCTCAGGTCTTGATCTCAGGATTGTGAGTTCAAACCCCATGTTGGGCTCCATGCTGGGCGGAAAGGAAAGGAAAGGAAAGGAAAAAGGAAAGGAAAGGAAAGGAAAGGAAAGGAAAGGAAAGGAAAGGAAAGGAAAGGAAAGGAAAAAGGGAAGGGAAGGGAAGGGAAGGGGGAAGGAAGAAAAGAGAGGGGAAGGGAGGAGGGGAGGGAGGGAGGAAGGAAGGAAGGAAGGAAGAAAGAAAAAGAAAAAGAAGGGAGGGAAGGGAAGGAAGGAGAGAAAGAAAGAAAGAGAAGGGAAGGAAGGAAGAGGAAGAAAGAGAAAGGGAGAGAGGGAGAGAGAAAGAAAGAGAAAGAAAGGAAGAAAGAAAAGGAAGGAAGAAAAAGTATCTATATGGAAGGGAAACCACTTCTAATATTGAAGAAGTATTGATTGTTTCAACATAGACCTGTTTTAAGACTGACGCATCTCAGCAGTCTTTGGGCTAAAATGCTTGTGTGGATGAGGCTAGGGCCTCTAAAAAAAGTGCTTCTAGTTGAGAATCTAAACCTATGTTTACACCATTATTTCTTTTTTTTTAATGTGTGTTCATTTATTTTGAGAGAGAGAGCACATGCATGCATACCAGCAGGGGAGGGGCAGAGAGAGAGGGAGAGGAAGAATCCCAAACAGGCTCCGTGCTGTCAGTGCAGAGCCCAGTGCGGGGCTTGAACTCAGAACTGTGAGATCATGACCTGAGCCAAAATCAAGAGTTGGATGCTGAACAGACTAAGCCACCCATGCTCCTCTACACCATTATTTCTAATAAGCAAGTTACACGTCAACTTTTGAAAAGCATTTGTGAGGTGGAAATTGCCTCGAACATAGGGTTAGAGGAAAATTATAGAGAGTTGTGACTATAGTCCTTGCTTGTCATAATTTTTTTTTTGTCCTTGTGTTTTTAATTAGGGGCCCCAAAGGGTGGGACACAGGATTCACCTGCTTTCATTAGTTCCCTTCTGCCTGGAGTGTCCCTATCTGTCTTGTGAAGAGATGCTTGAAGGGGTCTGGAGGAATTATCAGCTGCGCTAAATTATTCATGGGAATATTAAGAAGGAAAAAATGTATTTTCCTTAAAAAAAAAAAGTAAACCTTACACGTTAAGTGACAGTCAGAATGAGGTTAAAAATAGAGCCATCTCTGGGAAAGACCACAGAATTTTAATTAGCTCATCACTCTGAGCAGTTCTGACGTGTCAGCAGGTTGGTCCCAGAGGGGATGCCAGGACCTCTGTGCTGCATTCACATTTTTTTCAGTACGTTGAGGTAAAAATAGGAACTGGTGTGCAGCCTCGACAGGCTGCCCATAGAGCCCACCTTATGAGCAGCATACATCTTGGCAACTGGAGTTGGTTGGTAGCAAGCCCCGTGTGGAACGCCCTTTTCCGTTTTTCGTTTCTGCTGGTTCTTGCTCTCCTTCCCTGATTCCTATTCTTGTGCCCCCGCCCCTTCACAGCTGGTGAGCCCCCATTCTGTGGGGATCCTTTTTGCAGAGCATCAGAGGGTTTGTTTTAATTTCCCTGAAATCTTACAGATTGAATTGCCCATCCTTGACTTTTTTCAGCTTTTAATCGCTCTGACCCACTTTATGTTGAAATTTGGCCAATTTGACAGAAACGAAAGCTCCTTTTAAAGCAATACTTTTGAGTCTTCTGAATCTTTTTTGGGTCAGAGACCCCTTCAAGAATTTGGTGAAAACAATGGGTCCTTCCCCTGGAAAAAATGCATCTCTCTGTCTCTGTCTCTGTCTCTGTCTCTCTGTGTCTCTCTCTCTCTCTCTCTGTCTCTCTCTCTCTCTCTCTCTCTCTCTCTCTCTCTCTCACACACACACACACACACACACACACACACACACACACACGTGCCCACACAGTTTTACATAAAACTACAGAATATTCATGGTTATCCCTAAAACATATCTGTGGATCCTAGGTTGAGAACTACAGGCTCTGGCTGAGCACCAGGGCCAGGGGACCTGGACGGAGCCTGACTTGTGACCTAAACACTAGGATCTTGTGGAAGATGCATTCTGGGAAGAACCAGAGTGAGAAGCATAAAACCAAGATGGAGGTGCTGTCAATTACTTTGTCATATTGAACCAAGGATTCAAATTTGGGTTGAAAACCCCGGTACCAGAAAATACCTTTGGCCAAAAGGGTGGGGATTTCAGTGGTTGCAACTTCCCACCCCAGAAGGCCTCCCAGCTTCTCTCCACCCTCAGTGGCCTTGACCTCGCTGGAACCCAGTGATGGGCTTTCCACGTGACAGGCGCTTGGGATGCCTGTAAAGCTGCAGAGAGCCTGAGTTTCTGGATGAGGCTGAGACAGCATAGTAGGACTTAGCATTCAAGAAAATGTGACTTAGCCCACTGAGAAGGGTGTGGGGACCAATGGCTGGGTTTTGCCCTGTGGTAAGCAGAAGGAACGCTGGTTACTCATTTGAGTCCCAATTGAGGACATGGGGTATAAGTGGGGATGGGGCACATCTAATCCCTTTTTTGCCTCATGTAACTAATCTTTAAGTGCTAATGAGATCCTTCGGCAGAGCAGCCACTAGAAAACCTCACCTAGGATGTAGTCTGCATCCTTCTACTGCTACCACAAGCTGTGTGAGTTCGGGCAACCTGACTCACCTCCTTGAGCCTCAGTTTCCTCATCTGTGAGATGAGAATACCAATATCTTCCTCTCGGGGTGGTTATAAAGCCATGTAGTGAATGTCTGGCCCCTCCTCTCTGCTCTCCATGACCCAGATGTGGCTCGGTCCTGGCTGGGGTGGCCACAGGCCTGCACTGCTTGTGGGGGAGGGGACGTTGGCAGCGAGATACATAGGGCTATCTGCAGGTGCTGCTGAGGCCTGGGCCTGGGGCTGCGAGAGGATGGCCCTGCAGGTGCCATCAAGCCTGGCTCACTGATGCCTGAGGTGATGGCATATAGAAATAGACTTTTTCAAAGATGACCAAAGGACAAGGCTTTGAATATCCCAACTAATTGCACTTGCCTGGATCCCTCATTCTGCCTTGAAAATTTGATTTCTGGACTCCTTATGTGCTTTGAATTCCTGAAGCGTGTGAGACAGAAGCAGCAGTGACCTCCAAGAAGCCCAAGAAAGCAGGAAGCTCCTCGAAAAAGAGCATTTCCCGTGATCTACACATGCGCTTTCTCTAAAGGTTTGCTAGCAGCGATGTCTGGCACGAAAAAACAAAGATGTTTGATCAGAAGTTCATGGGGCACATGGATTGACCGATGGCTTTGTTTGTGTGTAGGTAGGATCCTGTTCATCTGCTCACTGCCCCAGACTTGAGATCGTCCCCTGCCCTTTCCTTCTAGAGGAAATACCTAGGACGATTGCTGTAACACTGACAGATTTCAGTGAAGTTTTATTTTTAAGTAGAGGACAGGGTGGGGACACAGGTCGCTTGCTTAAGCTAAATTTTGCCTACCATTGCTCCAGGGCCCACAGTGGCTCCTGGCAGGGGAGAAGTGGGGTGAGCTCTGTGGTTTAGTATTCCTCTAAGACTGATATTTGGGGTGGGTGTTTTGCTTATGAAAAAGGTCTGTGTGAGTTCTGTGGACTTCAGCTCAACACCTGTCTTACAGTAACAACAGAAAAGGAGATTTTTAATGGAATTATTCTGGAAAATCCATAATGGATAGTTTCCATGGTTATAGTTTTAAACTATGTTCTTTAATGTTTAATCCTTTGCCAGAAATACTGTGAAATGGAAAACGTGTGCTCTCCAAGGGCAGGTGTATCCTGCCAGCTTTGCTCACTGCCGCATCTGCAGAGCCCGAACAGGGACAGGCACACAATGGGGACTCAGCATATACTTAGTGCCTGATTGGGCTGTTCTGGAAGCCAGTGTTAAAGGAAGTCCTATCCTTTCTCCAGGCTCTGTGCCAAGCTAGGTTGATTGTGGTCTCCTTCCATGTTCTCCAGACCCAGAATACTGGTTGGAAGACTGGTCCATCTCTAGTCACAGCTTAGTGACAAGCAGACCCCTGTGTCTTATCCTCTTGTTCCTTTCTTTTCCCTGTGGCTCCCAGGGACCAAGAACAGCTTCTGATCCTCCCTCTGATCCCTTCTCCACTCCACAGCCAGAGTGACCTGTCTAAACCCCAAACCCATCACATCACTGTGCAGCATCAGATCCTTTCAGGGACCTGTGTCCCAGGCATCCTGAGCAGAAGGCCCAGCAGTGGATATGGGGCATGTCTCCTCCTTCCCTGGGTGGCTTCCTTAGCCTGGAGTAACTGTTCCCTCTCCCGCAGCTCCTTCACATGTGTGCTTCATGAACTGACACTGAAATGAAGCAGTGGGGGGACCTCCTGAAACCCTCCCTCACTTCTGTGTCAACTTTAGATGACCTTCCTGTAAGACCTCATCCCATGGTGTGAGCAAGGCACTTGGGACAGGTGTGACCTCATCCTGTAGGAAGAGCAAGGTACCTGGGCGGGTCATCGCACAGAGTGAATAGGGCACGTGGGACAGATGTGACTTTATCCGCAGTGCTTTACTTGTCCTGACTATTGGTTTTTGGTTTTTGTTTGAATAACGGAATGAGCATGAAAGAACTTTAACCTAGGAGCCTAAAAATGTGGATTATGGCCCTAAGGTGAGAAATTTACTAGCTCTGTAACCGAGGCCAATTCACTTCAGAGAGCTGAGAGTTGAGTTATACCTATTCCATTTTACCCCCATCACACAGGATCAAACATGCTCGCATGCATGGAAAGGGTTTTGTAAACTAGAAAACTCCGTGCAGGTGTTCATTGGCACTGTCAGGGCATTTGGTGTTCATCTTCAAGGGAGGGAATATTGCATATTTGTGTGCAGATTGGATAATGAGCTTTTTTCTTCTGTATATGCCTTAGCTTTGTCCCATCCCAAAGGGACTGATAAGAGTGCCCCAGCAGAGCTGGACGGCAGAGGCAGAGTTTGGTAAGGGGCGTGGACGTAGGTCCACGCTGAGGTCCTGTGCTTTCTGGGCCAGTGGGTCAGGCCAGGTAAAGTCAGCATCCATCTGGGCCTCTAGACCAGACTCGAATCTCATGGCCTGAAGTTTAAGGATACGCTTTGGCTGTGCCTGGTAGGTGGCTAATGACTCGTGGGGCCAGGCAGTCCCTGGCTCTGTCCCATGTCTCTGTGTCCTCTTGGAGACATAAAGCTAGTACCGCTGAGTGTGCCAGGATAGGAAGGGTGGGGGCAGTGGGGTAATTGCTGAAGTGGAGCCTGAGTAGGGGTTGAGTTGGGCCCCTCTCAGCACTGCCCCTGGAAGAATCTGCTTCTTTCTCCCCACAGCATGGCAGTGGCTGGAGCAAGAAAGAACCAGCCTACAGTGCTAGGGTTTCCTTTTTTTGGAAAGGAAAACCATTGTCCTTGTAGAGTAGGAGGCAGATAGAGTAGGAGTCAGGACCCTCAGTTCCTAGTCTTAATCTGGGTGTGGCAGCAGGGCCCCCCACTAGTCCTGGAGCTCGCCTCAGGCATCATCCTATCTCATCAAGGTGACCCCTGGATGGCCAGGCAGTGAAAGGAGAACTGAGCCCCTGAGCCATGTTCTTACTTCCTCCTCCTCGCTTTATCCCTCCCAGCCTCCCCTCAGCCTGTGCCCCCTGGGCCATCAGTGTTCTCTGAGGAGGAAGCCTGCTGTGGCCGCAGCATCCCAGTTGGGCCATGTTTTATGTCCTGTTTTGGCTGGTGGCCTGGCCCCTGGGACAGAGCACCACAGGCCCCTGCTGGCTGTCAGCCCTGATGTTACATGGCTATCTGAGCTCTCTGAACCTCTCCCCTGCTTCTGTGCACAGTGAGGACAGGTGAGGCAGGGCTGCAGAGAGAAAAAAACTGGTGAAGGGAGAGACAACTGCTTGTGTTTTCTTGTTTGTTTTGAAACAGTACAAACCTGAGTCACATGGAAAAA